>NC_133829.1:1758064-2082286 GCF_047830755.1 Zonotrichia albicollis
GGAGAAGCTTACTCCAGGAAAATCCCTTCTGGGTGGGCTTAGAGCAGAAAATGGGAAGGGAAAGGAAATACAATTGAAAATCCTCATCCTGGGAGGCTTGGGAAGAGCAGCCCAGACCTTGGATCAGTGGGAAAGGCCTCCTGTGGCTGGCAGGCTGATCTACAGCATCTTCACACTGCATTTCATTTGCCCATCATATTTAATTTTGACTATTTCTTAATTGCATAGTAAAGAACATTTAATTTAAATAATAATAAACTTTTTAAAGCAGAGCTTCCAAAGGCAGACAATTCAGTAACTTTTCTGAATTCTGTCCCTCAGACACAAACATTGGGGACAGCATGGCTCTGAGTGCCAAAGAGGAAGATTGAGAGCATCCCAAAGAACTGCACCAGGATCCTGGTAGGAAGCAGGGTGAGCAGCCAAAAGCACACAAAACACAGCTGCAGAAGGTCCTCCAGCCTGAAAACTGAGTTTCTTATCCTGATACAGATGTTTTTCTCAGGTGCAGAGTAACTGCTGGGGGTGGGACCTGCAGCCACAGCCCTGGTGAGGAAGGGCACAGCCACATGCAGAAAACTGAAATTACTATTTTAAGTGCGCAGCTGTAGAGAGGTTTCACATGTTCTCATCCCAGCCTGCTTCTCTTTACTTATGGATTTACTTGTTTACATCAGAACCTTTTCTGAAGGAAAATACTGAGAGCTTTTAAATGCTTCATTCTCCTGAACCAGGGCTCACTGAAAGCCCTTTGTTGTCACAATCTCTTTATCTGCCTCATAGCCCTGATTTTCTTCATTTTAAGGGACCTTAACATATAGCACAGCTTGATAAATTTATGTCTCAAATTACTCTGAGAATAAGCACAATTTAATACTTTGTATATTATTTGCAGATTTGATTAACATTTGATGACAATGTGTCTTGGCTGGGAGCCCAGAATGCACAATGCACCTGTCAAAAATGAAGAGCCCTTTATACCCATTGCTTTCCCTGGGACGTCCACATTAATCAACACAATTTGCTGCCTTTTTTTTTTTTTTAACCATAAAGAAATCTAAATAGTGGGACTGGACTGAGTGCTGCTGAAGTTGTTGATGGGATGGATGGAATGGGCTGCTGGCCATTCGAGTGGGCTTGGATCTGTGAGTTGGGTTGGCCACTCTCACCTGGATATTGCTGCACTTTTTCACCCTTTTTTGGATGGAAAAGGAGGAGAATTTAGTTTGTGAGAGCAAAACCCCTGACAAAAAACAACAGAGCATTTGTGACAGTCAGTTTTGCATAGAGAAGCAGCTCTCCTGGCTGCTGATCCCTGTGGCTGCACTTCACAATTCCATTTTTATACATTTGGGGGTACAGGAGTCTTCAGGTTCAAGAAAATCAGTTAGTTGGTAAAGTTCCTGCCTGCAAAGCCAAAATACATCGCATTTTTTTCTGGTGACAGCAATCTGGGCTAGGACACTGCCAGATTCAGCTGCACTGAGGGATGGATGTGGCAGAAGCAGTGGAGAACCTCCTGCCAGAGCAGCTGAGTTCCACCTTCCAGCACCTGCCTCATTTTATCTGTCAGGGGCAGCTCTGCAGAGGAGTCATGGAATCACTAAGGCTGGAGAAGACCTCCAAGACGATTAAAGCCCAACTTTTGCCCAATATCCTCTTTCCCACTCAACCTTATCCCAAAAGGCCACGTCTGCAGGGTTGGCGAACACTTCCAGGGATGGTGGCCCTGTCACAAGTCCTGCCCCGAGCCTGTGTGCCAGGCAGGGCACAGCTGGGCTCTGAGACACAGGGACATCATCCCAGCCAGAGCCTGCTTCCATCTGAGGGCAGGCTGCTGGAGATGGAACAGGGAGAGTAGCAGGAAGAAAAACCTGTGATATTTCAACATATTTTTGGCTACAAAGACCACACTGAGACGTCTGCTGATATGGAAACACCTCAAGGCATGTTTTTTTCCCCCTGGCTTCTCCAATATAATAAAGATACTGTTGACAGGTGGCAGACTGTGCTCTCCCAAACTGAAAGATGAAGGAGGAAAATAAAGCTGTCAGTCCCTGCTGTGCCTCCTTCGGAGCAGAGAGCTGGAGGAGCAGGAGCACTCCCACAAAAGGCCAGCACAAAACAGGGACTCTCTCTGTTTAACCACACAATTGCCCTTTATGATTGTGTGTTTTGACATGTTCTGTTTGATCACTTATGATCACTTTTATTATTAAAAAATTCAAAGCTCAGAGCTCCTCTTGTAAGCTGTCAACATAGAAGAGCCACTTCTGTTTGCTTTAGCCAGCAGCATGTGGGAATTATGTATTGTGTGTATTGTTAATTAATGTTTCATAGTTTGATCCTGAAAATCTCAAGAAGCAGCTGGGGTGATGGAAAGCTCAACTTTAACTTCTCTCTGTAACTCACTATGAGGTACCTGTGCTGGTACAAATGGGTTGTGCTGCTGCAGAAAGGTGGATTTTTACCCACACTCCACATTCCTGCAGATACCACCAGAAAAGGGACAGCTTCTGGTAACACAAAATCCCAGATGTCTCCTTCATCCCCATTCCAGTTTTCCCACAGAGAGGATTTTAACTCATCTGTATTCCCTGTAACACGTGGGGGAACAGGGAGCAGCACTCCCTCCTTCCCCCTCTGGCCTTTCCCTGCTCATCTCTTTTTCTTTTAACATTTTCTTTTATTTACACAAAGTCCTCCTGCATGCTTTTAATCTTTCTGGCCACTGCTGAATTATGTTCTGTAAAGATGTTTAAGGAACTCTCAGCTCTGTTTATATACATACATAGAACAAAATGCAGTAGGTAGTGCAAAATAAACTTTCCCATAATCCTTATAAATCTGTCTTGTTTCAGAAAATTGTTCTGCGTGGGAGAATGGTGAGGTCACTGCAAAGGCCTAATTGCCAAACTCCTTTGGCAATCTTTCCCACCTTCTCCTCGTCCTCACCCCTCTGCTCCCCTTCCCTGCTCCATCCTGTCATCATTCCCCTTGTTCCTTTATTCATTTTAATCCCAATTCCAGCGCACCTGGAAGGAAACACACGTGAGGGCAACTTCAAGAGCAATAATGAAGTCCTTAAAGAAAAGCACATGGCAACTCTGAGCAGTAAAGAATCCAAGAATCCCAGAGTGGTTTGTGTAGGAATAGACCTCGAATGTCACCCAGTGCCACCCCTGCCATGGCAGGGACAGCTCCCACTGTGCCAGGCTGGCCTGGGACACTGCCAGGGATGCAGGGGCAGCCCCAGCTGCTCTGGGCAGGGCCTGCCCACCCTCCCAGGGAGGAATTCCCTCCCAGTATCCCACCCATCCCTGCCCCTGGCAGTTTGAAGCCATTCCCTGTGTCCTGTCCCATGCCCTGGAGGGCAGAGCCCTGCTGGGGGCTCTGTGCATTTTGTGCTGAGCAGGGACCATTCCTGTCAGCACAACTGAGCTCACACTGGGATTTCCAGGAGCAGTTGCTCTGCAAAAAGAAGTAACGATATCCAGCAACTCCTTCTTAGCAGGTTTCCATGCTCAAGCCTTTTCTAGAGGCTGGAAGAGCTCAAGGGCTGCTCTCAGTAAATCCCACTGGATAAATAACTCAGCTGAAAGCACAACCAACGCTCTGCTGTGCTATCGGGCTACAGAGCCAATAAACTAAAACAACACTCATGAAATCACTTAACCAAGAGGAGCTTTCCCAGTCTTGTTCCATGGGAAGAATGGCATCCAGCCCTGATCCCCAAAAGCAGCAATCATGCTACAGGATTAATAAACCCAACTTCAGCAGACGCGGCTCCGCGCAAAAACACGCGCTGAGGTTCTCTTAAAAAAATTCCCCAGCTAGCAATGCAAGGAAAAATATGTGTAATGCCCTGATACAACTGACAAGAAAAACAGAGAATAAGATTTATAGAGTAAATTCATTAAACTTTCAACTCACATTCCATCGTTCTGGAGTCCAACTCAAATTACTGTATGAAAGCTCTTTCTCATGGAACTAGATGAAATTTAAGATTACTTTTAATTACAAAGGGTGTGGGAGAATGTTTTCATGGGAGACAAATACCTCTACACCTCTTACCAGTGTGGATTTAAGAGGTTCACAACAAACAGAAACTGATTTATGAGCATTGGGGCATCATTGTGTCAGGCTGCAGCATGGGCTGAGACTTAATTTCTTTACTTTTACTGCCATGTATATATCTTTTGCAAGTTCTAATTGGAAATTAAAATGGCAGAAATTTTATGGGAGGAAAGTTTATTACTACTAATGGTTTTCAAAACTAGGCTACAGAAAAATATTAACTGTGGTGATGATGTGTTCTTTTTAATTTAAATTTAGCTGTACTTTCAATAACTTTTTACATAAATCATGGTTCTGCCAAATTGTTTCTCTGCTTAATCAAACGTATCCTGTTTATTGAATAAATAGTGGTCTCTGCCTTGCTTTTATTTGGGAATGAACAATTGTGCAGGAGCTATTAGCTCACATGCAGGTTGCAACCCTTCTTTTTATCAAGATTCCCCAAGTTTGCCAAAAAGAAACCCTTTTACAATTTCCTGTCACCCTGCCAAGCTAACCATTCCTGCTGAAGCTTTCTGTGCTAAGTACTGGGTTGGGTTTTTTTTTTTTTTTTTCCTAACCAAATGGTTCAGCAACTTCAGAGGAAAAGGGTTAAAACAAAGGAACAAACCCCCCTGGCAACCTGTCATTAAAGACAGATAACACAATACATGTGCCAGGGGGTCAGCTGAAGGTGAACTGTGACAGTTCTGAACTGCCAAGCACTTGACTTTGCACAAAAAGAACCTTTTAAGGCAGCTCAAGTTTGGATGTAAGAGAAAACAAGCACATCCCTGGGTGCTGAGCATCTGTTTGCACACATTCACACCCAGCTGAATTGGATGCAAGAATAAATTAAATCTACCAAAATGCAAAGACAAAACCTGGGCACGCATGAGCACAGAGCATCTCTTGGAGATGTGGACACTCTGGATTGAAGAAAGTTAAAAAGAAGAGGTTGCTGTGTTATCAACTGAGGTACAATTTAAGCCTAAATTATTTTCCTTTTGGATGGCTTCTGCATAAGGGTGTAAACTATGAGTGCACTCCTCTCTGGGAGCCCTGGAATGGAATTATTGCCCCACAGAAAGGTGAAGGCAGCTCTGTGAGACAGGTACTTCTCCAGCTCTGAAAGGCTGCTTGTAGTGGGGGCCTGGAGAGTCACAAGAACAGGGTTTGGAGGGTTAGGAGAAAAAAACCTCAACATAAAAATTTCCTGTTGATTATTACTTTTTAAATTTCAACAGGAAGAAAAGAGATCAAAATTCAAACGTGATTTGGCCCCAACCCTCAGCTGACCAGAGCACACAGAATTTAAGATAAGTGCTTATCTCTGCATCCAACACCTTCTGTCACTGGGACTGGTAAATCCAGTACCCACACCAAACTCTGCACACAACCCTTTTGCTCCCTGCTTCCATCCTATTTCCAGCTTTTACAAAGGGGTGGAGAAAAGCTGTAGAAAACACCAGGATGCAATTGCAGGGTCATTAATTCCAGCATAGGTCACTGCTGGCACCGTGTCCATCCCTGCTGGCCTTGCTGTGCCAGCCCCACAGTCCTGGCTGAGCTGTGATCCTGAGCAGGGCACTGACCCAACCCACAACAGGGTGATGCCAGCACAGGAGAGGAGCTGGGATGAGGAGGAAGAGCAGGCAGGAGGAAGGAACCACCCTGCTCCACTGCCAGATTAAAGGAACCATATAAACAATCCCAGAGCTGTTGGGTCACTGCAGCTGCTGCAGCGAATTCCTGTATAAATGCACACTTGGATCACTGAATGCCTGTATAAATGCACACTTGGATCAGTGAATTCCTGTATAAATGCACACTTGGATCACTGAATTCCTGTATAAATGCACACTTGGATCAGTGAATTCCTGTATAAATGCACACTTGGATCAGTGAATTCCTGTATAAAGGCACACTTGGATCAGTGAATTCCCGTATAAATGCACACTTGGATCAGTGAATTCCCGTATAAATGCACACTTGGATCAGTGAATTCCCGTATAAATGCACACTTGGATCACTGAATTCCTGTATAAATGCACACTTGGATCAGTGAATTCCCGTATAAATGCACACTTGGATCAGTGAATTCCCGTATAAATGCACACTTGGATCACTGAATTCCTGTATAAATGCACACTTGGATCACTGAATTCCGTATAAATGCACGCTTGGATCAGTGAATTCCCGTATAAATGCACACTTGGATCAGTGAATTCCCGTATAAATGCACGCTTGGATCACTGAATTCCCGTATAAATGCACACTTGGATCAGTGAATTCCCGTATAAATGCACACTTGGATCAGCGAATTCCTGTATAAATGCACACTTGGATCAGTGAATTCCTGTATAAATGCACACTTGGATCACTGAATTCCTGTATAAATGCACACTTGGATCACTGAATGCCTGTATAAATGCACACTTGGATCACTGAATTCCCATATAAATGCACACTTGGATCACTGAATTCCTGTATAAAGGCACACTTGGATCACTGAATTCCTGTATAAATGCACACTTGGATCACTGAATTCCTGTATAAAGGCACACTTGGATCACTGAATTCCTGTATAAATGCACACTTGGAGTGGCTTTGCAGGTCCATCCCAAGTTCTGCAGTTTCATTTCTGTGGCTCCAAAGGCATCCAGACAGGATGAAAGACTTTGCTCCTTCAAAACATTTTGCAAAAGCTAATTATTACTCCTGTGCTGTCCTTCAAAAAAGAGCTAACAAGATCACGTGCAGAGGCACAGGTTCTTCAGGTTAAGGGTTGGTTTACATCCTTGCACTATCAGGGGCCTGGATCTTGCTTTCAAGAAAATGCATTTCATGCTGTTGTACTTGTAAAGGGAGGATCCACTCATTTATGGCAGGAATTTCAGGCAGGAACCCAGGCTCTGCCATTCACAGATATGGGAGTCAGAGGCCACTACCTTCTTTAAGGAATTAAATGAACAGAAATTATTTATACAAACCAAACTATCAGGCTGAACTGATGTCCAGGTGAACACATGGAATTGTCACTGTGCTTCCAAGATGATTTTTTTCTTTGAACTGAGATGATGGCGTTGATTTGGTTTGAGGTCATTTTCCAGATCTGTTTTAGTAGGAACTGAAGCTTAGCTGGTACTTCTTGTGGCACTGTGCTCTCTGCCAAGCTTTGGTTTGAGAGTGATTAATGGCATCTTTCATGTGTCACCACCCTCATGAAAATGCCAAGTACACCTGCAAGGAGTCTGTGAAAGCTCACAAGTTACAATTCCTTTCTTCTCTGGTATTTCCTTTGTTAAAAGTTGAGCTCCTACCTTGAAAAATTTGAAATCAAGGAAAGGTGTCTCCATCACAATGCCAGCATGTTCTGATGGTGACCCCAGCCTGAGCTGCAGAATGGAGCTTGCACCTGGGGAAGGGGAAACTTCTACCTTAATTCCATGGATGGGGAACAGTGTTCAGAGAAAGTTCACCAGGGATTTTTGTTGTTGTTTTTGCACATTTTCCTCTCTATTTTTGTGTTGCTGTAGCCAGTTCTACTGCCCATCAACAACTTATGATTTTCCTTATTTTCCTTCATCAGCCATCTTTAGCTCATAAATACTGATATTTCCCAGCCTCATTAGCAGTCTCCTATTTCCCCTTTATTTCCATTTCTGCACTCAGATATATGCAAGTGCCTGTTTTCATACTCATTTTCACACAGCAGCTTCCATTTCCCTTCTCTGCTGGCCTGAGGGAGGGGAAGGGGGTGTTTGGTTCCCATTGACAAAATCCTCTTCCACAACTGCAAAACTGTGACTTCTACAGCATCTGCTGAAGTTTTCTTAAACCATTCCCCATTATCATCCACACTGTTTGCTTTAGGGTGTTTTTCTTTTTTTTTTTTTTCTCTTTTCAAACCACTTTGCTCATAATTGCTTTAATCTTTGGGAAAACAGCCCTTTTAAAGAATCCAGTATATCCATTATAGAATTAATGACTCCCAGTGGTCTTCCCTAGCGTGAGATGCCTTGACAGAAGGGAAGTGGAGCAGATTTATTTGCAATGGCACTTCACAAGATCTTGTTTCAATTTCTTGGCCATGCTGCTTTCTGGGACAAGTAGGTCATAGCACATAAACAGACAGCATTGCCATCAAGCTTTCCTTATCTTCCTCAATTTAAAAGTGGGATATGAAAAATTAAGTGAAAAGCTGAATTATTATTCATGGTTTTGTAATGCTTTAACACTCCTGTTACTGTATGCTGTGTCCCACAGATGTGATCAACAAGCAACTGTGAAAACAAACACTGTAAAAGGGAAGGGTGGAAGAAAGGAAATAGGATTATTCCCATTTTACCAAAGGAGAATTGAGGCACTGAAAGATTAAACAACTTGCTCATAGCACAGGCACACAGGGAAATGGAAGAAGAATCTGGGACTGAGCTCAGATCTCCCACAACACAGTCCAGGACTTTAACCACAAACCATTCTTCATCCATAATGAATAGCTGCTGGCATGCACATCCAGCCCCCAGCCAGGGAAAGGGACATGTCTAGTCAGGAGAATATTAACACTTAGCTGCAGAGGGGTCACTGGACCGTCCCTGGGAGCACAGGATTCAGCCCAAGTGTTGGATGGGATGATGAAGCAATTCAACCGTTAACTGCAGAGTGATTCCAGATAAAAAGGGCAGTGATGTAAACCCAGCACAGGGGCTGAGACTCTCATTTTCTGGAAGAAACACATTCGATTCATATGCTGATTTAGTTTAAAAAATGGAGCTCATTTAAAGTGGGGTGAAGCTTTTGGCATTCTCCAGTCAATAGTTCATGTAATGTACCATACCAGAAGATCTTCGTGTTCCTGCCAAACTTGCAGCCAGCAGAATCCTTCACTGGTGATAGCTGAACATTGCAGCCCTGTGAGAAAGCAGGCATTTCCCATGATATATGGGGAATCATTTGCTTATTGGCAAGGTTGTTGGAAAATTGCAAAATATTTTGCCTAAAACAGAGAGAGTTTCATACTACTTTTTGCAGGAATGTGTAAAGAAAAAAAAAAAAAGATAGAAGGCTATTCTGCAGTTTCCTGGGGATTTCTGTTAAAAGATAGGAAAAATAGGCTTTTTGTTTGAAGTGCAAGTGTGAGGTTATTGAGCCTGTGATGTGTTACAGCTCCTCAGAGCTACCATGAATGGAACAGCCCGAACCACTCCTGGTTTATCTTTTGAGCTCATTCCTGAGGCACAGCTCCCACTCCAAAGCTCTCAGATTTTCACCTGCAGCAGGGATAAATTCCCTGAATCCTCCCCAGCTCCCAGAGCAGCTCAGGAGCCACCAGGAGTGGCAGCACAGAGGTGGCTCAGTTACAGCCTCTGTCCTGTGCATCCCCACATCCGTGTCAAACCAGGCACTGAGATGCCTCTAATTGAAATCAGATGCCAAACAAGCCACAAGCAAAAGCAAAGAGCAGCACTGAGGCCTGGCACAGAGAATTCCTGCAAAAACATCTTTCTAGAGGGTTCAAGGAGCAGCACTTCTGCTTTCTGCCACAGGAAGGTCATCTTGGATATGATCAGGAGCCCATTGAGATTTTTCAGTAGCACTGGAGAAAAAAGTGCTGCTGCTGAACAGCAAAAGCAGCAAAGCCACACCTTGGCATTTGGCCTCTGGGCAAACAGAAGTTTGAACAGAAGATGGAAAATTTATCATTGGGCTTTTCAACTAAAGCTTTGCCCTTTGCTCTGAATTTGGACAGAGCCCCAGCAGAGGAATCCCACACTTTTAGGGACAAGATAAATGAGAGGAGGCAGAAATCCTGTCTGAACAAACAGCCCTGAGAAAGTGTTGCACCAAGAGTGGAGATCACAATGTCAAACAGCTCCTCAACATTTTCTCTTCTCTCAGAGGTTCCCTGGCTGAGAGAGAGGGCTGGAAAGGAGCAGTAAATGTGGCCACATGTCCAGGCCTGTGTGTGCCACATGAGATGTGCTCTCTTGCCCCTGCCTCCCACCTGGGAGCTGCTGAGCCTCCCTGGAGCTCCTGGGGCACAGTGGGAGCTCTTACTCACACCCACTGCAGGTCAGCACGACCTGGATCCACCAACAAGCTCTGTCTTGTGCTCTGTAGCTGCTCACACCAAATGAGGCTTGGATTATTAACTCTCCAGGAGTATCACCCAAACTGAATGATGACTATTACCCACATGATTCTGTCAAAGGTAACTCAGCTAAGGTATGGCTGTATCTCCTTTTTAGGTTTATGAACTCAGGGTGTGTAACAAAAGCCCGATTTAATTTGCAGTACCATGAGCTGGAGTCCCTGAAGCTCCTGATAGCAGAGATGGCTCAAACTCCTTCCAAGCAGGGACCACATTTCCAGTGCCAAAGCAGTGAAGAGCTGGGGCTGGGTTCTGCCCACCATGGAAATGAATCTCAGCTCAGAATTGGCTCTTCAGGGGAGAGGGATGGTTCCCCAAAGTCTGAGGCTCTGGGGCTGTAACTATATTTTCAGTAGGAAGGTTCCCAAGTCCACATCCTAGTCCCAAAAAAATGAATAAAACTGATAGATGACAGTTTTATTCCCACAAATCAGCCACCAGTGGGAGGAATCCCAGTCACTGCAGCCACACCTGCACCCCAGCATGGCCCTTTCACTGCAGTGGGGACAGAAGTGACATGCACAGCAGCAGTGCTGTCACAGGTATCATCTGTCACCACCCCAGCTCAGTAGCAGCCCTTAAAACTGTCTGGCTGCAGTGTGAAATTGCATCTGGAGTGGGGATGCTCACGGAGGGAACTTCCTGGACAAACACATTAGAAAACACTTTTCTGTTTTTTCAAATACAGGACCCAGAGCTCAGAGCAAAGTTTGCAGCTAAACCCAGCATGCTCAGGCTGTAAATCTTGTTGGTGCAGAACCAAGCCCTGGTCCTGGCTCAGCAGAACCTCTTAGATCAGGTGGTGATGTTTGATGCAGGTTTAGGACCAGTGTCCTAACTTGTTCAGTATTTCCCCCCTTTGCTCCCAGGTGTGATCCTTTTTCATATTCCAATACAGCCTGATCCTTTTCCCCTCTCAGAGTTTCTTTTCTCTGTTTTACATTTCTACTGCAAGGATGCAGAACTGAAGGAACTGCTTGGATCTGCTCTGCACAGCCTCGGTTCACCCAGGAATGGATTTTGGGAGAAGAAGAGGGATTAGCTCATCCTTATCTTGAAGCTGCTCCTTTCTCTTGACTGTATAATTTCCCTGACATCCCACATGCACCAAGTCCACTGAACACCACTGAGCTGGACAGGTTCCAGTCCAATATTCATGCAGGCTCCTTGTTAACTCCAGGATTTCACAAACCTCGGTGCAGGAACTAATGAGAAATCAGAATCTGGCGCCATGGCTGGACTGAAATCAAACCATGAAGCTCCTTCCCGACCTATTATAAAAATTACAGTGTGGAAAGTGAATTTAATGGCGCAGAGTGCTTAATTGTAATATCAGTAAAGGCTTTGATCTGGGTGACTCTTGACATCACAGAATGAGGAAACTCCCTTAATGATTTGAAAAACCACACGAACGGTTGGGGAAGGAAATTTGTTTTATGTGTGTATATTAAAAAATGTTACTAAGTCTCAGGAAGAATTTTATTTTGGCGGGGAGGAGGACTGTTGGAAAAGGGATCTGTATCACAAAGGGAAACAGAGGTTGGCTTAAAAAAACAAACAAGACATCGAGGACATTTTTAGTGCAGTGCAATCACAATGGCCTGGTATGATGTTGCTGAGGATTAATAAGTGTGATGTTCTTAGCAAGGCCTGGGCTAAGTGTGGGGTTAGCCCAGAAGCTGCACCTCAGGTGTCTCAGAGCTCCCCAGGGCTGAGGGGTGAATCTCTGCCTCCTCAGCCCATGGATGATGCAAGACAGCTCCTTCTCCAAAGCAGCTGACTGCAGTTGTGTTGGCAGAAGAGCCACGGCTCCACTGACCCTTGCAATGAGAGCCCGGGAATTTCCTCTGACAGAGGCTGGCTGAGAGGAGGGAACTGCACCCTAGAAACCAACATCAGCGCCTCTCCCACCCTCCCTCCCAAGCCAGAGCTCTAAGCACCTCAGGAATGCACTCAGCAAGAGGTCCTACCTCCAGCTGGCAAGGAACAGCCACAGGCTTCTAAGTGCTGTCCTACTGTTGCTGGACCTTCTGCATCTACCTTAACGTCAGAGATGACATTTCACTGAGCCAGGTCTCCCAAAAGGAAGAATTTCCTGCACCTTAGGCTGCTGACAGCTGCCAGAGTTGATCTGGCAAGACTATTTTCATAGTCTGATGTGAAAAGCAGAACTTCCAATGACGCCAAGGAGCAAGAGTGTGATCTGTGGCTTAGGAGAGGAGAGGAAAAAATACATCTATTGGTAGAACTACAGAAAAACAAGTCAGGGTGACTCATGAGGTGCCCAGGGTCCTTCAAGGAGAATTCCCAGGTACCTGGTTTCCACTGCAGCTCAGGCTGCCTCAGTAGACCTCCAAAGCCTGGGTGGGAAGAGTCTAATTTGAAAGGATTAAAATGTAGAGCTTCATCCTAGTGTAGTGGTTTGGTTGATAAGGTGATGTTAGGTCATAGGCTGGACTCGATGATCTCAAAGATCTTTTCCAGCCCAATTTATTCTGTGACTTTGTGATTGTGTGGGGTATTGTTCTTGCTCAGCCTGGCAGGGAATCTGGAGAAGCTGGAACACCTGCCCTGAGGCTGAAGCTGGTGGGGATGCAGCCAGGAGAGCTCTGCTGTCCCCTGCCCGGGGATGGACACTGTCCCACACAGCAACCTCCATCCCCCTTGGGGACTCAGTTTACACAGAGCCAGGATGTGGCATGAGCTAATGGAACTGAGAACTGCACTGGGTGAGTTCCTGGATTGGAATGCTCCAGTCCTTACAAGAAAGCTGTAGGAGAACAACTCTGAACATGGAATATTTTATCTCAGCTAAAAGATGAGTGCCTGTCAGGTAAAAAAGTATTCATGTAAAGTTGAAGGGTGTACCTGCAAAGTCACCTTCCAGGCACTGAGAAATCCCCACGACATTCAGACTGTGGCACCTAAAGCTGGAGCAATCCAGCTGTAAACAGACCAGATCTCACCCCATCCATGAGCATTCCCAGCAAACACCTTCAGCTACCCTTTCCTCCATGCCCCTATGTCCTTTCCCTGCCTTTTTCTCTGCCGTGACTGTTGTAGGCTGCAATGTCTTTGGGGGAGGCACCTCCAGAGGCTGGGACCCCTCAGGTACAGCCATCTGCAAACAGCACTAAATAAATGCCTCTCCTGCAAAGTGCTCTAAGTGCAGGGAATTTACTTTTCCCCAGTGGCTGCCCACTGATACAGGAAATCTAATCCTAAATCTCATTAGGTTCTACAAACAATTCGGCCTCTTTCCCCAACAAAGTCACCATCCTGGGCTGCTGAATGTTTAGATTTTATTGCTCAACTCTTTTTTTTTCCCCTCCATTCCCCCGCCCTTGTGATTTTCCTTTTGGTAAATATTTCTACATTGGAGAAGTCTGGCCAAAAGAGATTTAAAAAAAGAAAGTGAGCAGGAGAGACAGAGTATCAATCATTTACCTTCAGTTCCCCTGGGAAGAGGTGGGGAGAAAGAACAGCAAGGTAAAAAGTTAAAAATGGCAGAACCACACCAGAGTTCTTTGAAGAGCATCCAAATCTATTTCTTCCAATGTTAAGGCCCTTGCAACACGTGCCAGGACTTGGAAGGCAAAAAAGCCCAACCTAATTCACTTCCAAAAGTGAATTTTTCAGCATCAAGCCAAACTACTCAATGTTAATTTGGTTATTTGGCAAAAAATAACAATAATACTAGTACCTGAACTGATGCCATCTGCATCTGAAGATTCTGGCCAGCCCATTTCGCAGGCCAAGAATTACAGCAGATACCCCTGACTATTAAAGAAATAGTTTGCTATTTAAATGTCTATTGTATAATGAAGTGTCGCATTGTGTTGGGAATGTACTGACAGAGAATCTTGTACACAAACAGGGGATGAGGTAAGAAAAAGTGATTTATCAATTGTATAAACACTTCAGAGGTCGAATATTGGCTCCCATTTCCTGTCATAAATGCACAGCTTTAATTAAACACTCAGAAAAGTGCTGCTAAAGTGACTTATTTTCCTTTGTTCCCCACAAGATGAAAATATTAAAGACTGTCCTCAGCTGCCACGTGTGGGAATGCCTCGAATAAGCAGGAAAAGGAACAAGGCTGCTCCCAAAGAAAAGCTCCTGGCAGCTCCTGGGGTGAGCCATGGGACAGTCCCAAGGAGACCACCACAGCCTTTTCTCCAAAAAAAGCAGCGAGATTTGGAGCTGGGAGAGAAAAGATTTCAGCCAGAGACACAGCAGGGTCAGGGACAGGGATGGGCAGCCCCAAGGGGGACAGGGATGGAGGGGCAGCAGCCAGGGGGGATCAGGGATGGAGGGGCAGCCCCAGGGGGACAGGGATGGAGGGGCAGCAGCCCCAGGGGGACAGGGATGGAGGGGCAGCCCCAGGGGGGACAGGGATGGAGGGGCAGCCCCAGGAGGGACAGGGATGGAGGGGCAGCAGCCCCAGGGGGGACAGGGATGGAGGGGCAGCCCCAGGGGGACAGGGATGGAGGGGCAGCCCCAGGGGGGGACAGGGATGGAGGGGCAGCCCCAGGGGGACAGGGATGGAGGGGCAGCAGCCATGGGGACAGGGATGGAAGGGCAGCAGCCCCAGGGGGGACAGGGATGGAGGGGCAGCAGCCATGGGGACAGGGATGGAGGGGCAGCCCCAGGGGGACAGGGATGGAGGGGCAGCCCCAGAGGGGGACAGGGATGGAGGGGCAGCCCCAGGGGGACAGGGATGGAGGGGCAGCCCCAGGGGGACAGGGATGGAGGGGCAGCAGCCCCAGGGGGACAGGGATGGAGGGGCAGTCCCAGGGGGGGACAGGGATGGAGGGGCAGCCCCAGGGGGGGACAGGGATGGAGGGGCAGCCCCAGGGGGGGACAGGGATGGAGGGGCAGTCCCAGTGGGGAACAGGGATGGAGGGGCAGTCCCAGAGGGACAGGGATGGAGGGGCAGCCCCAGGGGGACAGGGATGGAGGGGCAGCAGCCATGGGGACAGGGATGGAAGGGCAGCAGCCCCAGGGGGACAGGGATGGAGGGGCAGCCCCAGGAGGGACAGGGATGGAGGGGCAGCCCCAGGGGGGACAGGGATGGAGGGGCAGCCCCAGGGGGGGACAGGGTTGGAGGGGCAGCAGCCATGGGGGGGACAGGGATGGAGGGGCAGCAGCCAGGGAGGGACAGGGATGGAGGGGCAGCAGCCATGGGGGGACAGGGATGGAGGGGCAGCCCCAGGGGGGACAGGGATGGAGGGGCAGCAGCCATGGGGGGACAGGGATGGAGGGGCAGCAGCCATGGGGGGACAGGGATGGAGGGGCAGCAGCCATGGGGGGACAGGGATGGAGGGGCAGCCCCAGGGGGGACAGGGATGGAGGGGCAGCAGCCATGGGGGGGACAGGGATGGAGGGGCAGCAGCCCCAGGGGGGACAGGGATGGAGGGGCAGCAGCCATGGGGGGGACAGGGATGGAGGGGCAGCAGCCAGGGGGCACAGGGACACACAAGAGCAGCACCGTGCCAGCTGATCCTGCTCTGCCCGCAGCCAGGAAGGAGCCCCGGGGAGCTGCTGCTCTGAAGAAAGAGCTGGAGGGACAAAGGAAGGGAAAATAAGGCAGAGGTCTCTGCTGGCTGCCCACAGACACCTCAGGGAGCTGCTCCAGGCCCACTCCCAGCACCAGGCTGGAGCCAGGGTGGAGCCAGAGCTCATCCTGTCCTCAGTCATGTCCCTTGGTCACCTCTGGCACCTCGCAGAGAGCCACAGGGTCAGGCAGGGGATCCAGGCCCCTCCCAGGCTGGCCCAGCACCCATGGGAGAGCTCCACTGAGCTGCCTCTTTAAGCCAGAGCAGGGAGAGTCCCTCCTTCCCCTCCCAGGGAATGCACTGCCTTGTCATTAATTATGTTTTGGATGACTCCTGAAAATCATGCCTTCAAATGATTGGACAGTGGTTTAATTCAAGGCCTGATAAAAAACACATTGAAAGCTGAAGGAAGGGTGCTGCTGGAATGTTTGTTTGTGCAGGGCTCTTTTTATGGAGAGTCAATCCTCTGTTTAAAGCTTCCACTAATGGGCCAGGCTGCTTGGAAAGTTTCCTGCTGATTTAAACACTCACACCATGGACCTTTGCTCTCACACAGGACCTTTGAGAGCTCAGGGAGGACCAGGATCTCACTGGGCTCCTTCCCTCTAGACCATGGTCCTGATGCAGCCAGCTTGGCCTAGAAAATGGGGATAAGGATTGTGAAATACATCACAAATTCTCTCGAATTATCCTCTTTTCTCTTATGAAAGCCCTTCATACTCAGGAAATGCTGGGGGATTAACCTATCCTCCAAAGAAGGGAAAAGCTTGCAATTAAGAGGAGCTCCCTGAGTACTTGCCCCTCATCTCAGCCCCTCCCTAAAAAATAACTTCAGGAGCAGAAATCTGGCAAATCTGGGCCTTGTGGGCTGGCAGTGACGTGGCTGTGAACCAGCAGCACCAACCAGTGCCTGGGGCCCACACCAAAAAGCTTTGTCCCAATGACACCAAGGGTCAGCATTGATATAAACACAATGGAATTTGTACTGATTAAGGCCTTTCCTCCCCATGCTGGATATAGGATTTCCTGTACTGAAACATGTTGGAGTATATTATTTCTATGCCAGGGAAGGGAAAACACTCTCATACACTGAGAGGAGAAAAACAGATCTCATGGGGTGAGCAAAAGGTACAAACCAAAAATTCCCAGCTCAGCAACACAAATGTTGGGGACTTGCATCACTACTGACCACCCTCTTCCCCAAAGCTTTTTGGGAAGGAAAGAAAAGGAAACCCCAAGCCTGTAGCCATCAGGAAGGGAGAGAGAGAATTAAGTATTAAGCATTTACAGTATTGAAGCTCTAATTCATGTTCTGAAGTAACTGGATAACCCCATGGGATTCTTCTGCCCCAAAACCATGGAATTTGGAGATGCTGATCAGCAGGTTGACACAAACACACTGATCAGGGCAGTTCCTTGAAGTGGAACTTGTTTATTGCAACCAAAGATATTTTTCTGCACCAGCCCACACGGTTCAAACTGAAAATGCAACAGTGAAGCAGAATTTTTACACCACCAGGAAAACGGAGAAACAGCAAAATGGTCTTCACCAAGGTGTGTTCCAATGGTTAAATGCACTAAATGGGTGATGAGCTCAGTCCACCACAGTTACTCACTCAGTACCACTGGGAGTAAATGAAACCTCCCAAGTGAGGTTCTGCCTCATAAAAATTCCCCCGTGCAGGACACGTCCTGCCACTCGCGTGCTGTTCTGCAAGAGGCCTGAAAGAATGAAAGCAGCTTGTGGTGCTACGATGATAAAACACATCTCCAGCACATCTTTCAGCAGCACAAGCAAAATAGTCCTGGGACTGTTAGTGATCCTGGGGAAAATAAACACCGGGACCCCGGGATTGTCGGAGAGCTCCGTGGGTGGCTCGCATTGCATTAAGGGTAACAAGGTTTCCTTCTCAAAGGGTGTTTTGCTGTTTAAAAAAGAAGTGAAAGAAACAGGCATTACCAGCAGTGGTCATTCCAGGAGATGCATGAACTCAGGACTGACTGCATGGAAAAAGGCATCAATAGCTCAGCTGCTCATCCATCACAGGGATCACACTTTGCTTTGTGCTTTACAGTTGGGGAAAACGCAGATGCCTTCCAGAGGGCTCCTTCCCTCCCAGCTTCTCCCTGCTCAGGACCTTCTCCAGCGGGCCAGCCCTGAGCTGTGGGGCTGTGAGGAGGCACAGCCACGCCAAGGAGCCTTTCCAGAGCACAACTGCTCAGATTGGCTGCGTACAGCACCCACAGGGGAGGCTGCAGCAGGCACGGAGACCTCCAGCAACAGAGCGCTCCAGAAAAAAAAAAAACAAAACCAAAACCAAACAAGAAAAAAGGCCAGAGGAAAAACAAACAAAAGGCCTGGAGAGTTTTCAGAGGAAAGCAAGAGTAACCCTTGAAAGGGCTGCATGACCACTGTGAAGGGATCAGCAAACCAGCATTGCCTCAAGGCCAGGGGAATATGGAAAACTTCAATATAATCATATAATCCTGCTGTGCCCCCAGGCCCCGTGCAGCACAAAGATCAGCAGCCACAGGGGTCTTGCTGGGGCCCTGCAAGGACTCAGCTTCTCAGCTACACAAACTGTGCTGAAATGGAGAGCCATGAGGGGCCAAGTGCCACTAATTAATGTTTTTGGCCTGGCCCCATGCAAATCAAAATCAGTAGATAGCTCAGCTGGAATATATGGAGCAGATCAATACTGGGCATCCATTCCTTTGCACTTCCTTCCTCAGTCAAACTCAGTTCTGCCTCTCTCTGTGCTGAGTTACTGCTCCAGCTCCTCATCCTCTCCCCCTGAAAGGCAGGCTGGGTGCTGTCTCCAGGGAAATGGTGCCTGGTACAACTCAATTTTAATTTACACTCACGAGTTTGAGCTTTTCAAATCCCTGCTGAGCAGCTGTCAGGTACAGTGTCACTGCAGTAACTTGAGCAAGTAGTTGGTGGCCAGAAAGAAGATGTTTAAATGATCAAACCAGCAAATTCAAAAGAGTTTAGAAAATCCCAGCTGAATACAAAAAGTTAAGCAAAACACTGTCATGAAAACATTTCTGATTCCCATCCAAAAAAGCCTACCATTTATTATGAAGCCTTTAAAATTGACAATGAGGGAATTCTTCACTGTGGTCTCGCCCTCACTTTCACCCTACAAAGCAATGCTGTATGGAGGCAGAGTAAACACTCTGTGCTGTATTTTCCTAAATAAAGTGAAGGAAAAAAACAGATCAATGTCTATTCTGCTGCCAGCAGATATGGAGTCAATTAAAAAACTAAAATATACAATAACTTAACTCTTTGCACAGAGCTCCAAACATATCAATACAGTGAGCAGAAAATTGTTTTCCATACAAGCACTGAAACACCCTGGGTTGAAATACACTCTCAGTTTTTAAATTTTGAAGGTGAATTTGTTATTCCAAAACCAAAGGATCAGCAGGCAGCCCCCAGGCAGCTCTCACAGCCACTGCAAGATTTTCCCTTGACCAGTTCTGCCAGGGATGTTCCCCAAGTTCATCTTTTCCCAGGACGTGTGCCAGGTATGGCCAGCCTGGCAGGGGGACATGCACAAGGGGCTTTGGCCTTTCTCCAGGCTCCAGCTTTGGGAACAAGGACACCAGGCAGATCAAAGGGGCCCTGGTGCTCGTGAGAAGCTGGAAACAGCCAACTATCTTAATTTTTGAGGAGCAATTTTTGTCCTTCTGTTGTTTTCCAGCTCCACAGCTGCCTTAAAAACAATCACCTCATCTTTTCAGCCAGTAGCAAACCAAAATCCTTGGATCAACTCCTGAGTATGGGAACGTTCTGGAGGTGAATCCACTTCCAGAGCTCCAGTCTGGGATTGGGCAGCAGCTCTCCCACACCCCGTGGGCTGTGTTGTGCCTTCCAGTATCCCAGGAATTCTGCAGGCCTGCCTGGGAGAGCCAGTGTCCTGTGTTTTTCTCTAGGACAGGATTCCAGGTGCCACATCCCACATGATGCCATTACATCCTGCTGGAGCCAAGCAAAATGTTTCCTTGCAAATTTTGGCTCTTCCCTGCAGCTCTGCCCTTACTTAGACAAATTCTCCTGCCTTCAGATTTGTAATTCCCATTAGCATTGCTGTTTTCCTGAATAAAGACTTTTCAAAATGGGCAAAGTCCAGGAGACTTTGTTAGAACAGCTGCACAGCTCATGCACTACAGCTCCATTTCCAAATGTTTTCAGCAGTATGGCACAATCTGAGGAGCTCACATCCATAAAAACCACCTTGCCAGGCTCTGAAGAAGGCAGGGGCTGTAGCCAAGGTTCTGGGAACCACCACTGCTGCAGGCTGGGTGTAGCTGTGGCAGCAAGGATGGCCACCAAAGAGCTGCACAATTCCAGCAGCTGCTTTTTGTCACTCATCTGGGTACATTTCAATGGTTTGGAGGCAGGTGGGACTTTGCTGTGTGCTCATTGCCCTCACTGGTTGGCATGGCAGCCTCTCCCCCTCTGCCTTCAGCTCCACTCCTTGGCTGGAAATGCCAAGCCCTGCCAGGGCTCTGCTGAGGCAGCCATGGTATTTCTCCAGCCCCATAAATAATTCCTTCAGTACTGAAGAACTGGATTTCTGAGGTACCTTTTGTTCTCCCAGCATCTTTATTTGGTAAACCTTCAAGCCCCTGTGCTGCCGTGGGGAGGGAGCAGCTCTGAGCCCCAAATACTGCTGGAGCAGCAAAGTCCCCAGATCAGGTGGGCCAGCCTCCCCCAGACCATGGCATTTCACAGCCAGCTCCAGATAAGAGCTGTTCACTGCCTCCATCTGCTCTAGGCACAGAAGCTTCTGGAATTCTGAGGAGCTCTGAGGCTGGAGGGATGCACACCCTGAGCTGGAGCCAAGCTCCTGCCCGGGTTATTCCCACACCTGGGCCACAGCTCAGCCGACTCTGGATCCAGGACTCTCTTTGCCCATTTGTCTTGAGTTTGTCTGAGAATTTCAGCCACTTGAGAGGGTTTTAAGCAGCCCCTGGGTTTCAGGATCCAGCAGTGGCTGTCGCCACTCTGCCAGATGTGCCCAGTGAGCACATCCCTCCCCTGGGCCCTGCCTGCAGCAGGGACAGCTGCCAGGCCAGGCCAGGCCTGAAGAAAACCAGACTTTAATGTCATTTAAGAGTCACATTCTGCATTCTTTGAGAGTTAAATAATTTCTTTGAGAGAAATAGTCCTGCAGTGCTTGAGCTGTAGATTTCTTTTACCTTTTTATGCCCATAGATTCACCCACATGCCCCATATGTGGCTCTGCCTATAGGGATGTGTTTATCTCAAGGGATTTCTGCTCCCCTTGCAGTGCTGCTCACAGAGTGAGGGGCAGCAGAGCTGAGGGCACATCTGGACATCCCAGAGCTGACCCAGGACTGGCCCTCTGACCATGGGCTGAGAGGGATGGGCTTGGTGAGGGTGCAGCCTTGGACACAACCTGTGAGCTCTGCAAGGAGCAGGCTGGATGAGCTGCCCATCAAACAATGGTTTCAGCTCCTCCAAGTCAGAGAAATTGTAGCATTCACTTGTAGCCATCCCCAGAGCCTGCTACTAGCATTGCTTCGCTTGCAAAACACCATTTCCTACTAATTATTCTTTGATTACTTTCAACATTTGGGTTGTGATCTTCCAAGCAAGTGTCTGTTTCTAGCTGAATTGCTCACAGTCATTTAAACCTCAATTGTTCTGGACAGGAATATAAAGTTAAGCATTGCATTAAAGTGTTTGATGACACAAATTCCAAAAATTTGGATTCTAGCTGTTTCAGACTAGGCACCCTTATTCATTTGGTTTATTTTTATATTTATTTATTCTATGAAACAATCCTGAGCCACCTCTAAATGATGGTAAAAACCCATTTCTCTTGGAATTGGAAACATTGGAGAAAGCCAGTCATCTTAGTGAAGCATTGAGGTGAAAAACTGGTGAAAACCATGCAAACACATGAGAAATGGATCTCCAGACTGGAGTTTTCCCAGCTTGCTGCAAGGATGGCCTTGCCCACGTGGAGGATGAAGAGGAAGAATGAATACCCTGCAAACACACAGCCCATTAAATGAGCAGCTCTCTCCCATGTGGGGTGGCTTCCCCTCCCACAAGGACACCCAGGCAGGTGAGGCTGCAGAGCTCCTGAGCTCACAGATAAGCACAGAACACTCACATGAGGAGTCAGAACCACTTCAAAGGACAGCCCAGAAACTCTTCCCATCCCTCCCTGCTTCCAGGGGTCCCTGTGCTGCTCTGCCCAGCTTTGGAGCCTTCCCTGCACACCCACAAGGTGCAAACCTTCCTCTGAAGCTTTGTTTGTTTGCTTGTTTTTAAACAGAAAACCACCAAAATTCAGTGACTGTTTTCTAATTGGAACATTTTTATTTTCCATGGGGGAAAAGCAAATCCCCCAACACAAGTAATTGCCACTCAATCCTGCCCTGGGTTAGAGTTCCCAGTGGGTTTCTCATCTTCCAGGGCTGAAAGGAAAGATTTCCCTGGGGACCTGCAAACGATCCCTCCATTATGTGGAGGCTGCATGTGCACATTCAGGGATCACAAATCTGAGTTGCCTTGAGTGGCTCTGGCGTGGCTGCCATGAATCCATAGGAAGCCATTCCCCAATATTTATTGTCAGCTGCATTAGAGGATGCCTTGCCTCCTGTTTCTGAACTTAATGGCCCATTGACCACACTTCCTGCCAAGCACAAACTGTGTCCCACCACACTAAATCTGTGCCACGCTAATGAAAAGCCCTTTTTATTTCAGGCCGGTATCCAGAGTGGAAATGATTTAGATCGCAGTCACTGGGTATTTTAACTCACTAACTCACTATTTCTTTAGTAATTAGAGATGAGGCTCATAGCAATGCCAAGTTGTAGGCTGACCCAAACATGCCTATCTATTCTGGATACTCTCCTGGAGATTTTTATTTAACACATTTCAAATTAGAGCTGAGGTGGGAATGAAAAATTCTTTGGCACAAGTGAGGGACGCAGATGAGCGCATTTTCCACTCGCTTTTTTTGGTCCTTAACACAGCAATATTTTAATTTGTGTTAAAGACACCCAGATGAGATGTGACATGGGACAAGCTGGATTCCAGCAGGCTCTGCTGGGAGAAGCAGAATGATTTCCCCTCAGCACCTTTGGGCTGGTCCTGCAGGGTGACTTGGGCAGAGTCACTCACAGACTGGCAATCGCTTTCCTCCTCATTTTATGTTTGTTATTTTTCTAACCTCTTCAATCTCACTTTGCTGAAGCAGAGGAAATGAGGTAAATTGGTCCTAACACAGGCCAGGAATTGCTGTCCTACTCCTGACATGGGGTTTAAAGGCACTGTGGGAGTGGAACAGTAAATCTCTGGAGCACAAATTTCTTGTGATAACACTAAATTTACCCAAATTTTATTGCTAAGATACAAAGTGTTATGGCAACGCGGAAGAAAACAAGTTCTAAGGTTTTCCTTTCAGGCATAAAGATCCACAAAACTCCACACACTGCAGCCTACACTTCAGCAGAGACACGGTGAGACTTCAATAACACAACTGTGCACTCACGTGCTCTTTCTCAGTCCTGTGACACCAGACTTTGGTTTTCCTTGCTCGGCAAGCTCATCTATGAGCTGCTGTGTGGATTTGCTCTAGATCCCTTCAGTGCCATCTGCTTTTGCATTCCCTCTGTCCCCACAGAGAGCCCAGGAGCACGGCATGCACTGGTGTGTGGTGGCAGGGGAGGGAAGGAGGGTTTGGAGTGGAACTGGAATATTTTCCTGCAAGTTACAAATGTGAAACTCAGTGTAACTCAGAGACCCTCCCAAGCATATTAAATAAATCTGAGGATAAGAGCAACAACACAAAGGTCAGTGTTTTCAAAAGCATAACCTATGAGAAGCATTACTAATTACATATTACAGGCACAAATATACACACAGACCATCCCAAGCTTATTATAAGATAGTTTTGGACCTAAAATCCACAATCTTCTCCTTGAAGTGAAAGCATCACCTTGATTCCACATGGATAAAGCAATCCCTGCAGTCTTTGCCTCCATCCTATTTTTGATAAGATATTTCTACTGTGTATCTTAGGTTAAGTATTAACTTACATGAGAAACAGATGTTTCCCCTCTGCAAGGAAAAGCATCTTTTCAAAGGTCATCAGTGGGAGAGAAGGACTTCCAGGATTTACACAAGGCAGTGGCAGTTCTGGCCACTGTCCCTTCTGCTTTTAAGATCTTTTCCATTTGGCTTTAACTCTACCCAGTTTTAAAGAAGTTCTTTCATCCCACTACCTGGTAAAAGATATTTTCCATACTTCCATTGCAACCAGACTCATTCACTGGGCTGTTCCTAAAACCACAAAGGCTATTTTGTTGAATAAATCCAATCCCTGTGTTCATTCCTAAACATAGCTCAAAATATTTCAACGGTGCCTCCCCTCCTTTAGATGTTTTAATATTGGATAGGGAGATTTGCAGGATATAAGCTTTATAGCCTGTGAAGTTTTCACATCTCCAGGTGGAATTGCTTAACAGTTACAAAAAAAGAAAACTTAAAAAAAGAAAAAGAAAAAAGAGAGAGAGAAGACTTAAACCTGCTGGTCCACAAAAGAGAAGTTAATAAACCACAAAGAACTGTAAAACAATAAAGTTTTCCTCACTGGTTAAACACAATGAAATTAATAATCTGAGTTTCAGGGATATCTAAAAGCTGTATTGCATTACTTTGTACGAGGAATAAACAGACCCTGTCCCCTTCCAGTATTTCACCCTCTTCAGGAGGATGAGGAAGAGCTTTCATAAATAATAATGTATAAATATGCAGATGTGCAAAGATAAACAGCAACGCAGAGAATAGCTCAGACCAAAATTAACATCAGCACCCACAGAATTAAGGGAATTTGATGTGTAATCCTTGATCTCAGCACATGAATAAATCAGGATGGAGGAAAAGGCTGAGCTGAGATTCTCAGTCTGGATCTGTTAACTCCAGTGTGTGACTGTGGGCAGGGATAACATCCCACTCCTTTACAGCACCAGCTGTGGGAGTCACACATGGAACGAGGAGGCTGAGGAGCTGTGAGTGGAGGAAGAACTCTCCTTTCTTCCTTTCCAACAGCCTGAGCTCATCCATCTCCCAGCAGGGCTCAGACTCTCCCTGAAGGCCCCACACCTGGAGGGTGGCACCGTGCCCGTGGCACAAGGACTCAGACCAAGCCCTGCTCGCTGATCTCTCCCCAGAGCTGTCCCCCAGTCCCCAGCAGCTCTGTGTGAGGGGAGGGAGCAGCACCCCAGCCCCTGCCTGCACCCCCAAACCTGGCAGGGGCTCTCCAGGGGAGGGCAGAGCCATGCCAATCCACAGGGCGGGCTGAGCAGTGTTTGCAGGAATTCTGCAGCTCTGGGACAGATTCTGACAGCATCAGGGACTGACAGTGTCAGGAGCACACGCATTTGGAATTCTCAGCGAGTCAGGAGAGCACAAACCCCACTGCATGGCCCTGCCCTGGCTTGGGCTGCTCTTGAGGCCTTTTTATGCTTTAAATAAACAGAATCAAAGTCCAAGAGTTAAAACTCGACTTCAGCTCTTATAAACTGCCAGTTTCTGAAATGACACAAGCAAACAATACTAAAATAAATAAAACCTACAGGCGAACCCTTTCTGAGAGCCCACAGCATTGTTAATGTCAGTACCAGAGTTTGTCTTCTGCGGAGTTATATGAAGCCTTGGTTTGGCTGAACTCACGTTGTCTGGTCACCTCTCCCTTCCCTGGAGAGAATATGAATGGTTTCTATTTCGAGGAGGTTACAGGTAGCCATAAATTATCACCTAAGTGTGGGCTGCCTCAGCTCCTCAGAGCACTGCATGGCTTTGGCACTCAAACCTGCCAAGTCTTGGGCCACGTCAACTCAGTTTTTGACATGTGTTATGTGGATCATAGGGAGCCATTGCAGAGACCTCGTTATGGAAGAATGAAGCATTTTTTCCCCATCTATCATAGGTACTTTTCAGATGACTGCATTCCTACAGGACTAAATCATCTTTTTTAACAACAATTTCAGCTCCTCGCTGCCCATCCCTAAAATATCAGCCACGACCAGGTAGCTGAGATTGTCACTGAACAGAGTTAATTATCACCTGCACATTGCTAATTGTGGAGCTTTGTCTTTCAGGCACAAAAAGAAATTAATTACCACGTTTAACTTTCTGACTCAAAGAAGTGAGTTGACATAAAATCCTGCCACAGTGGAGATGAACACAAAGGCCTTTTCCAAAGTACACATTCCCTTAATGCTCTTGGAATAAAGCTATTTATATGTAATGCATGTGATATATGTTAGCTCACTGATCTTTTGTAGTGTATGAAGGGATGCACTTTAAAGGCAGAGTTTAATTAAATTTCTTAACACTCCTTTGTGAGGATAAAATAATCATTCCTGTTTTGCAGGCAAATGCTAAAAAGTTAATTAAATTACAAGATCCAGACAGTGACTTAGAGGCAGAGGCAGGAAAAGAGGTTGGAAGGTTCAGTTCCAGTCCCAGCTGAGAGGAAACTCTCCCCAGTGAATGTTCTCCATCAAGAGAAATTCACCTGACTTCAGATCACACCACAAACCTCTTCTTTTACTGAAGAGACAACCTGAACTGTGAGAAACATTGCTTTCCTATAGAAAGCATAAAATAATCTGGGAATTGAACAAGGGTAACAATGATAAAGGAATACTTTGGATTCCAAATCTCAAAAACTCAGGGAAAAACCCCAAAATTAGAACTTGAATCAAAACTGCAAGAACCTGAAAAAAGGCAATATAACCTGATTTCTTTGGATTCTAGAGCTTTGGATTCTGAAGGGTTCTGCCCTATTTGCTTCCTTCATCAAGTCCAAGATAATCTGAATTAAATCAGCAAATAGTTATTACTGGATGCAAAGATGCTATTTGAAAGAAAAAGTGAGCTGGAGGGCAATCATTAAAATGATCCAGGTAGAAGGTCCCCTGATTTCCATCGAAATGATTTGTTATTATTGTATTAATGATGTCATTTCTTTATCAAGTCACGATACAAACCAAGTCAAGTGCTTGGCAGGGGATGAAAGGAGAGCTGCAACCCCAGCGAACATGCACAGCTTCATTCTTGGAGAAGAAAGCTTGAATATTCAGTTCATTGCACCATCGCTCCTTTGATTGGGCTAATTAAGTCAATTATGTAAAAATATTCTGCCTTGCAGGGTAGGCAAGACTTGAGGAGCAGTGGAAAAGAACAGAGGGAAGGAGAGTGTCCCAAAATTCTTGAGGAGCACCAAGAAGGCAGATGGGTGAAAGTAAACCCAGTAATTTGGGAGCACAGCAATTGGGGAAGCCTGGCTGGGTTTGGTTTGTGACACAGCCTGTGGTGGAGTCGTGGTGGTGCCTCAGTCCTGAGTGCATTCTGGGGTGTTCAGCAAGGTGTGAGAGCTTGTCAAAGCCAGAATATTCACGGCATCTCCCCTGTCAGGGCAGCTCCTCTGTATCACAGAACGCGGGGAGTGTTCACTCCTTTGGTGAACAGCTTCAGCTGCGTCTGTCTGTACACACACACAGCATCAAACCAACATTTCCATGGAAAACCAGCTCCCAAACAGCCTCAGAGAGAGGTGCCATGAGAGTGAAGGCACTGGCCATCCTCCAGTCACCTCTGGAATGGCTGGGAAAGCTGCAAGGCTCTGGAGACACCAGAAATCCACCTGGGTTTGGGGCTCTGGGGAGACACTCAGGGTGTTCTGCTGCTTGTAGGGGAGACCCTGCAGCACTTCCTCTAAATTCAGTAAGTTTCAGTCTGACCTGGTTTCCTGCTGCTCAAAATGCTTTGCAAAAGTGGAGCAGATAAGAATGCAGAGGGGTCCTTATCACAGGTCAGCTTTCTGTTCCATAGGGAGAATAGTCTTGGCTTTGCTTTCATTGCTCACTACAGTGAGAAAGTAACTTTTACTTAATGAAAGGTAAATGCATTCTTCTTTTTCGTGAAAGATTATTCTGATGTAAAATCATCCCATTTTAACACAAACAAAAAATGACTGTGAAAGCCCTGCTTGGGCCAAAAAAGCCCTTCTTGTCACTAACAAAGCTGGCCTGATCTGGTTGTTATTGTCTCTGAGCACCTGCTGCCCTTCCCTGCAGCAAAGCTCCTGTTTGTAGGCCCTGCTGCAACCAGGACTCTGTATGGGCAGGTGACAGAGCTTGGGCACTCCCACTGTGAGAAATGGATTTGTAAAGAATTCTCAAAACTTGACAGAAAGCTCCCACAGCTTTTTTTTCTGTGATTACTGTTAGAAGTAATAGCAGCATTGTGTGGCAAAAACTAATAGGCTGATTTATAAAGTATTATAACCAAGACATAGGTTGGCTTCTGATGGAATAGTGTTAAGTTTTACATCTCTTATGTCTCATCTTCCATTGAGACTGACAATAGAATAAAATCTTTTCAAACATATAACAAAGAACACGAGGCCTGTCCTGGGGACACAGCAGGGCCTGTCCCTGTGCCCAGCAGAGGCAGAGCTGGCTCTGGGCAGTGCTGGGCAGCCTGACCTGCACAGTGCCAGCCCTGGGAGCCCCGCGGTGCCCCTGCCCTGAACTCTGCCCTGCACACACGGGAGCTGCAGCTCTGCTGGCTCGGCTCCCTGCTGGCCCCCAGTGCTCCCCAGGTGCAGAGGTGAGCATGAGGTAATCACACCTCCCCAGTGTGAGGTTTAGTCTGCAGGAAAGCAGCAGATTTATGTCATTCTGGCACGCAGGGTGTTTCTTGTCTGTAAATGTAGCAGCCAGTAGCAGCCGGAGTGCAGAACAGAGTATGCACTGTGCTGCACACGGATCCCCAGCACGGTGCCCTGTGGCAGGGCTGGCACCTTGGGCATCCTCCTCATCCTCCCCAGGGCTCCCTGCGCACCTGGGACACCTCACTGAGGCCTCCCCAGCGCTGGCAG
The DNA here is from genome assembly GCF_047830755.1 of Zonotrichia albicollis. Taxonomy (NCBI): domain Eukaryota; kingdom Metazoa; phylum Chordata; class Aves; order Passeriformes; family Passerellidae; genus Zonotrichia; species Zonotrichia albicollis. The sequence continues at coordinate 1,786,774 of NC_133829.1, forward strand.
TGCCCAAGGCCAGGGTGGGACCTGGGACAGGGGAAGGTGTCCCTGCCCTTGGCAGTGAGAGGAGCTTTCGAGTCTCCTCCAACTCGAACCATTCTGGTTTTGTTCAAAGGGGTTTTGAACAGAAACTGTGTGTGTTAGCTCCCAGAATCCAAACTCTCTCTTAGGGGTGCATTTCCTAAAGGATGCAGCAGGTTGCTGCATTTTCAGCCTTTTTCTAATTGCAAAATGCTCTTGTAATACAGCTCCTTAAACAAGTTTGAATTCCAGTTTGATTCCCTGCCTTAGAAATGAGCAGAGCACTTTCAATGGATCAAAGGCTTGCACTTAGAGGAACAAAACATATTGTTCTAAAGGTAAATACATTTCAGCTTGTTAGTTATTCATCCTCATGCTCTCAGACAATGAGTTTTTAAGGCTTTTCAAAGTCATAGAGCTGTCCTGTTATTAGACTTTTAAAATGTATTAGGCCCCTCATTAGGTGGCCACACTGTGCTATGACACATGTACTGTATTAAAAGCTGTGAACTTCTGCATGCCAGTGCTTCTGGGTTCTTTATTTTGTTTTACCAATGAGAAACATTTTATATGAATACAAGACTTTATTGTAAAAAAAAAAATTGTATTTCCCCAGTGCCTTTTTGTGTCAACAAAGGACTTTCCTGGAGAGTAATGAGTTTGCACTAAGCAGGCAAACACAAATAAATGAAGTCTATGTGGATAACCAAGTGTGGTGTATGTATACATTGTATCTCCAAGGATTTAAAAACCCAACAGCACAAGGAATCTGCTCCTTTTGGAAAACAATAGTCATTTATGAAACATTTCTGCCAATTAAATTGCCAGGGAAATATTAACCCTTATTATTGCAGATATTCCCAGAGATTCTAAATGATCACTCTGCACCTTGCAGAGGGAGGAGGGTCTGGAGCTGCCTTGGGCTCAGGCTGGGCCGCTCAGTGCTGGAATTCCCAAAGCCTTTAAGAGATTCAGGTGCAAACATCCCCCTGATTTCAATGGATACAAAGGGTTAAACGCCTCCCAATGTTTAAAACCCCAGCACAGACCAGGACTGGCTTCACCACCACTGTGCTGGAACTTGGCAGTGGCTTAAGAGGACACATCAGCACTAAACAACAGTTTGGGACAGGAAGAGAAGATGAATATCTAATCCAATTGAAACTCCAGAGGAAATATCACGCAGGCTGCCTGGAAGGGACCCAGCAGGCTCAGCCTAATGGCTCTGGCCTTAGGAAAAGCTCTGCTCTGCTCAGGGTCTCACCACCAGCCATCCCCACCCCACATCACAGCTGGATTTGGAGAAGCCAGAACCTCCCTCTTATAACAGAACTGAAAAAATCAGTCATGTATCTTCTAAAATCCAAACAAGTCCTTAATATGGATGTACTGATGGCCAGGGAGGAGATGGAGAACCAAATTCACCCTTGTGTTTCTTTTATACAGAATATATGAAAAAAAAAGTCTTCTGAAACAGAAGTGCTTCCTATTTAGGATACAAGTAGGAGGAGCATTGCTTCAAATGGAAAAATAAATAAACATGCAAAGGCTTTCAACCCAGGAGTCCCAGAAGACTCCAAAATTTCCTGGTTATCTAGGAAACCCCATTTACAGAAGAGCTGTTTCCCAACAGAGGAGCTGTAAATCACCTCCAGGCTCTGCACAGGAGCATCCCAAGAACTGGAGCTCCCGAGAGCTGGGACAGCAGCCAGAGCCTCGGGAGCTGCTCCTCGTGGAGCCTCTGGAGCCTCCAGCTCTTCCTGGAGGCTGTTCTCATGCACATCCAGGAGAATGGGAAGGAACCTGTCTCTGCCAGCCTCAGCCCATGGAAAAAATGCTAATGCAGGGCAGCTCCCACGTGGAGGAACCGCTCTGGTGAGTGGCTGTGGCCACTGGCCTTGGCCAGGAGCAGCTCCTTTGGGATAGGAGGCAAACTTCCAGTGATTCATTCCTTAGCATGGATCCCACCTGGAGATTCCTTAGCATTTCCCACTGGGAAGTCTCCTCCCGTTCCTTAGCATGGCTCCCACCCGGATCTTTGTGGGCAAATTTTAAAGGGTCTGTCCTGCTGCAAGGACAGAGGCACTGCACTCTGGCCTAAAGCCAACCTGGGGACTTGTTTATTGATTTATTTATAGTTTGGCTAGTTCTTAGCTGGATCCATTTTCTGGTCCAAGTTATTGCCCTGACGCTGGAGCAAGGGAGGCAGCAGCAGCAAACATCTGGAAGATGAGGAGAGTGGGATGGGATTTCTGATGTGCCAACAGCAGATCATTATTTCAGGATGAAGTGACACCTAACAGCAGCCTCGTTTGCTTTTGGGAACATCTTCTGGACACACCACCACCACAAACTGCACTCTGGGCATTTTTCCAAAGCAATACATCTTTTTAAGAAAGAGAATATTCTAAAAGAGAAATGGATTCCCATAAGAAATGTGGGGATTCAAAAGAAGAAGATTGTTGTTCAGGAGTGTTCTACAGAAGACTCCTGTATTGTTTCTCTCAGATTCCCATTGGCTCAGTGTGCTGTATCAGCTCATGCTGCACTTTGAAAGCCCTGTTCAACCCTCATGAATGGTTTTCCAGGGTGAAGCAGGGAACAAAGGCTTGGCAGCACTCAGGCCCAGTGGCACTGCCCCGTGCCTCTCCCAGCAGGGGCTCAGAGTCTCTGAGCCACAAGGATGACATTTCACAAGGGACACCGAAATCTCAGCTCCTTATCAACACATGGTTCATAATTAGAATCACATTAAGTGTGGTTTTAGCAAGGTGGTCCCGTCAGGGTGAGGCCTCGCACGGTTGTGGTTTTGATTTACTGGACACAGTAATTGCTTTCTGAGATGAAAGAACCAAAATATGTGTCAAAATATTAATGGCCAATGTCTAAGGAGGCAGAAGGCTTGTGCTGGCTCTGGGGTGATGTGATGAGTGGTAACTCTGTCAGTCCAGCTGAGCAGCTGCCCCTGAGGCAACACAAACATCACCCTTCACTCATTTCCCATCTCACTCTCTGCAGAAACATCTCCCAACGGGAAACTGTTTGCCCTCAAGATTTCAGGGGTGTGAAATGCATTTCTGCATTCCATGAATTCAAAAATAAATTAATCAGAGGGAATAGATGTATGCTCAACCTGGATATCCCTACAGTAAAGCTATTTATCCAATGATTTCATACAGAGGTTGCATGTGGCAATGCTTTTACACAGAAAATCCCTTTAAAAAGGGTCTGCTTTAAACCAGGGACCTGGGCAGCTTCCTGAACAGAAAGAGCTGGCCCAAGTCATGTTTGGATTATTCCAAAAATGACCTATCCCAGCAGGATTTTACTGAGCTTAGCTGGGCACTTTCTATTTAGATCCCAGTGTCCAGGTCCAAAAAAAGATCTGCACTTAATAAACCTTCTTTATGCTGAGGGTTCAGACCCTGGGATTTCACTTCCCTCTCTCCACACACATATTATTTTGACCCACAGGACAAGTTTTATGCAGCCTGTCTTCAGCTGCAATAGAGCACAAACTTAATACTGACAAATCCATTTTTTGCCTAACCCACTTTCTCCTCAATCACAAATCCCACTTGGAACCACTTGGAACTGGACACCTACTAATTAACAGCTCCACAGAAATTTGAATAGTTCTGCAAAACTGAAGCATCTAAAATGAAATGTAAAAAGTCCTGTCTTTGAAAGAGCCTCAATTCCCAGATCCAGGTTTATTGCCAAAACCTGCCACATGCAGGAAAACAGTTGAAATAAGGATATTGCAGCCTAATTCACTTTTTAAACATTGCCATTGGTATTATTTCATGAAGTTTTGTAGAGGGTTTAACTTCTCCCTAGGTCTCTATCAGCACTTTTTCAAGTAGTGACAAATCTGATTTGTTACAGGAAGAAGTGGAGTGTATCTCAACCCCTGAAGTACAGCTTAGGACCAAAGAACATCGAATTCCAGCTTCCAGATCCCTCTGGAAACACTGCATCCATTGTGCAGGACCTTCTCACTCCACTGCACGGAGCCTGTGGGGGCTGGAATGGGCTCAGTGGGGTTTGTGATGGAATCCTGACTGCCCTGAGGTGAGAGAGACTGGTGTCAGGGATGTCAGGGCAGCTGTATTTCACTGCTGGAATGCTCCTTCTATTGGCCCTCCACAGCCATGCCTTTAAAAAGTTTTGATGTCTCTAATTGTTACTGTATTACACATATTTCACCTTTTATCCAGCATTTTTCATTTCTCCCCCCAGTCTGGTAGATTTACAGAAGCAAACCAGTACAACTGGTTTGGATATAATGTTATAGCTCCCCTTATTCCAAATGGTTTGGGATTTTATTTGCTATTGCACACAGGCTCCAGAAGGTACAGATTGCATCCTGTGAGTGAACACAGGGCTGTAGCCTTGAGAAATTCAGAATGTATGGAACACAAAGTCACCCTCTGCACCAGTCAGCAGCTCACAGCCTGCAAACACAGGAAGCCCAGTTTAGGAAAGAGCTGAAGACATGTGGGACTCCTCATGAAGGTACTGACAGCGTGTTTAACCCCAGAACCCTCACAGGGACTTCCAAATGAAACCAATAGGAAAGGCAGAACACCTTTTTCCATTAAACTTTCCCAGGGAATCTAATCTTTCTGATTTTAACTGACTTCAGTTGCTCAGCTGCTGCAGAGGGATTTTAGTTCCTTTGCTACACTTTGTTCACCAGCATCAAAGGGAGGATTTGACTTTCTGGATGAAGAGAGCGCCACCAACCACGCTCAGCCCAGGCTCCAAGGGCAGGACATTTCCTCCCTCTGCTCTCCTCAGTACTTGTAGTTGGTGTCTGCTCTCTCAGTGAGGTGAGGAACCCTCCCTGGAGAAAAAGCCTTTTTTCCTTACAGGGGAGAACACCAGGAGATAAAAATCTGATGGATTTAAGTTGCAAAATAATACCTAAACCAGAATTTCAGCTGCCAAGTCTCCATCTTGCTTTCTCCTGGCTGTTGTCACTTTCCTGCACACCTTCTTCCCATAAAGATGCAGCCTGAGCTCAGAGGGCAGCCACAGGGACACGGGGGACACAGGTGACTCCATGACCACCAAGCTGTCAGGGTAAAACCAGCTCCCACTGATTGCATGGGACACGAGGCAGCCCAGACCTCACCCAGGGACTCTGGGTGGCACCTGAGTGCAAATGGCAACCCGTGACAATAATGGCCATTAGCACTTTTCCTGGCAGAGCCCATACTGCCGTTTCCTAGAAGAAGATGATAATTATGGACAGGGGCCTGCAAAGGCCTTTTTTCGCCATAACTGTTCTGTTTCCTCACTCCCAGTCAGATGGTGGGAGATTGCTCTGAGTGCCCCTACTGTAAATTGCCAAGAATAACTGTTGCCTCCCCTAAAATGGGAGTGAAAACAGCCCTGCGGGTTCCCTCTGAAGTGACAGCAGCTCCGACCGACTTCAAAGGCAGCCCAAGGTTTTTAGTGAGGGCTGTTTGTTGATTTTTTCTCCAGTGAAGTGATATTACATGGCATTTCCAACCCTCAATCCTATTAAGTGACAGAACTACCTAATAGCACTCATTAAATAACATAACTTGGTGTCAGAAATTCACTGACAGGCTCCTGCAATTGAAGTGGGAGATTTATACCCTAAAAAAATACAGGTTTGGTGTTATTGTGACTGGGGATTTTAATAAATGTCTTTTATTTTAACAGGTGAAAGCCTAAGAGCCAGGACAGTTCATGAAAAGGTTATCACAGCTGAGAAGTTGGTGCCTGAATTTTACATTTAAAAAGAAGAAAGCACTAAGAAAATGTTCATTGCTGCTGAACTCCTCCAGCCCTGGGAGAGAACGTCTGGGGTGACACCACCCCTCTCTGCACTCAGGCAGAGCAGACAAACCTTGCAGCCTTCTGCATCTGGCACCAACATCCCAGCTCTCACAATTGTCCAAAAATATTTAAAGTTGTTTTTTATTATCACGCACCATGAATGCTGTTGCAAAAATGACTTCTTTTTGTACTCTAAAAGAACAATACAACAAAAATCTTCCTGGAAATAACAATTACCAGTTGAATCCCTGACTATAACATTTTGACCAAAGGCAGAATGCTCTAAGGAATACCAAACAATGCAGTGAATATTTGTGCAGCAGGAAGAGTTTGGAGGTGTTTGTTTATCATAGTTTGTTCCTAAAGAACCCATATAAAGAGCCCTGATTATTAATAGAGTGGTGAAACGGTATTTCTAACCTGTTTATAAATGGTTCAAAGGAAATCACGAATACATTTAAAAACCCCCCAAGTTTACAGTAAAAGGGCAGAGAACTAAATTGGTTATTCCAGTAAGCAGTATGTTATATGGAACTGAGCTAGCATGTCTGCCATCATTCTACCTGGAAAAAAATCAGATGGGAAGAGGAGGAAAGATTTTTAGTTTGCCTTCCTTTTGCAGAAGCCAAACAAAAGGGAAAAGCCCAAATATTGTATTTCCCTACTGTACATATGGACAAGTAATGCACACAATGATTTCACAATGTGCTTTGAAAAGATTCAAGAATGGCTTTGGAAATATGGGAAAGTCATTTTAACACCACATTAAAAAGTAATAGAGGGCCCAATCCTGTCACCACTAACTTAAACTGGGGAAACTGAACTTTCAGGACCTTCTGGTGGATTTAGAACATTTTTAAACAGCCTAATTCAGATATCAGCAAAGCCCAGCCTGGCTGGCTCCCACCACATTCCCCACTTGCTAAATTATTCCTCTCCTCCATTATAATTTAAAACAAAAATATTTTTAATGTGTTGAGTCTTTGTGTATTTGGACAGTGCCTGCCCTTCCCTGTCACTGTGGCCATCAGCTGCCTGAGCATGGAGAGCTGCAGCCCAGCCAGAGCTGCCCTCCCTCAACAGCACCCTGAAAGCACCAGAGTCTGGTGAACTCCTGATTTTCTGCAGAACACTGCCACAGAAACCAATGTCTCCCACCCAGTCACAGGCAAGTCCTGGAAATGCAAAGGGAGTTCAGTTTCCAGAGATCTTTAGGTTTGAAAGAAACATTTTGATGTTGTCTACACCAACAGAAAAATGCCAAGGACGAATGTATGGATTGAGGTTGTGTTAGGACCAGCCACCTCCCCATCAATGACATCAGAATATGGCACATTTCACAAGGTGAGCTTGCACCCCAGAGCCCTTCCCTTCCTCACCCACCCCATCTGCAGTTTGAGGTGGTGCTGGAAACACCAAACCTCTCCATGTGGCACGTGAGATTTCAACCATTGTCCTGCAAACCTGCTGCACTTCCCAAGGTGCAGCTGGCTCAGACCAAAATTCTGATGCAATTTATTTTAAAAGGAGAAAAAACCAACCAAATGAATACTCAGTTACTGTTTCCCATGCAATCTCAGTGGCCAAGTCTGCCCTACAGGGCTCATCCATTTCTGCCTCCTCTGGCTCACACCTCGGACACGCCCAGCACGCTCCGACCCAACAGCCCCGTGTCATGCACCATGCAGTAAATACAAGGGCAATGACCCAGAGTTCTCACTCACCCTCTGCTTGTCTCACAGGGTTTGCAGGAGAATTGCTGCTTTAAGCATCTAAAACCTTTCAGTTTCTGTCAACTGATGCAACTCGTGAACTGAAACCTTGAAGGTGCACAAACACAGCAGGGCTCTGCCCACAACATGTACCAGGACTCAGGAATCCCCTGGGGTGCCCCCTTCAGAGCCACTTTCAATGTGTTAAACCCCACAATTCAGCCCAAATAAACCACAGACTCTAAAGATCCAGTGGTTCCTTCTAGTCCCCCAGTTGGGGTTTGTAAGTTTATATGCAGTGCTGGCTCTAAATTCAGCTGTGTGTGAATGCCTCTATCAGTGCCTGGCAACTCTTCACACGTCCAAGACAGCTCATCAGATTAATCCAGGCTGTTTTGTCTTTTCCTTCCAGTTTGGTGTTACCCTTAAACAGCAAAACTTTTCCTATTCAATTCTCTTGCTGCTCTTGAAGGGCTGAAACAATGTGGTAAAAAAGTTCTACCATGGTGAAGTTGGTCTTGAGAAGGAAAGTTCATTTCTGGTGCTTTTTATGACCTTGATGACATTTCCTAGCCATAAGCTGGAAATGTTAAATGATAAAAAATACAATATTCATCAACCAATTGAGTTGCCAGTTCTAATTTTGGATAGAAAACTGGACAGAGAAATAATCAAAGACTTACCAGAAAAGCAGATGGCTGCAGAGTGCTTCTGGCAGTCATGCTACTCGCTCATGGGACCACTTGTGTTTAACAAATTGGACAACAGAGAGAGAACTGAAATGGAAATTGGGGCTCTACTCCATTCAAATTCTTCAGAATGTTTGTTTTGGATTTGTACCTCTGCTGCAATTTACAACTCTAGATTAGATAGAGCAAGAGTAATATTCTTGACTAGAAGAAAAACAGAATGGCTGAACTGTTTGCCAGCTCACAGACATTGCCTCCCTGTGTACAAATAATACCAACATATAAATGAGTCTAAATAAAACCCAGGACTAAATGTGTATTTTACTACACAGCAATAAAGTTGCATGAGACATTTCCCCAAGTCAAACTGTAAGGCCCACATCAGCATGGAAACGGGATGGAAAGAAAACCCAGAGATGTCACAGCTGTCCCCATGCAGCAGGGACCTCCTATTGCAACTGAGAATCCATCCCAAAACACACTGCTCAGGAATTAAAGGGGCATTTGTTTCCAGCATGAACCAGTTTTAAGACACAAGGCATAGTTCAATACTTCTTAATTGATCAGGAAGGTAAAAAACCACAAAACCAATGTCAGCTGCATCAATACCAAGGCACACAGGTAGCAGATGACACCAAAAAAGGAAGAAAGACTCATTCTGTCAGTCTTCCTGTAAGAAATCAGTTGCCTCAGTGTTTAACAGGAAAACATGAAGGTCTTTCTCAGTGAGATGCCAGTTGCAGCTTAAGGAACTGTATGGCCAAATATGACATCACCTACCACAACCAAAAATTAAGATGAAAGTTGTGCTGGTCTCAGGGACCAGTCACTCACCAGGGAACCGGTGGTTTTATGTGCACGCCTTCCTGAAGAATCCAAAAATAACATTTTTCCATGGAGCAGAAATTCCTGCAGCGTTCACGCTTTTCCTCTCAGCAATGCTGCAATCCAACGTGCCAGCCCTGGAATGAGGTCATCCGACAGTGTAATTTGTAGTATTTCAGTCTGTCAAAATTGATCCTAGTGTTTCTATGGCAACTAGATCCAAACAAAAGATGGAGCAGACAAAATTCGTCTCTCCCTGCCACCACCCAGATTTTTATATAAATATATATGTGTATATATATAAAGCATTACACATATATAAAGTTAATGTCCATGATTCATCATTAAACTGTGCTAGAAAACTGGCACTGGAGAAATAGCAACACACAGGGCTAACATTAAAAAAAGGTAATAAATGTATAAACTGACATCAATAAAATACATTAAAAAAAGGTAATTCTTCAATTCTCAAACACCTGGGAACACAGCATGCTTTTCCCCTAAAACCCAGTCAGGAAAAGATATTATCCATTTCTGGTTTGGACAGATGGAAAGGGATCCTGACTTTGCTGCCATGAGATGAAGAACATGACACCTCCCTCCCAGAAAAAAATCACCCTTCAACCATTACTGTTAACATGTTCATGCTTAGGAAAGCTTGACTGTTATCAGCTTACTAAGAGTTTGGAAGTTCTTATGCAATTCTTGCACGTCTGTCAATTTATTTTAGTGCCCTGCAGGGGCTGAGCTGGGTCCAGCTGTTGGATGGGAAATTCTGGATGTGGAACCCAAAGCCATTTCCAGTCAAATAATCTGATTAACATCAACACCAGCCAGCCCCTTCCTTTTGAAATAAAAAGGTGGGATGAAAAGCTTGATTTTCCTACAGATCACTTCTCCTTGACATAGGAGGAGCTTCTGAGCACTCCTCAGGAGATCTCATTTGGGTCCTGAACACAGATTGCCAACTCCACACCATGTTCCTAACACAATTCCTGCCAATCCATGCAAATCCCAGAGCAGCCACACGGGTCCTGACTTGGGCTTTAAAGAGAGGATGAACCTCCCCTGACAGGTGACATGTACCTGCCTCCAGAAATCTGTGTGGAGTCCATGAACGATTCTCTGACTCCTGTGCAGTGTGACTTTGCAGCCTCTGGTGTAAAACCTTGGGACAGTTTGAGCAGATCCCTAAAAAGGGTGAGAGGGAATTTCTGAGAGCTGTGGGAAGAGGGTGATACACTGACCTGCTCTGTCACTGCAGATCCTGCGGGTTTGCTGCTGGCTGCCATCTCTGGAGGTCACCATGTGCCTGATTCCCAAGGCTCTGGATGAGCCACAGGGTGGGATTGTGGCTGGAGGGCAGTTTGTCCTCTAGGCCAACTCCTACTGCCTGTTAAGAAAATGAGAGAATGTTAAATTAGAGAAATATTGGCCATTTAAAAGAAACAAACACACCCAACAGCAGTGGTCCCAAACTGATCCCTAATTCTCCTCCTAGAAAACAGAATTTCCCCATCAGTTTATGTCTGATGGGCAAAAAATTCATGGTGAATACAGGAATAAAATGGTGTGCACACATAATTTGAAGCACAGGAATATTTTCACACTTCACCCTTCTAAAATTAAACACACTCAAGTCTTTCACCTGAGCAAAGACCCTGACCCCACAAAGCTCATGCGCTCCATGGCAACTCCCTTGAGTAATGAAAAGTGAAGAATCCAGCCCTGGCAGAAACTGAATTATGTATTATACTGAATTACAGACGCTTCTTTAACAACTTCTTTACAGAATATTGACATTTCAAAGCTTATCTTACAGCTGACCCAGATCTTGGCATGGCTTCAGGAGAATATATTTATAAAAATGTACACAATGAGCTGTTACCTCTTTTTAACTTCAAAAAAATTATTGCTCAGCTATTATATACATATATGTATATAAATTGATAATATATATATATTGCAGCAGAAGATTCAAAATGCTCATTTAGGCACGAGTGTTTAAAAAGCAGAAAAATGAATGAAACTGTGGATTTCTTCCTAATTATCACCAGTTTGTGACTGTCAGAGAAGATGTACCTTTTCCATGTGAAACCCCTCATTACCCCCTCCTTCCAATAAAGGCAATCAACATTGAACTTAAAAGTTCCTGTCTGCATCCACTTTACTGGCTGCACCATCCTGCCCTTTGAAACGGAGTCGTGTACGAGGCCCATCAAAAAACTGGAGGAAATTGGAGATAAAAAAGATTTTAAAATAAAACCAGTATTTATGTCTCCCAAATGGGAAGTGTGGAGCAGCGAGGGCAGGAAACGGGCCGCTATTTAAGCTGATTACCCAAGCAAAGTCCTCTGCCTTTTCAGCAGGGCCGCGCTCCCTCAGTAAAACCATTTCAATTAATTGGAGTTTGGGGCAGGGGGAGCGGGGGGAAGATGTCAAATTTTATCTGGAGTGTTAGTGATGGCTGGCTGGAGAGGGGCTTTCAGGGCTGCTAATTGGGCCCGTTTGCGGCGGTGGCTTTGGCTGAGGGGCCCTAACGAGGCCGGGCGCAGGTGGCCGCGGTGGCCGCGCTGTCGCAGCCGCTCAGGGCCCGCTCGGCTGCTCCGGCGGCTCGGGGCCCGCCGGGCATGGGCCCAAAGGTCCTCCCCGGAGAGGCAGCGAGATCCTTCCCGTTTGTACCAGGAATTCACACAAATAAAAGTCTTCTGGGCCACGCTGGCCCCGTGGACATGGATCTTATTATGCGTTTTACCTAATTATCCAGAGGGCTTTTCTGCTCGCGGAGCCCCGGCCCCGCGGGCCGCGCTTCCATGGGTGTTTGCACACATGTACAAACTCCATCTCCTCATTCACACTTGCACATAACTGACGAGACAAATAATATTATCCTAGTGGGAAGAGCCAGAATTAGAAAGGAAATACTGCAACGTTTAGATTTAATCTGGTGAGCGTTAGATCATGATTCACTCTGACATAAAAGCTCAAGAGCACATTTAGCCAGGGTGAAACGCATTACTGTGTTTTACATGAGAAGGAAATAAGTCTGATGTTTCATGGGCTGCATTATTTGCTGTTGAAATCCTAATGACTGCCCACGCTCTACACCTACGTTGTACCTAATGAATTGGGTTTAAATTTCAGAAAGCTCCAGCAACAAATTGGACGATCATATTTGCTCCTGGCTCTCCACCACAGAGGAGTTTTTTAGTTAAAGAGAACAGAAAAATGACAATAAATTTTAAAAAAGGTTTCAAATGTAACACTTCATTTATCTTCCCCACATTTCACAGCAGTATTTTTAAAATAAGCATCATTTTTGATAAAATATTTTTTCTAACAGGTAACTACTCAAACAGCATAAGCAGGATTGGTATCCCTGGCTTTCAATATTCACAGTTAAATATCCTGCTCGAGGCTCAGGAATTTTTGCTTTATCAAATAAAACACTGAATTAATGCTCCATATGAAACAGTGGCTGAATCAACACACGTTTTACAACTGCCTTCACCCAACCTTCTGCTTTCTTCTCACCCACATCCACAAGATCCCATTGCTTCCCTCCCATAAACTCCAGCTTTTTGGTGGCCACAGGAAAGAACAAATCCCTGCAGCCTTCTCCCTGCTCATTCTCCCTCACATCAGTGGCAGAGCAGTCACTGGCTGGCAGCACAATCCTGCCTTGTTTTAACACAACCCAGGACTGACAGGCTCCAGAAACCTTTTTTCTGGGATATATCCAGGCCCAGTCATGTTTCCCAACCAAGGCTCTCGATCAGAATTCCCAGCACTCTCTCAACAGGACAGAACAGACTTCATTTCAAAGAATCATGGTACAGTTTGAGTTGGAAGGCACCTTCTAAAGGCCATGAGCAGGGGCATTTTCCACCAATTTCAACCTGGCCTTGGACACTTCAGGAAAGGAGCATCCACCACCCCTCTGGGCAACCCATGCCAGGGTTTTACCACCCCCACTGAAAAAACTCCTTTTTTATGTCTAAGAATTTGACCTCTTTTCTGTTTATGGGAGGAATTTACAGTTGAGATGTGAGCCACAATGTGTGCAGTGCCTTCCTCAGCCCAGGGCATCCCAACAAAACCCCCATGTCTGGGTTTCCAGTGTCATTTGGGTTTTACTTGGGTTTGTGTTCATCTCAACACATTTCCTTCATGTAGCAACAGGAATGAATACATCTAAATATCCCAGATACACAGAACAAGCTGCTGACTCTTTCTCCCAAATGCCAATTCCCAGGAACTGCTGTGACTCCATGAACACAGTTTTCCTGTGAACCCAGCTGAGGGTTGCAGGGCTCTCCAAATATCTGCAATTTCAAGGCAGATAAATGTCATGTAAACTCAAATTTTGCAACTTTATTGCTGTGTATTATTCCATGCTAAGTTGCGCTTTATGTAGAAAGCAAACATCATTGAATTTATTTTCTGAAAAAAGCAAACTAAAGTTTACAATTCTGCCTGGCCTCGAGTTTGTTTATAAACACAGGAGCAGACTGGCCTTATTACAAGGGGGATGGCAGAAAAAAACCTTCCTCAAGCTGAACTTGAGCCAAGAGTGCTCTCAGCAAGTGAGGGCTTCATCTGAGGGTGGCCTTGGCCTCTTGGGCCTGATGAAGAGATGGTGATTCAATAACAGGTTATCTAAGAGGAGATACATACAACTCCCTCACTTGGAGAGAAATTACAGTGATGACAGAGCCAAACTTCTTGTTTGAGACAGATGCTGGAACAAGGGGCAACATCAAAAACTGCGCTTTTGCAGGCTCAGATCAGAGATTAGCAAAAAGGTTTTTCAGCAGAAAGGTGGTGCAGCCCCCAGACAGGTGCCCAGAGAGCCACAGGATGGTGACTCTTGGAGGTATTTCATGCTGAACACATGCCTTGTGACACTTTTGATAAAGTGTGTTGCAAAAAAACTTCTTGACGAGGTATTGGAGGAACCACGGATGTTTGGCACTTCTCAAAAGCACCTGTCCCTCTTTTTATAATAAACAAACACCTTCAAAAGCCTTATCATAAAATGCCTGATGACTTTTGCTCCATGCCCTGTATTCCCACAATACAAGACCCTCTGGGGCATCCATGCAAACCCTTGCTCTGATGGAATATTCCCTATTAACACGGACTTAGGAGTAACAGTGCAGGATCTGTCCAGGCAAGTTGTGTCACAAGAGCAAACTCCAGATATTTGAAAAGATTATCAGTCAACTACAGTTCTTTCCACTGTAGAAACAGTTACTCAGTTAAGATAAACAAAGAAATTCCCATGCACTGAAAAGGAAAACCTATTAACTGATTAAACATGTGAATCAGTTGATAAACTGGTTATCAAAGTTCTGAAAACATTTTTAACAATGACCCTTCCTGCCATGTTTAACAATGACCCATAAAAGCTAGAATAATTCAGCCCTTTACAGGAAACCAGCTGGAGAGAAAACAGAAAGTATTTCTGATCTAAGAAGCTGCAGCTATGCCATATGAGCCGACAAATTTAGACACTAATTATGAGTAAAGTAGCCATAAACATTTAAAATGCCAATTAAAAACTTTGCACAAAGTTTTTTCAAAGGCTTCTAACTCTTTTCAGCACACAGAAAAAATTGGATGGATGTTTTCTAACTCGCTCCTCATTTCAGGCTTTTCAGGTAACTATAAAAATACTTATTAAAAACAAAACCAAAACATCCCTTAATTTTTAGGACAAGCTGGAGATCTGGAAGTGGAATAGGAATGTAAATACCTGTGTTTTTCCTACAACTGACCATGCAAATCCCATCTCAGAAAAAACCCCTCCACCTCAGACACGCGACAGCAGAATTTAGCACAGACTAATAATGACATTTCACCTGATAGAGAACATCATTTTACTTCTCAGTACATTTTTAAAAAGGTAAATTGAAAAAACTGTTTGACCTGGCCCTTTGGATAGTTGAAAGGTCCTTTCAGACAAGTCCAGGTCCACAGAAGGGCAAAAACCTGGGTGCCAGGTAAAGGTCCTGGCTAACCAACAACTGCTCACATGCAAAGCATGGACAGAACCTGCTCCACATCAGGTGGAGATTTACATTTTCCCAAAAATCAGAGAAATATTCACTTCAGAGCATTATATTCCAATGCTTGACATCTACTCCCTTTCCTCCTAACCTCTGTATCAGACATGTAAACCAAAATATCCCCAAATCCTCCTTCTGCATGGCTTCATGGCAAGCAAATTGCCCACAGGTTTATTGTTCACTATCAGAAGAGGCAACACCACAAATCAGAGAAACCCCAGATTGCAAGAGATTTTCACCAGGGTCTTCTACATCAAGTTAGCCAAGACTTTGACAAAAAAAACTTTTCAGTCAACTAAAAACTTTTTAAGAAGTCACAGAAAAAAAAGATTCAGGCTTTCTACCAATTACTGAAGAGTGGTGGAAGTAAGTTAAAACAGTCAGTATTTAAACATTTGGCTTTACAATGATCTTAAAACAATCCAGTCTTTTTAAAAAAACATCTCCCAGCCTTCTCCTAAGCTGAAATAATAACACATACAGAATTAAATGCCAGTACTCTATTTTCATTCCAGAAACACAACATTTAAAAGCAATCAAATGAGGCATTTGTTCACAGAGGAGCATAAATAAAATGTCCAGAGGTTTTCAATTTTGAAAAGCCTGCTACCATTTCTGGGAACATCATATCTCAAAAGTGTGGCTTGCTATAGAAAGACAGTATTTATTTGGCTGCAGCCCTGTTCTCAGTAAGCACTGATGGCTCTGCTTTTGGAAGAGGAAGAAACCAAGAATTTCAGAGTGTTATTTTGAAGTGTATTCCAAGACTAGAATGGATTTGGAACACAGCTGAGCCCCATGCAGACCCAGGATGTGGAAGGAGCATCTCTCTGTGAGGAGTTCCTCAGCTCACCAAAGCTAAAAAGAGATGAATACTCCAAGGATTTGAGAGTGCCATTTCTGTAATTTGAAAAAGATGTCGAAACTGCCCACTTCATATAATTAAGGTCATGCTGCACTTCCCTGGTGTCCAGAAACAAAGCAGGAGCAGAACAGTCTGTTCTCCCCCTCATCTCCCTCTCAGCAGTGAGAGCTGCTCCCCCAGGAGCTGCTGCCTTGCAGAGGTTTAATTGTGTGTGAACACAAAGTCAGAACAAGTTTCCCCATAACCCCTGGCTCAGGCAGTGCCTCCTCCTCTCCTCAGAGCTGGACTCCATGTGGACTTTGTGTAAAATGCATCTTCCTCATTGACAATAATCTGAAATATTCCTTCAAATGAGATGAAGCAGAAAAATGTACAGCCAGGTTTGCAGCCTCTCCTTCCTCCTGCTTACCCCCACCTTGGAGCAGCCACTCTGACATCAGCATTGCCATTTTGTAAAACCAAACCCTACATTTTTACAGAAACTGCTTGATTTCAAACATTTCAGTTACCAACTGCTCAGCCTGGGTACCTTGAAGAATTTTGAAGTTTTCAGGTGGTGAGAACACAGAAGTTCCAAGTCACCTTTCTCCAGACAGCCCAGAACCACAGAGGGCACACGGATCATCAAACATTTCCAGTGCCTTGGTTACCTATAGATACATTTGCAGCTACAGCTACTTCATACATCAGCACTGAATTCAATGGCTTTTCCTATTCTACTTAGATCTTTCTGCAGTTACTCATGACATGCAATCCTTGCTTTTCTTCTAGGGATGAAATTTGAGTTGTAAAAGCACAACAAAGTGATGTTGAGATTCAAGGTACTGCTTTCAAAGACATCTCCTTTGGAACCCATGACACAATGAAGGATCATTTTCAAAACCAGTCTTCAAGCTTTGCAGATGAAGGTAAAAGTGTCAATAACAAATAACACAAATAACACTCAGGTGTGGCCCTTGCTGGATCAAAGGCAGCAGGGCTGGTGCTTCCTGCAGCTCCTCTCTGCCCCTGGGGATTCCTGCCAGCCCCAGGGAAGGTGTTTCATTGCCCACACTCAGCCTGACTCATCCTCTGCAGCTCGATGCTGCATCAGGCATCCCTGTGAGAGTCCCAAAGCAGCAGCTGGGGATGTGCTGCCATGCAGGGCTGGGATGTGTGCCCACATCACCAAGTCCCACCAGTTCAGCCCCTTTGTGCCTTTCCTAAGTGGGAGGATAAAGGGAAGGGAAGGATTCCCTTTGGGCAGGGATCTTTCCTTGGATCTTTCCAGCCAGTGTTTTCCATGGCAGAATCCCATCCCTGCCATATGCTCCCTCCTGTCCTATGTGTGCCACTCATTGCCAGATCCAGAGGGGAGCATGATGGCAGCAGGTTGGATCAGAAATTAAAGTATTTCCTGATGCAAACTGGGACTGCAAATCCTCAGCTAGAACAAGCAAATCACCACAGTAACAATGAAAGGTGACTGAGCAATCTCAAACTAGTGCAGCCCTGGCCAGGTAGGAACTGTGCTCAGTGGAGGGAATGGCAGCAAAACTTGTTCAGTTCACTGTGAAATATTTAAGCTCTCTGCACTGTTGAGGCAATCTTTCAAATTGAGCGATTCAATGAAATTGCCACTGACTGATAAAACAAAGCAACTGTGTCAAATCTGCAGTTTCCCTGAAAGACCTGAGGGAGAAAAAGAGTTAACGATGACCCTGAAGGTCTTTATTTCAAAATAAACCACATGCTAAAAAAAAAAGAAAAAAAAAGAAAGAAAAGAAAGGGGAAAAAAATCACTGTCTGTAACATTATAGTTTTCAAAGACTGTGCAGCCAGGAATTACAGATAAGCCCTCTTAAGACCATAAAGAAAAATCTTTTGATAGTGTTCAGCTTATTGAACTGGCTCCTCAGTGTATTTGCAGCAATAAAGCTGTCAGGCAGACAGAAAAGGAGAGCTAAGTGTTTCAAGCCTGAGCCACATGAACTCCTATTAACCTGCATTACCATGCAATTGTTGCTGTGAGCACAGTTCCCTGTGTCAAGTGCTTGTAAAGGACACGGAAAATCTCTCAGTGACAGACAAGGTGAGCGCTGCTCTGTCCCATCTCTGAGCAGACACTGCCTGGCAAGCACCACACTGAGCTCTGAATTATTCCTGGAAACTTCCTGTCTGCTGAGCAAATTTCAGCATGGGCAGAGATGTGATTGCACTTTAATAACTCCCACGTTTTCCATCCCACCAAGCCGTGTGTGGTTTGCTGGAGTCTGAGGGCTGGGTGAGCCCTTCCTGCCTGATCCCACACGGAACGGCAGCAGGGCTGGGAAGGATCTGCTGCAAAGCTCTGACAAAGCCAAGGTGATGGGACAGGAGAACATTCAGGGTACAACCTCCACATTTTCATCTTCCCTTCACTCCAGCTGCTGTGTCCAAGCTGAATGGGATCACACCTGGAATTCGCCTGGACACAAACCCAGGCTGGGAAGCACAGACAGATTCTTGGACCTGGCTGCAAAGCACATTCCCCTCAACCTGGAACCAGTAGCTTGGAATTCTCTGCACCACTCCCTCAGGCACTGCAGAGATGCACCTTTAGGATGCACCAGAAGTGAGGCTGAGAGGAGGCACCCAGGGCTCTCTGCAGATAAATCAGAAGGGCAATCAGCAGGAAGAGCTCATCCAATCTGAAGGAAAACATTTGCACAACAAGCAGTGGCTACAAGCCAGCCCTTAATAAATTTCTGCTAGAAATGAGAAAAAGGTGCAGAAAGATTCTGGCACAGCCTTCCAACAGGATGGGAGAAACCACACAAAAAATGTTACTGTGGTTTAAAATGGTTGTTTATAAATTCACAGAACAGATGAGAGGCTGTAGTGACCTGTGACTGCAGGGACTGCATTTTCTCAGTTCTTACCTTGGATTTGTGCTTCATGTTCTCCTAAATTCCCCTTCCTGCCAGCCAGGGTGACATCCTGGCATTTGATTCGTGCTTGTGAACTCCAAGGGTATCACTGAAAAGATGATGGGAGTATTCTCAGAGGGCAGGATATAAGTTGCAGAGATAGATGTGCTTTTACTGGGCTGGTGTTTGTTGTGGACATTGCTGGTGCAGGTGAGGTTGCTGTGTCCTTTGGGCTGCTCATCAAGGCCTCTGCCCTTCTCTCAAGCCCTACCAGCCTCATTTACAAGATGACAGATCCCTGATTGACCCATGGATCCAATGGGAGAAGGAAGGGTGAGAGCCCTCACCCAGTGCAGGGGCTGCCACAACAGGGGCAGTTTGCTGGGGTAACACACTGGTGATAACACCACTGCACTGCCCCACTGAAATATTTCCTGGAATTGCTTCTGTGAGTCCTGCTGTGCTTCCCTGAAGATGTTTTTCCTGGCCAGGTCTCTCTGATTAAACTTCAGTGTCTGGAAGTGAAGGGCAGCAGAGCAGCACACACTGAGCAGGTAACTACAAAGCCAACTGCAGGTTTCATAAAAGCACAGAGGAGGTTTAAGGTCCATTTACTCCCCTGGGTTTCATTCCAGGCATTGCAATGTGCCTCCCTCACCTGTCAGCATCTTGCTTTAGCAGATGTAGCCCGGGGGGATTGCAGAGCCTGCATCCTCAGCCCGGGCTGAAGTGGCTGCTGCTGACAGACAGAGCTGAACCTCAGCTCACAGTGAGGAGCACGGAGCTCAGCCCTGCCAAATCACTTCAGAAAAGCCCTGGCTGAAAGGGATCTTCATTGTAAAATGCTGAAAGACACAAACACACAGAGAAACCCTGAAAGCACTGAAGAGCACGGGCAGAAGGCAGGAAGCAGCCTGGGTTTTCTGACTCTCGTGGATCTGCTCCTGTTCAACCACATCGGATTAAGGCATTCCAGAGAAAATGCCCTTCACACACAATCCTACCCAAGGCCAGCCTGATTTCCTCTGTAGTTAAAGGGCTGCAGAGTTCTTTAGAGCTAAGGGAAGCTTAGGTTTGCTGAAATCCATGCCAGCAGGATCCTTGGAATTCCATCGAATCACTTTTGCTCTCCCATTTTTCTCCCGTCTAAGCACAACTGCTGAACAGAGATTCACTCATCAGGCTTGCTGTAGCTCAGACTGTCTAAAGATCTCCCAATTCCTGTCCCATCCTCATCATGGGACACTTCTCCTGGACATGCCTGGGGCTGTGGCTAACAGAAAAGAAATAAAACACACACAAAATAAAATCTCCCCAGCAGGGCTCTCCTCAGGGCACTGGCAGGCTGGGGGCTGTGGCATCTCCCTGCTCTCCCAGCAGCCACAGCAACCCCCAAACATTTTGTAAGAGGTTCACACTCCTGCCTCTGTCAGGTGCAGATGCAGGAGCCTTTCCCAGTGTGATCCCAGCATCCCTGCTGAGGGAGAGCTGCAGGAGCCCTGGCTGTGCACACAGGGCACAGACCACGAGGAGTGATGCACACCCAACTGCTTTCACCTTCATTCCCCAGACATGTTGCAGCCTGACTGACCTACTTCTGCAAACCCTCTGAGAAAAAGGACAGAACAGGGCTCCTTCCACACAGTAGCCACTGGAATTCACCATCCAACAGCTCTCTTTTGTAATGCAAGAGCTGTAACCACCGACAGCAACCACGATTTAGGATACACAGCATTCACCAACCATTTCATTGAATTGAATGTGTATGAGCAGCAAAAGGAAACATCAACAAATTCCAGATGCAGAATGTAATTATGTTTGGATGGCAGAATGTTTCATATTGTTTTCTATAGGAAAAAAAAAGTCATCATTAAAGCAGTGGAATTTCAGTAAACTATTTTTTGGGCTACAGCCCAGAATAGTTCCACTTGGCAGTTCAGAGGCTTGGGTAAAATATTCCAAGGTTCATAAATCCTTGACTTTAATTTGTAGATATAGGTTACAGCTTTAGTATCACTGCAAGGGGGTAAATCATGCTCCCACCTCAGCAGCTGCCAAAGGGCACCAGACCAAGCCTTTGGCTCGATTGGGCAGCGTTTGGGAAAACCACACATCAGTGTCTGTCCTGTTCCCATGGCACTCAGATCCTCTGTGCTCCCAGGAGGTTCCTTGGCTAGAACAGGCTCTGCAGCACCTACTTTTAACTCACACTTTGGATGGTGGTGTCCTGTGAGGGAAAACGATACCTGGAGGTGGGCTGGACATGGACAAGGTGATTCCTCTCTCACTTCAGCTTATATCAAGTGTCTCAGTCCCGCAGGCAGTTTGGAACTGGGAGGGATTAATCTGTAAACCCAAAAACCAGCAGCATTCCACAGCCAATAAATAATTGCATTTACCTTGCTTTCTCTGAAACAGGTTAAAGAGTTCCAGCAGTATTGGTTTCTTCAAAACATTCCAAGTGACACGTGTGGTAACCTGGCTCTCACACAGAGCCAAATTTCTGCAGAAAGGGGTCCCTTATAATCTGGCCAGACTTGCTTTGTTCCTTCCATTCCTGCTCACCCACAGGAGCTCTGCAAATACAGTCTGAGGCTGAGCCAGACTCCTCCAAGCCACCAGTCCTGCCATTGTCCCAAAGAGCACCAGGAATTTGGGTGGCTCACCCAGGGACTCTGTCTCCTTGCTGCTTGTTTTCCCTGGCAGCCTCCTATTAAACTACAGCAACATGTCCACACAGCAAACATCCAAAAACCAGGTCACCATCTAACATCCAGAAATTAGAGAGCAGCTCCACTTCCACTGCTGAGCCAAACCCAAAATGAAGTGCTGGCCCAGATTAAAAATTCTCCCAGAAAGGGAGAAAATTGTGGCCTTGTGTCTTGGAGTCTTGCTGTGGCTCTTTCTTGGAGGGTTTGGAGGCTTGTGCTGGGCTGTGCCAGACAGTAAATCTTCAGTGGAGACAATCCTGCTTCTCTAGAGAGACCTCCTCTCCTGAAAGCAAACCCCAGTTGTCCTGCATCCCAGCCCTGCCTCCCAGGCCAAATGCATCTTCTCCAATAAATGTCCCAAAAGAAGTTGAAAAATAAGTAAAGACATTTCCCATAAATCCAGATTTATATATAATATATATTAAACTGCAGATGGCAGAGGAATGTAAAATGCTTTGCTAATGGAAGAATTCAAGGAAAAAGCCAGAGTTTTAACGTGCAAAGAATGCAAATATCCAGCAAAGTGTGCAGATCCACGGCCTGAGGAGTGGACAAGCCCGGCTGGGTGTGCAAGGAACGTGTGGAAACCCAAGAGCTGTTTGTCCTTTTATGTGACTGACTCCCTCAGTGACTGTAATGTCTCACTCTTTGGGTTCTCCCAGACCCACATTCTCCAGCACATTCAATTCTGGGAGGCTTGGGACTCATCTCAATGATACACAGCGCTGCTGGTCATCAACCAGGCACTGAGAGTGTGCTATTCACAATGACAGCTCTGGCTCCAAAGCCTGTGTTTGGAACAGGAAAAGAGATGGATACAAACAGGCAGGAGAAGGCAAGGGAATGCTTCCAGCTCAGGAGGATGGGCAATATTGGCAACTCAGCTTCATAAACCCAAGCCAGCCAAGTCCACAAGCCAACAGGAGCTGAGCCAGGGATCTCTGAGATCACCCAGAGCACCAGCTCAGAAGGTGGCTGATGATATTCCCAGAATTCCAGCCTGCTTTGGGTTGGAAGGGACCCTACAGACCAGGTCACCCCTCACCCTGCCATGGGCAGGGACATCTTCCCTCATCCCAGGGTGCTCCAAGCCCTGTCCCACCTGGTCCTGGGCACTCCCAGGGGTGGGACAGCCACAGCTCTCTGGATATTCAACAACCATGAGGAGCCAAGCAAAAATTGTACAGAACACAACAAGGGAGTGTTGAGGGACTGTGCCTGCAAATCCAGGCAGGCATTTGCACAAGCAAAGGTCAAAACCAGGACACAAAGCATTGGAAAACGGGTTTGCATCTCAGTTCACATCCGGCCTACAACAATTTCTTTTTTGTATCTTATTTACATCTTCATCTGAATAGAAACACAGTAAATGAGGTGAAGTTACAATGGTAAACAAGAATTTCAGCTTTAAGCTTTGATTTAGATGATCTGCTTTCTGATAGTGCTGATGTGAATTGTGCCCCTCAGTTATTTCTGGAGGCAGAGTTTATAAACAGGTAATGTACAACAATGTTTCTTAATCCCCCCACCCACTTAATAAAGTGAAGGATCACCTAAATTTAAAACAATATATTTAAAACACCAAGAACCATTTCCTGGAGTGTTGCCTAGTTTGTTTTAAATTTTTTTAACAAAAATAAAAGAGAAGTCCAAGCTGTGAATGTTTGTTTATTGCTTTTATGTTTCAATTGTACTTATTTCTGTGCTCATACAAGTGGAAGCACAAAACTTTTATTTTTACAACAGCCTTTTTAAAAAGGGAAGTCACTTCTGCTCCCAGTTGTGTGTGTTTTCAACTAAGGACCATAAGATATGAGAAAATGGACCACAGAATGATAACAAAGATTAATTTTAAAGGTTTTTCTGATATAGCCTAATGAGTAACTCACAATCATGTTTAGATATGCTTGATTATGGGAAGCACATGATGCCCATTCCAATTTTTAAAAAAATTTCAGACTTCCCAAAATTCTTAGATCCCCTAATCTAAATGTCTGGAGAGTTTAGAGCCTACCTCCCACAGCTTCCCCAGGGACATTTCCTAAAGCACTGAGAATGGAAAGATAAGCATTCCTCAGTGCTCACACTGCTGCATTGTTTCATTTCCCCCCAATTTTCAAAGAAATCTATATGATAATGGCAGTGCTGGTCTCTCATCGGGGAGAACCCTTGTTCCCATGGACATGGATGGCAAAGCAAGCAAGGAAATGATTCCTGGGGTGTCTGACAATCCCTGTGGGTTCCTTTCAGCTCAGGACATTCCATGTAAAGCACACAAACCACACCACTCCCAAACTGTGTTTAGGATGCAATCCTAAGTGTTATGATTTTCAAAGTATTCACAGTTTGCTGCCTAAAATGGAACCCCAAAAATCAAAGTGAGTTTCTGCCATACCTTCACCTAAGACCGAAATTGTTTTTTAAAGGTTTTTCTTTGGGATTTAAAGGTCACAGATGCAAAACTGTGCTATGGAATAAGGAAGAGAGCAGCAGGAATTGTCTCTCCCTTATGATTCCTTCAGCAGATGTTCCTTCCCTGGCATGGAGGACTCTGTGCTAAGCTCCATGAAGACCCTCCTTCCTTTAAAAGCTGTTGAAAAGCAGCTGTGGTTGGGCCACCTCTGCCATGAGATTGACCCCTGCCCTGCCTGCTCAATCCAGGCCCCATTCCCCAGGGACACGGCGAGCAGGGTTGAGTTTCCCGGCTGCCATTCCAAAGCAAAAGCCAGAAATCCAAGAGTCTTTGCTCAATAAATAAAATTCCAGCACTACTCAGGACTCTGGTGGCTCAGTTTACAGGGAGAGTTGACAGTTTTCTTCTTGCTCAGGCTCGAGTGAGTTATGGCGATGAAGGAAGACCCAAGAATGTTGATTAATAGATATTGGAATCTCCAGAAAGGAGGCCCAAAACCCACGGCTGGAAAAGCACAGGGGCAGGGCTAAGAGGCAACCAGAGCTGCAGCAATGGGGGGTAGCAGTGACACTCTGGCCAGATCAAGTAACACTTTGTTCTTTGCAAATTCAGGAACGACTCATGGGAGAAAAATTCTAAATATCAGCACTTGCAACTGCACTGAGACAACTTCCAACTTCATGAGCTGCCAGGCACGTGCCAGATTTGAGGCGCTGACCAGAAGCAAGATGGAAATTAGTTATTGTTCCATGTTTCTTCTCTCAAGAGAAGCACTAGTTAGGCTTCTCATGGGTTTTGGCCCCAGAGTCACAGAGCTAAAATAGAAAAAAAGATAATAAAATTCTGCCAGGAAGCTGCTGGAGCCCTGGGGACACTGGGTGAAAGTCTGGTTTGATCCAGCTGGGGAGACCATGAACTGTAACCATGGGAGGTTTGAGAATGGACAAAGAGCTGTCAGGAGTGATGTTGGTGTAGGTGACCATGGTAAGGGACTGGGAGATCTGAGAACTCCCCAATCTTCTCTTCCAGTTCCTGAGCACTTTCACATCCCCAACCCTGTAGTAAAGCATTGGAAAAAACTGCCCAGGGACGTGGTAGATGTGGCACTTGAGGACCTGGTTCTGGTGGACGTGGGGGTGTTGCAGGGTGACAGTTGGATCCAATGACCTTAAAGGTCTTTTCCAACCTTAATGATTCAGTGGTTAATTTGATTGTTAGTCCTACATAACTAATTTCACAACAACAAATTTATATCCAACATCCACACTTCACTGATTACTGACACACTTGCTAATAAACCTTCTAAAATCCAGGTCTGTCTCAGCTGGCACTGGCAGTGAAGGAGGAGCAGGACACATCCAACCCTGTCAGGAATCAGCTGTCAGCCTCAGGCAGCCCATCCAGCTCTCAGCGAGCACAGATCACTCTGCACAACCTCAGACACCAGGATGAGGAGCAGTTTTACAAATTCCAGACAAACTGCTCGTTCTGGCACCATGACAATGCAATAAACACACATTTCAAAGCCACTTTTGTCAGGTTCCTCTGTTGTTCACTGGACAGCTGCCAGAAGGAATGAAAATGTTACCCAGGGGTGAGCTCTCTGAAGGCATTGGAGCTGGGGCTGAACTGTACTGATGGATCTTACAGAATCTCAGTCAGGAGCATGCTGGATATTCTGAATTCCATGTTAGATTTATGGAAAACACAGTGATACTTTTTAAAAATGTTACTAAATAAAGCAAACCACAATTAATGCTCCAATACTGTGATAGGAGATTTCTCAAAAGAGGGGGGAAAAAAGGAACCAGAACTAAACCAAACCCCAAGGAAGAAGCAACCATCAGTCAGCTGTTAAATGAAACCTGTTCTTTCTTTCAGATTAGCTACTGTCTAGTGGTCCATAATTAATATTGATTTGAAGGCAGCCTGCCCAAGGGATCCAGAACAAGTGAGTGCAGCACATGCTGACAAATGAAATATCATAATGGTCACTTTGCAGCACGCCTTGAATGAGTGTCTATCAGTAGGAGGGGGTTTCCCCCCTCAGATTTCCAAAAGGCAACATTCTAATTTGACCAGATTTCAGACACTGGAAAATGGAACTGATCCTTGAGGAAACTGCAAAGTACTGCTCTATTTTTCAGCTACTTTAATCAGTTTTTCATGTCAGGCCCAGACTGTGTGTCTCAGGGAAGGAATTCCTCAGTGAAAGTCCAGGAACTGAAGGATGGCATTAAAACTCACATTCCTGGGTGGGTTTGTGAGAGTGAGAGGGTTCCATGAGCAGGGACCTTCCCTCCCTGGGACCTTCCCCAGGGGAAGGAGGGCCAGAGGTCAGGCTCTAACCCAGGGTTTTACCAACCTGAATTCCATTTCTTGGCCTGCCACAGACTTTCTATGAAATGGGGGCAATTCTCTCTCTTTTGGGGGTTTACTTTCACACCTGTGATAAGGGAGTAACAAGATGACCTCATGGAGTCACAGAAAGGATAAAAACCAAAGAGCTGAGAAAATTTGGGCCCCTGATCAAAGTGTGATTGCCCCAGGTTTTAGAAGACCATAACTTTCTGCAACCAACGTTGCCTGACACACGGAGAAATGCAGTGGAGGGACCAAAATTCAACTGAGGGGTTTCAAGCAGTGTTTTGATTCATAAATGCAAACAGCAATCTCCTCAAAGGTAAAACATGAGGGGATAAAGGGTTTTGAAGTGTTCTCTCCCAGAGCCACACCAAGGGGCCTGTGGTGGGAAAAAGCAGAGTTCTCCTTGCTGCCTTCTGTCCCTCTCCGAGGGGAGGGTTCAGGGAAAGGGTAGGAACGTGCTTGGGTTGAGAGCAGCCTCAAGTGACAATTAAAAGGATAAACCAAAAATTGCTTGCACAAGGAAAGCAGCTGCTGTGTGAGAGACCTCCTTACACTCTGCACTGGGCTTCCTTTCATCTCTCTAATGACTCGTGCAAGCACCAGAGTTCAGTGCAATTCCTCCCCACAGCACAATATCAACTCCTGACGTGCAGCTACTCTGAGGATGCAAGACACAGTAAACATTACATAATTCAGTAAAAGCTGTGCTCATGACCAGGACAGGAGCTGGAAAGATTTCCTATGTTTCCATAAAACATCCCATTTCCCTCTATACAATCCTATCTCAGGAAACAAACACAACAAAACAAAATCTATTAATTCTAGGTTCTAAAGAAGGAAATTACAAGCTATATTAAGAAAAAATAGTGTGGCACTTTAAAAGAAAAACCAAGATGTCCCCAGTTACTAAAAGCAGATTTGTGTGTCCCCTTTGGTACTGAAGCAAAACTGAAACAATTTCAGAATTACTCCCTTTTCTTCCATTTATTTTTAAAAAAGCATGCTGGATGATAGATAAAACTTAACTAAAAAAATAATGAATCATCCCAGAAATCATTAATATATTTCAGTAAGATTATTTAAACTCCTTAAACTGTTTGTTTCCAAGTCCAAAACAGTTAAAGTTCACTGTGTAAATACTGGGCTTCTGAGCATCCTGCTGAACTCAACAGCACAGAAAACCTCCAGCATCATTAGAAATAACACATTGTTTGCATTTTTCATAAAGACATCAAGTGTATTTCATCCCCCTGAAACACGATCTCCCCCGGGGAATTATGGATGAGCAAAACCAGGACAAGTGGAAGTTTAATTTTTTTTAAATGCCAAGAAGCCAATGGGTTAAGCTCTCAATTTATCTTTGTTTCTGCAAAGATACAACACTCTCACGGAGACATTAAGAGCGAGACCACACCTGTGTTTCTTTAGCGGTGGCCTGCTGAAAATATTTGTCAGGCATTGTGTCAGGAGCCAGAGCACATTCCTTCACTTTATGATTAACCTTTGGAGAGATTATGTTGGGAAAAGGCTCAAAGTGACATTCAGAGTGAATTAACGGCGCTCAGGCTCAAGGCTCTGCCCTTGAAGCTGCCGGTGTGTTTCAAACAAAGCCCGAGTCAGACGTGGGCTGAGTGTCCAGAGGAAACAGAGCCCACAGTCAAGTGCTGAAAACCAGCCAGGGACGTTGTGATATTTGGGCACTGGTAAATTCAATACTCCACAGGAAAAAAAAAAATATTAAAAAGACAGATGATAGAAAAATGACCCTTCTAATCAGATCTGGTCACAGGGACGAGCAGAGCGGCTTCAGTGGAGTCAAACCCGACCAGAACCGGGCTCAGGCTGTGAGCAGATCCCTCAGGCCACATCCCACAGCACCCCAAACATCTGTGACAGCTTCTGCCATCTCTGCTGGGCTTGGCACTGCTCCGAGCCCTTCCTCCTGACAGGGTTTGCTCCCTGGATCCGTGTCAGCTGGGGCAGCTCCAGCCTTGTTTCATTGAGAGTTTATCTCGAGACTAAAGCAAAAGTCAGAGGCTGCCTGAGTCTGGGCACTCGGCCAAATCTCCAAAGACAAAGAACTTTGTCCAGCACAATGCTAATAAACGATTACACCCTCCTCCTACAAAACATTAATTCACTTGACTCGGGGCACAGGATCCCTTTTCCAAGTGTACAGTAGGGGTTTAAAAAAAAAAACCAACAAACCCATGGCAAAGCAACAGCAACAAGCCCTGACCAAAGAGATTTTCCTGCTGTACATTGCCCAGATCCCCTGTCCCAGCAGTGATTCCAGGCAGAAATGGAGCGGCAGGAGCAGCGCAGGAGTGAATGTGACCGGGGTGTTCCAGAGGTGTCAGGAGCACAGGGCAAAGCTTGGTGTGCTCCCCAATGCTGGCATGTCCATGTCCCACAGGACAAGGGGATCCCTCAGCCAACACCCAGCTCCCGCTGCTGTGCTCAGGCACTGCCTGGGCACTCTCCCGTCCCAGCGCTCTGCCCACGCCACGCGTTTGTCCCTCCAAGCCTGGATGCACAACAGCTCCAGGCCAGCTCTCAGTGCCGGGGTGACAGAGCTGCTGAGCGACAGGGCTGCAACCAGCGGCCCTCCAGAGCTCTGGAGGAGAACATTCCGCGTTGTGGAGCACCATCTGCTGGTACCTTGGCCACGGACACACGTGCGGCCACCTCCACCTGAGGCTCCTCTTCCAAGGAGCTCCCTTACCCCACCAGCTGCTCACCTTGCTATCTTCCCTGTCAATTTTTTGTTATTCTTACAGCAGTGCTGCAATGCCAGAGCCTGACAGGGTTGGTAAAAGTGGCTTAGGGTTGGTAAAAGTGTTTCTGCATTGGTCAACACCTGTCTGAATCAAGCTTCACCTTTACTTGAAATTTATTCCATTAGCTACGAGTCCTTCACTTGAGGATGAACACTTAGCAGCCTAATCTCACACAAAAAACAGATGATGCCCCTCCTGAGAACAAGCACTGCCCTAAAATCTCCTAGCAAAGGACTTCAGGACAACCAGAGGATGGATGGTTTCATCTCCAACCCTCTGCAGAATTCCTGCTGCTTCCTCGTGAAAGGCATGAAGAGGGCAAGGGAAATCATGCAGCTCCCTACAACAAATTTTCAATACTGCTTTGATATAAGCTTTTTTCATGTGATTGAGAATAATTCCTGGTCTTCAATTATTAAAAGCCTTGTGACAGGGATTGGCTTGAGTGCTCCATCCTCTGTAGAGTCTCAGTGCCTCCCAAAGTGCTCCCATTTTCCATACACTCCACAGCAGTTTGCTGCTGCCCCTGGAATGCAGTGAGCTGGCAGCTACATCCATGCATTTATCAGGAGCCTGTGAGCTCCAGATGGGAGCACAGGATTAATCCCTGCATGTTCCTAAAGCATCTGATATTCAGGAACATCTGGGATTTCTGCAGTGTCCCACAGTGCAGACCCTTCCTACCACCAAAGCATTAAACTCAGCTTTCCCAGGTGGAAGAGAAATATCCAGGACACTGAGTCTGTCCTTAAAAGCCAAGGATGAGCCTGTGGGGTTTGGGAGAGTTGTGGGGTTTTGGTTAATCAGAAAGACTTGACACCAAGTAAATAATGGAGTTTACAGACATTCTTTCCTTATTAAGGGACTTCTCAGTACTTGGACTTTGAGGTTGTTTCTGTCAACATCAAGGATTTCTGGTTTTTTTCTTTTTTTTTTTAATAAATTCCAAAAATCCTTGAAGAGCACTGAGACAAAAGCATGACTCATATTCAGAATTTCCTGTTGATTTTTTTTTAATGACCAGGATGTCATTGGACAGCTTGTCCTAAAATAAACTGATTACAATGGTTTTTAGAGACATGGGATATAGAAAGTTGAAAACAGCAATTCTGCCTAATGAGCCCCTCTCTCCAGCAGTGCTGTGAGTGAAGCCTCCAGGGCAATCTCTGGGACTTTTGCAGGTACAACATTCCCAGCAATGGGTTTTAGAGGTCCAGTTCTCACCAAAGACTGACAAAGCTCTTCCTGTAAACTGAGACCCAGCAGAAACAAAACTCAAAACCATCTCCAAAATCAGAATTGCACTTCCAGGTCTGTCCTTCTGTGGGATACCAACACAGCTGGGAGGCTGACAGGGACACCAGGGGCTGGTAAGTTCCTCTTGCCCTGGACCAGGCACTCTGGGAATGGGGAGGAAAGGCCAGTCTGGATCCCTTTTCCCCATGCTCCAGGGCACAGGCAGCTCTGCCACCCAGCACCACGTCCCCGTCTCCATGGGCAGCACGAGCTGCTTTCTCCCCTGGGCTGCCAGTGGCAGGGAGATGAAGATAAATGGGAAGGAAGCACGCTAGGAAAACATTAAACAGAGAGGAAGTGGTTTGGGATGGCACTTGGAAGTGGCCCAGGAGCACAAGGCAGGCCTGGGTCCTCTGGAGCCCTGTGGAAGTTGATCACGTTCCTTACAGGCATATTAACCAGAAAAGGCAATTTTGGGGTTTTTCTCAGGCTCTCACATTCATCCAAAGCATTGCTGTCTATTCTATATGTTCATTAGATGTGGGGATTTCTGCTGAGCAGAAAGCCTGACTTTGAATGCCCCATGCTCCATAAACCCAGCCGGATAAGGCTGATGAGCTGTGAGTTATTTCATTAGCATCATGCAGCTCCAAAGGGGGAGAGGCCACATTAAACTCCACAAAACTTTTAGAATGCTGTGGAGGAGGGGCGGTGGGGAGAGGAGACTCTCATAACCCAAATAACACATTATGAAACTCGGTTTTGGTCAGGCTGACAGGGTTTGCTGGTGAGCAAAGCAGATTTTGCAACAGCAGAGGAAAGCCTTGGTACAAATTACAGAAGGTTAAAAGGCAAGAGAGCCTGTTCCTTGATCCATTGTGCAGTGGGGCTGATCCCAGAGCTGAATCCCAGAGGCAGCTGAGCACAGGATGCTCAAAGGCAGGAGCAGGCTCTGGCTTTGCAGCGCTCGTGATGTGAGAGCAGCAACAAAGAGGGGCGGGAGGTGGTGAAGCCTGGCTTGGGAGCACAGCCTGCTTGACTCATCCCCAAAAAGCATCTCCCAAAGTCTCACAGCTGAGGAGCAGCCAGCCAAGAGACTTCTTGCTATTCAGAAATTTAGTATACAAGGAATAAAAATTTGTTATGGAGTTACATATGGCACTACATCTGCAAATATTTTACATTTTCAAATGTTTAGAGAATTACAGAAATACTAACTCCCCCAGCCTCCTGTAAATGTTCTGAACACATTTTATAGGAGCAGCAGAGGCAGGAAAGGAGCTTTCTCCAAACCGGACAGTTGGTAGCAGTTTTGAGGAGATCCAGAGCTAAAAAATACTGCAGAATATTTAAGAATGCTCCTTTCATGGCACACACAGATTTACTACAACAGCATTCACACCCACTTTTATTCTTACAATTTGAGGATCATTATAAAGTTGTAATTAAAATTCCATCACATATTTATGGAAAGGAGGTTGGTGGCACCATCACCCTTACACCAGCTATGATAAAGCAAATAAAAGAGAACCCTTTAGTTAATTTTAGGTCCTTATTGTCTCTGCATACATTTCATGATATAAATTACTATTGACAGTGAATGTGATGTCAACAAAACCAAGGACTATGTGGAGGATTGATAATGAAACATCCAGAGCAAATGCTCCTTTTGAAATCCTGATTTAACTCTTTAAGTAGGAAGAGTTAAATCTACTCTACCTATTCCAAGCCAGCCTTTCAGGATGCAGAATTTAGTTGCTCAGTCAAGTACTGCACATAAACAATGATGGAAGAAAGAGAAAGCAAAAAGTTTGGGAACATCTTACAGGCTTAAATCTGCTCCCAGGAAATCAGTCCTGCACAGGTGGCACAAGTGAACCAGGAAAAATGAAATTCTGCTATAAAACAATCGATAAAGAGGAGAAAAAGTCAGTAAATTAAATGACAGTAAATGACTGACTGCAGGCTCTGCTCAGGAGGTGCTGCCTCCCAGTCCCAGCTCTGCCTCCTGAACCACGCTGGTTTGTGCCACAGGAGCTGCAGCTGGAGAAGGCTCAGCTGTGGCTGTGCTGGTTAAACAGAGGCTGCAGCCGGGCTGGCACCGTCCCAGCCGGGCTTTGGCATCCTCAGCTCCCCCTCCCCGGGCACGCCCCCGTTAATAAACACGGGCTGTGCCCTCCAGGGAACGGGCACAGAGCTCCGTAGTGGGGACCTGCTGTTACTGCAGCCGCGCTGGGACGGAGCCTTCCTCCTCCTCCTCCTCCTCCCTTTCACTCTCCTCACACTCCCAGCCCAGATGGCCAAAGCCAGGCGTGGTTTTAGGGACTTCCACTGCTGCACTCCCATGTAAGCCAGTGTTTGTTTGCAAAGGACACAGGAACTGATACAACACATCTGCTCCCACAACACTATTTCTTTCATCTGTTGGAGTTTTGGCTTCTCAGAGAGGAAGTAATTGGCTGTTAATTATGGGGGCTGAGAACTGGTCACATCACAGAACTGTGTTTGCAAGCATGATTCATGACAGCATCATTTCTCAGCAGCTGTCAGCAGTAAAGGATCAGCACTTACAAGAAACTATTATAATATTATACCAGCAAAGGATGAAGACAAATACTGTGCACAGCTGAGAAAGCAGCAAACAAAATATTTTTCTTAAACCTTTATTCGATAGAGAATCAACTTGAAACATGCTGTTTCTCAGGAGAGATAAACAACAATGCTGCCAGCACGGCTTCCCAGACCGTGAAACTGAAATCCAAACTCTTCAGATGTCCTCCCCAGAGCTGGATGAAAAATGAAAGACCCTTTCTCATTAATAGCTGGAAATTTTAAACTCGGTTCTTAATACTCCCCAGACTGTCTCTGTTCCTGTGTCTTTCTTGTCTTCTGCTTAAATTGTTTGCTCCTTGGGGAAGACATTTTGATTTGTTATCTTCATATAGGCCCCAGGAGATCTGGCCAAAATCCAGCCCTAAAGTATTTAAAAGCAGGAAAACAATCAACCTGCATCAGATCAGAAGTCCATATAGAACAGCATCCTGTCTCCAGTGGCTCCCAGCAGCAAATGCTTTGGGGCAGAAAATGCAAATATCAGAGCATTGTGGACTGAACTTCTTCCTGACTGTATTTTCCCTGCTCCCTGCAGCTTAGTAAGAAACAAACAATAAGAAATAAACTGGGCATTATGGCTCTGGTGCACAACAGAGAGATCTAAATGGCATTTATTGTTGCTGTCTCTGTGGATTCTTTCTGAGGGAGCTTTGGCAAGCCAGGGGGAGTTTATCCTTGCAGGTGCCATCACCTGAGGCAGCTCCAGAGCCTGGGACGGGTGGGCTGTACCCACCCCATTGCACAGGCTGAGCATTGATGAACTGCCATCAGTGGCAGCTCAGGTGAAACTGCTGGGCTGCAGAGGGGTGACCAAGGAATGCCTTCCACAGGGTCCCATCAGCCATCCCTGCTAAACCCACACACAGCACACAAACACTTCCATCCCTTTAAACAAAGTCCAGGCTTGGAAAAGTTTATTCCTAGAAACCAAACTTCAGTGCACTGCTCACTGGAAGGAAGAGTTGCACACAACCAGTTTGTCATTACCTCAACTCTAGGTTGGGTTTCCCTGGCATAAATAAAAATAAGAAATTCTACAGAAGCTGTGGAGAGCTCTTTTCTCCTCAACAACAACCATACATCTCCTGCTTGCCAGAGCAACCACCATGAGGAAGAAAATGGCAAAATGGGCAACACCTCTGCCATTGGGAAAAACAAGGTGCCCAAAGACAACACACACTGAGGAACAGGGGCTTTTACAAGAAACTCCAATACTTTTGTATGGGCTTCAGACTTTTTGGTGTGGTTTCACATCCGCAGCTCCCTTCCGGATAATTGATGCTGGGGAAAAGTCTGGTTTGCAGTAGGCAGGAAAAATTAAGGCTTCATGTTGTTTGTGGGCTAAACCAAAATACCAGGACTTGTATGTAAAACACAAATGAGAAGAAAGGAAAAACAATGTTATAAAAATCCCTCAAAGGAATTTAAAGAGAGCTGACAGATAACGACATCTCCACAAAGGCCTGAGCCTTTTTCCCACTGAATTGCTGAGACTTTGGAGGAGAAACTGAGCAAAATGTTTGTTTCTTAATACTCAGGGAGCTTTCAGCTCAGGACTACTTATATGAAAAGGGGAGTCCTAGGAATTTGAAGGTAATGATATACTGCCCTCAAAAGTCTGATTTTTCACATCAGAGAAAAGCAAGACATTTCCTTAATTTCATGAAAACTGGCCCTCCCTGGGATTAGAAACAAAATACTGCAGTTTTATGGATGGGCAAGTGACAGCCAGAGAACAAATCCTTTGTGCAAGGACCAGCAAGTGAGTATCAATGAGAATCTCTTCAATATCTTTTGAGGTTCCACAGTGCCCTGTGATGGCTGTAGGGACAACACACAGGAACAGAAGCAGGTTTGTAGTTCAGGTTTTGTCTCTTGGTGACTATGAGCTAGAAAAACTGAAGGTGCTCTCAGCCCCAAAGAGTCAGGGTTTATGCTGTAATACCATCTGACTGAGCATAATCCAACAGTGACCATTTCCTGATTCATAAATCTCTGTGCAACTCTTCAGGTCAAATGACTCAACTCCAAACCCAGCCCCTCTGCACCATCCTTGGGTCTGGCCAAGCCACTGAGCACAGACACAGAAAGAAATAAAAAAAACACCTCAGACACCCCTGTCCTCACACCTGCTCAACACTCCCAGCCCCACGATAAATTAACCCAGGCCCTGTTGCCAATGTTAACAAAAGTTACTCAAAGAAAAACAGTAAGTCCTCAATCTAGAAGTTTGGAGGGCACCAGCCTCTGTTTCTGCAAGCTTTGCAGAGCAGACAAATAGTTCTGATGATAGCTGAGAATTTAGTCTGCAGTAAATGTGCCACAGACCATAGAGCACAAGCACCCCAAGAGTTAAAGGCAGCATTACCTGACTGATCAAAAGCTGAGTGGTGAAGCTTTTCAAAATCCACACACTGTCCAGGCTGTCTCCATAATTGCTGGGCCTTGGGGACATCCAGAGCAGGGTGAGCTCCCTCAAACCTTTTCACCCACAGAAAGATTTCCAAGCTACTGCTGCCCCTGACAAAGCTCGTTAGCTCCGTAATGGTTTTCAGGTGGTTCCTATAAACCAATAACGATTCTGCCCAGATTGGCATCACCTGGGAGGGTTTGACTCCCAGCCTGCCCCTCACTGGTGAGACTCAAAGCTCCAAAACACGCTGGGTGTGAGAGCTGAGCAGGAGCTGGAGCTGCCCAGCCAAGAGCACACAGCTGTGCCTGGCTGCTGCTGCTCTCACAGGCTCCCTCCCTGCACTGGGACACTTGGTGGCTTTTGTTCCACAGCCACAACTGGAGCTGTGCACCCTCATGTGACTGCAATCAGGGAGCCAAAAATCTGCCTGAGAACAGCCCTGTGCTACAGAGCTGGCAATGTGGCCAAAATCCCACACCAAGGGTCTGTGCCAAGGGGTTCAGATCCAGTGGGGAGGGTGGGAGCTGCACCAGCCACCCCCAGGAACAGAGGGTGGCACAGAGACAAA
Source organism: Zonotrichia albicollis (assembly GCF_047830755.1). Taxonomy (NCBI): domain Eukaryota; kingdom Metazoa; phylum Chordata; class Aves; order Passeriformes; family Passerellidae; genus Zonotrichia; species Zonotrichia albicollis. The sequence goes on from NC_133829.1 coordinate 1,822,754, forward strand.
CCAGCTGATTGCCCAGATCATTCCTTAGATGTTCTCCTTGGGGCATTCTGAGCTGACTTTGCCATCCAGGACAAGGATTTAGGGGTTGCACTGATTGCCCAGATCATTCCTTAGATGTTCTCCTAGGGACACCCTGAGCTGGCTTTGCCATCCAGAACAAGGATTTAGGGGTTGCACTGATTGCCCAGATCATTCCTGAGGTGCTCTCCTTGGGGCACCCTGAGCTGGCATTGCCATCCAGAACAAGGATTTAGGGGTTGCGCTGATTGCCCAGATCATTCCTTAGGTGCTCTCCTTGGGGCACCCTGAGCTGGCATTGCCATCCAGAACAAGGATTTAGGGGTTGCACTGATTGCCCAGGTCATTCCTTAGATGTTCTCCTTGGGACACCCTGAGCTGGCTTTGCCATCCAGAACAAGGATTTAGGGGTTGCACTGGTTGCCCAGGCCATTCCTGAGGTGCTCTCCTTGGGGCACCCTGAGCTGGCTTTGCCATCCAGGATGAGGATTTTGGGGTTGCACTGATTGCCCAAGTCATTGCTTAGGTGCTCTCCTTGGGACACCCTGAGCTGGTTTTGCCATCTAGGATGAGGATTTAGGGGTTGCACTGATTGCCCAGACCATTCCTTAGATGTTCTCCTTGGGGCACCCTGAGCTGGCTTTGCCATCCAGAACAAGGATTTAGGGGCTGCACTCGGTGTCCTGGACAGCCCTGGAGGCACTGCCTGCCCAAGGTCCATTTCCAATCCACTTCTGCAGCAATGCTGAGGATTCACCTCAAAGCCAAACATCTCAGCTGGGTAATCTTTAACCAATTCATCACAAAGAAAAACAGCATCTTTTGCAGGACTCAGAGGAAATGTGGACAGTTCCCTTCTGCACAGATTTATTGGAAAGGTTTTCATAAACACAGATGTTGGGAACGGATGGCTACTGTGTAATCATGTGCAGAAAAAGCCAAAGGACAAAATATCCCTTAATGAAGACCCACATACCATGCAGTATTCCAAAACAAGGGAGGAAGAAATATGGGTGGTGTTACAAATACACAAATTGCAAGAATGCAGATGCCAATATTTATTTATTTTTAAAAATTATTTATTCTCCCACTCTATTTGTAAGCAAAAGAGCCCAAAAAGACTCTGAACACACACAAGGCAGCTCAAGAGACCTATCTGGCATTTGAGTCAGTTTTTAGAGAATTAAGCCCAGTTTAAAACAACAGCTGAGATGGGAGATAACTCTCACTATTGGTGATATCCTGATTGAATTGCAAGGACCGCACACACATTTTAATTGGCATTTTAATGTCACAATTTATCTGAAGAGCTTTTACTGGATTTTATAGAATCACAGAATGCCCTGGGTTGGTACTCCTTTGGGCAATTTAAGATTTTAATCTGTTTTGTTTCAGATTTTAGAGGTATAAAATAAATTTAAAATCTTGATGAAAATGTTTGAGGCAATGAACCCATTGCCCCCTGCAATTCCCAGTAGCAGCACTGATTCTGCTGTGACCAGGAATAATCCTGCATTAACACAGAAGTGTTCACCTTTCCCAAAGAGGAAAAAAAAAATTGGACACTGAAGCAAATACAAAGTCCAAATGTCTGGCTTTTAGCAGTTATTAGTGCAAAAATATGTATTTTAATTTTACAGAATATCTCCATAGTATTTTTAGGGAATTTCACTCTCCCTTCCCCCTCCTTCATTTGTGACTTTCATTCACTAATCACAGCAAAATAATATCCAAGAAGAGAAACTTATTTTTGCCAGTCCAATATCCCTGTTATGCCAGTGAACTTTGCAGAAGAACCCCAAACTCAGGCAACTTAAGAATATATTTGTAATATTCAACAAAATAATAAATTCTGCACATGACACAGGAAATAATAATCAGATGATCTCAGCCCCAGAAGTATTTCAGTGCTGTGGAAATGCCAGGTTGGAGAGTTCATGTGGAAAAGGAAAAGCCTTGTAACTTCTCCAAACATCAGTCATCACTTCCAGATACCTCTAAATACAGCCATTCATTTCACACTGCAGGATATTGTATTGAAAAGCAAGGCAGGGCCAACACAGCACCTTCCACCACTAAATATGCACTGCACAAACCTTAGCTAAGTGTGTTTTTCCTATTTGGAATAGGGCTCTTTCATTTCCAAAAAAGAGCTTCATGCTTCTCGCAGAGAAAAATATTTATAGCCACATGAAAAAAAAAAAAAAAAAAAAGAAAAAAAACCTACAAAAGAGCTTGAAAAGGCAAATCCAGAGGTATTCCAAGATAGCTCCGTGTCAAATACAGAGTGACTCATCCACCTCTTTCAATGAAAATGTTCATCCCAGATAGATCAAAGGCCCGGAGTACACCAAGCCCTTTTTGCTAAACCTGGCAGCAGAGTAAAAAGGGTTTCAATCAGCAGCCACTTGGTGGGAGGTCTGGGAACAAATGAAAGCCAGAAGATGCTGGCATTTGAGAGAGACCATCCCCTACAATGCACAATAGGGACAATGTATATAATGTAAGCACAGTTTGTAGGGAATAGAGGAGAGCCTGGCTGGATGTTTTTGTGCAGCTCTACCAGATGGATCTGATATGAGCAGTTCTGCATTATTTTTGCATGGACTTTCAAAGATCCTCCCCAGTGCCTATCACCCACGGGCTTTCACAGCACGGCTCTGAAGGCTGGGCTCTTTACTGGGGGTTTCTTTGGAGCCCGGACGGACCGAGCCGGCCTGCCCGGCTCTGGGGATGCTGTGCACTAAAGGAGCCTCTGCAAACTGCGATATTCCTTTGAGCTCCCATTTTATCGCTTGGGCTTCCACCTCTCCCACCACCCCCACAAAGGCTGGGCTGCGGGGGCAGGGAAACCACAAAACACAGGAAAGCAAAATGTCAAAGTCTCGTTTAAAATAACCCTGACCCGCTGCAGCGGCTGCTTGCAGTGGGAGAACACAGGGCTAAAGATTATCCTGCACAGCGGCGTTTTGTGTCGTGCTGCTGCTGCGGCAGGGCAGCGGCTCCCCCGGGATGTTCCCGGGATGCTCCCTCCCGGTTCCCTCCGCAGTCCCGGGAAGGTCCCGCATCCCCGATGCCGGGTGTTCCCTGTTCCCTCGGGGGGGTCCCGCATCCCCGGTCCCGGTGGTTCCCGGTCCCGCATCCCCGATCCCGGCGGTTCCCGGTCCCGCATCCCCGATCCCGGCGGTTCCCGGTCCTCCATCCCCGATCCCGGCGGTTCCCGGTCCCGCATCCCCCATCCCGGCGGTTCCCGGTCCTCCATCCCCGGTCCTGCTGGTTCCCGATCCCGGCGGTTGCCGGTCCCCCATCCCCGATCCCGGCGGTTCCCGATCCCGCATCCCCGGTCCCGGTGGTTCCCGATCCCGGCGGTTCCCGGTCCCGCATCCCCGATCCCGGCGGTTCCCGGTCCCGGTGGTTCCCGGTCCTCCATCCCCGATCCCGGCGGTTCCCGGTCCCCCCGGGCGCTCCCGCGGCCGCAGCGCCGATCCCACGCTGCCATCGTGCGGTCGCTGCCGGCTCCTGGCACCGCTCGCTCGTCCGAGCCGGAATTCCGGAATGGTTTGGGTTGGAAGGGACATTGGAGATCATCCCGTTCCACCCCACGGCAGGGACACCCTTCCCTACCCCAGGCTGCTCCAAGCCCCGATATCCAACATCCTTGGACATTTGCAGGGATCCAGGGGCAGCCCCAGTTGCTCTGGGCACCTGTGCCAGGGCCTGCCTACTGTCACAGCCAGGAATTCCTGCCCAATATCTCATCAAACCCTGCCCTCTGGCAGTTTAAAGCCATGATCCCCTCTCTCAAGCACTGCTGGGGTTTGGGCAGACCCGATTTCCTCAGGACTAAATTTGGGAACTGTGAGCTCTCACACAAGTGTCCCCTCCTGCAAGGGTTAAATAGGAATGGTCATTTCTGGCTGTGTTCCGTGCCCCAAGGTTCAGCATTTCCATGCAGCAAAGCCATCACCCCATCCTCTTCTCACTGAGTGCCTAACCTCGCTGTTTATGGGAAATGGAAAGAGCTCTATTCTGTAAATGCTCCTTGACTCCTTCCCAATTTCCTTCGTCCTCCTGCTTTGCTGGCTGCTGTTTACCATCCCAGCAGCACAGAGAGCAGGCCAGGAGCCCCATTTCCATCCTGCAGTGTGGCTCATCCATGGCCACAAACAGCCAGAGGGAGCAGGAACACACAGAGTGCCCAATCACCCCTGGGAAGCAGCACTGCCAGACCCCAGGGCACAAACTGCAGCTCACTCCACTCTGGGACACCCCAAACACAGCAGAGGGATGGCACAGGCTGGTGTGACACCACTCTGACCAGGGCATGGGTTCCTGCAGCTGCCCCAGCTTTCCATACACAGCAATCCTCTGGGCCACAAAGCTCCAGCCCTGCCCCTGCAGCTGAACAGATTTGAGGAGGCCATTACAGTGAGAAAAACTAAATTGCAAGTTCCTTCAGTTTTTCTGCTCTATTTTTGTAACTCTTTTTAAATATTAACTGTGCAGAATTGACGATTCCTACAGAAGGGAAAATCTTGACACTAATATGCTTCTTAGTCATAAAGAATTCATGCATTTTGCCCTCTTTTGAAACTCATTAACCAAGCTCCTGGAAGCAATTTTTCCATGACCCAAAGTAACAAACAGTTTGAAAATTTCTCTGGGTAACTGTTGCCTACAAAGCACTTAAAATTTATAAACTTCTCGTCCAGTTTGTGCCATTTATCATTGCTAAAGTAAATGGAAGCAGTGGAATCGACTATGCATCATGAGTAATATAATGCAATATTAAAGGACACCCAGTGGAGCACTTGGGAGGCTGAAGGATGTAAATCATACACTCAGTGCTGGGAAACCATAAGGAAAATGTGCAGCACCATTTGTTGGTGGCTGGAGCTGTCAGTGCTCAGCACAGGGGTGCAGGACTGACAGCAGGGATTTACTGTTGGTGTGGATGGGGAGAGGAAGGAACACAGGAAAGGATTCCTAAAGAGTGATCACAGGCATTTCCACACCACCCAAGCCACACAAAACTTGCAGGGAGATGAGGAGATGGGTTCAGGGAAAAGCCCAGCTCTTCCCACCTTCCTCCCCACTCCTTCACTGCTTCTTACCTGTATCCCAGGAGAATATATAGATTTATTTTAGCATAATAATCAGTCTTTGGAATTATTTTCTTTCATTCTCTGTTTTTAAATATATTTTGGTTTTTAATCTTTCACTCATTTTTTTTCCCTCTTTTTGATTTTTCCTTTAGTCCCACTGAAGATGCACAGAATCATGATGTAATAAATAAGTCATCCATCCCATTCCTCTGTTCCTTCTCCAATAATCTGCAAACTCCATCAGCTGAAGGATGTGGGAAAGGGATGGATTGGGGCAGACAGGGAGGCCCAGACACAAATCCTGCCTGGTACTGGGGAAGAGTTTTAGCAGAAGGATCAGGACAAACCCTAACCATGTTACAGAAGTTGTGAGATGAAAATGAAAGCTTAAATTCCTTGAGTGTTTATCTTCATTTGTCCATTTTTGGCTCTTAAGATGGACACATAGACATTACTAACCCCAATCAAATGATGAGAGGATTTATGAAAGATGAAGCAATAGGAACTTCATCTCAAAAGTCTCAAAATGCTATTTAATTCATGTTTGTGTCTTTAATATCAAAAGATACATTATTTTTCTGGAATGATGGCCAAATAGTTCTATTGCTCTTCTAGGATAATTCCTTGTATTATTAGCAAATGAGAAGCTTCTGAAATCATAAAAGCAATTTTCAGAGTGCTCTGTTTTCAGAGTTTTTAATAAGAAGCTTCTCTCCATCACAATTACAGAATAAAAGTTTGGAAGAAAACAGATACAAATATTCCAATGACTCTAAAACACCCAGGAAACAATGAATTTTGAAAGCATACTTATCTGCTTTAAGCTTATGGTCTTTAACAAAATCTCCTGACTTTAGAGAGCATTTTTGGCTTCTGAAAGCTACCACTCTTCAGAGCCACTTCCTCCAAATCTTTGCAGAAAACATCTGGGGCTGACACAGGGAGCAAACAAGGCAGCAGGGGTCACACCAGCACGAGTGCCTCATGCTCCTCTAGCTCAATGTTTTTATGGCAAAAGTATCTTTATTTGTAAAACCAGCAATGTTTGATCAGTTACCAGTACCAGGGATCACAGAGTGCAGGCACTGAGCAAACCTGCCCAGGAAAACCTGGAGATTCCACATGGAATCCCAACAGGGATCACAGAGTGCAGCCACTGAGCAAACCTGCCCAGGAAAACCTGGAGATTCCACATGGAATCCCAACAGGGATCTCACAGTGCAGCCAGTGACAAACCTGCCCAGGAAAACCTGGAGATTCCACATGGAATCCCAACAGGGATCTCACAGTGCAGCCAGTGACAAACCTGCCCAGGAAATCCTGGAGATTCCACATGGAATCCCAACAGGGATCACAGAGTGCAGCCAGTGACAAACCTGCCCAGGAAAACCTGGAGATTCCACATGGAATCCCAACAGGGATCTCACAGTGCAGGCAGTGACAAACCTGCCCAGGAAAACCTGGAGATTCCACCTGGAATCCCAACAGGGATCTCACAGTGCAGGCAGTGACAAACCTGCCCAGGAAAACCTGGAGATTCCACATGGAATCCCAACAGGGATCTCACAGTGCAGGCAGTGACAAACCTGCCCAGGAAAACCTGGAGATTCCACGTGGAATCCCAACAGGGATCACAGAGTGCAGGCAGTGACAAACCTGCCCAGGAAATCCTGGAGATTCCACCTGGAATCCCAACAGGGATCACAGAGTGCAGGCAGTGACAAACCTGCCCAGGAAAACCTGGAGATTCCACATGGAATCCCAACAGGGATCACAGAGTGCAGCCAGTGAGCAAACCTGCCCAGGAAAACCTGGAGATTCCACGTGGAATCCCAACAGGGATCACAGAGTGCAGCCAGTCAGCAAACCTGCCCAGGAAAACCTGGAAATTCCACATGGAATCCCAACAGGGATCTCACAGTGCAGGCAGTGACAAACCTGCCCAGGAAAACCTGGAGATTCCACATGGAATCCCAACAGGGATCTCACAGTGCAGGCACTGAGCAAACCTGCCCAGGAAAACCTGGAGATTCCATGTGGAATCCCAACAGGGATCTCAGTACAGCCAGTGACAAACCTGCCCAGGAAAACCTGGAGATTCCACATGGAATCCCAACAGGGATCTCACAGTGCAGCCAGTGACAAACCTGCCCAGGAAAACCTGGAGATTCCATGTGGAATCCCAACAGGGATCACAGAGTGCAGCCAGTGACAAACCTGCCCAGGAAAACCTGGAGATTCCACATGGAATCCCAACAGGGATCACAGAGTGCAGCCAGTGACAAACCTGCCCAGGAAAACCTGGAGATTCCACGTGGCTGGAATGATTTTCCACACCCAGGAGCCCATGGAACCCAGTGACAGCTGGGCCTGGCTGGCCTGGGGGCTCCGGTGGGAACTTCCCAGGCAGGATCAATGTGCCAAGAGGACATCACCCCTTCCAGGACATTTTCAGATCTCTCACCTATCCAGTTGAGCTGGGGGTATGTGGCACCCTCACCAACATGCCCAGTTTAGTGTGGAAGGAAAGATTTCCCATTCCCAGCTCTATCTGACATCCTGGTCAGCTCATCTCCACCTCCAGATTCAACAAAGCACCACTGCATTGTCCTCCCATAAAACTCCAGCCTGTCCTCCACAGGGAGCTCATGGAATAGTAAATTAGGCTCTGAGCTTCTTGAGGATCCTTTGGGAAAGCATTAGAAGGGAGGCCATATTCATATTCTACTATCCCAGCTATATTCAGTGCAATATCAAAGTCTAGTCCTCATGGCTCTGATTTCCAAAATGCCAAGTCCCTGCAGGACACACACACACACTTCAGAAACAAAACACCATAAAAAGATCAAAGATCCCTCTGGGAATACATTCTCTGCACTCTTCAAAGCCAAATGTCCCCTCACTTGCCCCCTTGTAAACTGATTAATTTCAGTGGGAAGAGCACTCACAAAAGCAGCAGATCTATGCAGTGAGGATAAGTGTTTGTACATGTTAACTCCACAAAACCCCTCTGTATTTTTCCCTGCTCGACAGAAACAACAGGATTTACACTAATTCTCGTTTCCAAGGTGCAGTTGGTGTTCAGTGTGTTAGCAGGCAGCTTTCCCTGAGTGCTTTTGCACATGGATGGGCTGCAGCCCCTTTCTTTCCCTGGCTGCAGGAATAAATGAGAGCACCATCTGGGCAGCCTCTGCTCCTGCCCAGCGCCCGCGGTGCAATCCCAAAATGTGAGGAATGCTCACCCTTCACATCCTCCCTGCTACTGACTGCGGCTGCTCGGGCCCTTCTGAGCTGCTTTAGGGAAGAATTTGGTGGGAAGATGAGGGCTCTGAAATCCAAACCATCTTCAAATGTGCCTGTGTGTGGTCTGAGCAGGCAGCTTATGCAATGAGAAATGGGAAGCCACTAAAACGATTCTGCTTCTAAATATTTTGACCTTTATTGACATTTATAAGTAGCAGGCAGCTTAATTACCAATTAAAGGAAGTTATTAGCTACAAAAGGAGCCTGTTCTTTTTTTCCCCTCATGGCTCCTTTCCCAAACCAAGGTTGTTGGATGAGATGTCTGTGGCAGGACAAGGCAGAGGAGCCCAGGAGACCTCGGCTACTCTATGGCAAATCTGTACAGAAATCCTCACAGAAATCAAAAACCTTCATAAAGGGGATATCCAGAGACAGCCCATGCAGAACAACACACTCTCCATTGCTGCTGGGTTCAAGCCTTGTTTTACAGAACTGTCCCATTTTCCTACATGGAATTGCTTGATGGACTTTATTTCTGGCTGATTTTCTTTCAAGCACACCCATAAAAAGGCCTTCCCAAACCCTCCACTGGTTTTGTGGGGGGGTTTTCCTCTTTTTTTTTTTTTTTTCCTTCACAATATGCATTTAAGGGTTGGCTGAGGAGTTGAGAATATTCAGGACTTGGCTGCTAATCCTGACACACACTGTTAAAACAACTGGAAGTTCTGCCCCAGAGATGGATGAATTCCTAGAGCAAACAAAGCAGCTCCTTTAAAATCACCCAACCCTTCATACTGGTTTGCAAGGGCTGGGAGCTCTACACATATTTATTGTCCCACTAGAGCACTGGGATTGTTTGCTGGGTGATGGCACTCATGAGAACATCTTAATTGAAAAATATATATTGGCACGATCAGTGCTCTCCCATAATTTTAGAGAGCAGTTTATAAAGTACAACTCTGCAGGATGAGCAGAGCTCTCATACTGACAGATGCAGGTATGACTTTTTAAACTAAATGAGTGCTAATACAAATTTAAAAATAGACTTGTGAAAGAATTACCCTCCACTTGTATTATTTTCATTTCTGTAACGCACATTAATGTTGTTTTAAGAGTCTTTATGTATGAAGGGAGACACAATGTAGAGAAGACATGGAAACCCAAGGATACTTAAAACATTATTTCCTCCCTGGGTAAATTCCTCCCAAGGTATGAATTCCCCAGTAGCTGGGAAGGTGGATGAGTGACCCAAACCTCATTTTGGAGTATGGTATGGAAGATATGAAAGTTCCAGGCACAGTGATTTAACTTTTCCTCAATTCTTCTCCTGCTTTTATCCAAAGAAGTCCCGCAGTCCTTTCCACCAAGCTCAGCTTCTGATTTTCTGGCAAACTTCTGGACTCCCAAGCAAGAATTCAATGCTATTTTTTTTTCTTTCCCTGAATTTTTACCTCAGATTTTCATGGCTTTTTCTGCTCTGTATTCTTTACCCCTTTTTTACTGAGTCGGTTATTCACCCCCACATTCAGAGGGAAAAGAAATTTTACTTTCAACATATTTGAAACTTAGAGTTTGACCCTACAATCACTAAAGTTAAGGCAACAAGGGTGTTCTGTTCAGAGGGAGCAGAACAGCCCCAGGTGCCTGGACTTGGTGTTTTCAAGCAGGGAGCCATCACATTTAAAAGGAAATTATTGTGTTCATATTCATTGTGCACATACACAGGATGGGAAATTTGGACTAAAAGGTCAAAGGTGCTGATGGCAGAGCTGCTCTCAGCTGTGCCTGCTGCAGGAAATGCCAGCAAAGCCCTCTGCAGTCCCAGCTCAGGGGAACTGTGGGATCTCAGCCCCTCAGGACTGAGGTGTCACCGAGAGCACCCCTGGGGGGCTCGGGAGTCCTGGAATGTTCCAGAAGTGTCTGGTGGCTGCACTTTGATCCTACACAGGAGACGACACCTGTATGAGGATAGGAGGGTTTCACCGGGGTGAATGGTGAAGGGATTGGTTAATTAGAGAGTGAAACACAGGGTTTAGGATTTCTGTACAGGGGGGTTTAGAGAAGTAAGATGGAGGAATTGGGGCGTGTCCTGTCCTCCTTCTTCTTCTTCTTCTTCTTCTTCTTCTTCTTCTTCTTCTTCTTCTTCTTCTTCTCCTCCATCTTCTGTGGTGATGGTGGCACTTTGGGATTGGTCATTACTGAAAGTGCACCGGACAATAAGAATAAAAAGGATTGGGGAAAAATGATAAATATTGTACACGTAACCATGGGTATAAAGATAGGTGACTGTCCGGAGGGCAGGGAGTGTGCTCATGGCTGGCTGCTGAGCAGAGCTCTGTCGGGCCGAGAGAAAATCTTTTAGATAAACAATTAATAAACATAAAAACCAAAAGAAGAACTGAAGCCTCTTCTCGTCCTTCGATACGCGGGCTGCCCCAAGGCCACCCCGGGCCTTTCCAGGCCATCCAAACAGCCAAAAACCGGACAGGGAACCAGACCTGGGAGCTCAGCTGAGACCCCTCTGTGGGATTTCAGCCCAGGAAAAAGCAGAACCAAAGCTCAGGGAAAGGAGCCACCACAGGGGAGCTGCTGCAGCCTGACACAGACACCCGTTATCAAATGTCTGAGAAGAAATTCTGATCAGAGCTATTTCCTGCAGTTTAATAACAAGGAGAGCTTGTGCAAATATCAGCTGCAAAGACTCAAATCCAAGCTTGCAACAGTGAACAGGTATCAGTGATAATGAAATATTTGCCTGGATTTTGACGACCTTGAACAATTCAGTAAATCCTAGCACTCCATGTGCACAGCCTGATAATAATAATAATTATTATTATCAGACAGCTGCACTGCCCTTGAGAACTGGGCAGTGGGTTCTGGGAGGAAGGAAATTGCTGCCACATGCAGTAAATAAAAAGAAGTTTAAAAAAAAAAGAAATACACACAGAGTTGTGCTGCAGAATCATTCCATTGAGCCTGGCTAGAAACACAGGCAGCTACAAACCAATCATTCATCTCCAACAAAAACACAGATTGGGTTCGACTTGCACTAACATAGGTTGAGATTTTTAGTAGATGACATAAATAAATGTATTTTTATATTTCCTGACCACATTAAGCTTGAAATCAAGAGTTCTAAAATGTGAGCCATACACTGTAAGGCTTCTAATAGCCAATAAATTCAGACAGTCACACTGAAGCAATGTTTTCTCCTTAAAGGTACATTTTGCTGCAGTGTATACAAATACAAGGAGACTTGTTTTTTTATGGATTTGTAATTATATGTAGCTGAACACGACCATTCAATAGAGGTTAAATTCTCTTAGGAGGACAGCAAGATGGAAACCACTTCAGAGGGCACAATCCCAGATCCCAAATATTATTTCTACATGGAAAGACATTAGTAAGGAGATGGGGGAAGGTTGAGGAAAATTCATTTCTCCAAAAAAAAGACCAGTTGAGGAAAGGTAAAACATTCTGGCTCAAGAACATCAATGAATTCCTCTGTTCCTGCCCCACTTGGGCCACGTTAAGAAAGCACAAAACCAGTTCTTATCCTGCCCAGTGCATGTGCTTCCCACAGGTAAAGCACAGCCCAGAGTGCTGGGTTTCCTTCAGGTGGTGTAAAAGGAATGAACCATCCTAGAGAATCACCAGTGATACTTCAGAGCTGAAACACTCCCTCACCAGAGCTTGTTTTCATCTCCAGCCCTTACAGGACTTCAGAGTGGAGCTCAGAATTATCCCCACACTGGGAAATGGAATCCAGCAGAACAAGGAATTGTTCAGCTTCTCAGGAAGGACCAGCAGCAATGTCAGGAGGTTTCAGGTGGCAGAAGAGGTGTGGGAGATGCACCGAGGCTGATGCCCAGCACTCAGAGAGCTCAGGGATCACAAATTTCAGCTTTGCTCCCCACACAAGCTCTGGCTGAGGGACACAGCCACTGCCAGGCTTGGAAGGCAAATCCCTCAGCACAGACTGAGCCTGTTTGTGTTTTGGAGCCAGCCCTTGCAGTGGGGCTGTCACAGAGCCGTGCTCCCAGTGGGGGAGCCATAAAGAGTCAGTGTGTGCTGGCTCCAGAGCCCTGATTGCTGGATGTGCTGGAAAGGCCAACTGGAAATGTCTGAGTGCTGATGTCACTGCAGCTCCACAGCTCTGGAGGCTGCTCAGCTTTCCTGGCAGGAGCCTCGCTGAGCTTTGTGCCCTGCCTGGAGCTTTGTGAGCAGGGAGGAGTGAAGGTGGCACTGAGAGCCTCATTTCACAACAAGGCAAACCATCCTTATCTGGGAGAATTTGTCATTCCTAGCCCAGCTTAAAAACCAGTAGTTGTCACTGAGTCAATGAAATGGAATTTATTTTCAAAATAAATTTGAAATCACCAATGCTTTCAAGGGGAATTGAGCTGCATTGACAGAATCAATAAGAACCTCCCCACTCACCTAAGTTCAGGTTGAAAATTCAAGTGATCAAGGGCTGGAAACCAGAGTTAAGGCTGCCACGTGCACTCCTAATTCACATCTCCTGTGTGATACAATTAAAAGCTATTTTTCCCCATGGCCTCACCCCATTTAGTGGGCAGGATGAACAGAGCTATTCAATATTTCTGGTTGGTTTTTTTTTTACCTTTTGCAGTCAATGTGTGGCCTTGGCTTTATTTATAGCATGCCATTTAAACTCTTCACTGAAAACACGATTATTCACATCCTTGTGGGTTTTAATATAACACTTATCACAGAAATATTTGCTTCAAAAACATAACAAATGTCTCATGACAAAAGCCCTGCCAGTGAGGTGGGATGGTAGCACAATCCCTTGAGCCCAAATGCTTAATCAGAATCAGAGGTCCCACAAGCTTGTTTTGCTTAGGATGAGATCATCTGAATGTAATACAGTGCATAATATATTCTTGGGTTTTAGCAGACCAGTGGTAACAAAAACCCCATTTCTGTGGGACACAGCTCCAAACCCTGCAGTGCCCTGAGCTGTGGCTTTGGGAGAGCATCTGTTTCCTTTCAGCAGCGGCCACAGCATCTGCAAACCTTGTTCTCTGTGCTTTAAAGCACCTCCTTCTAAGACCATGGGGCAAACAAGCAAGGCCTGATCTGAAGCAAAGTAACATAGCAAAGTAAGGCTGGAGTGAAATTATTCCTGGCCCCCTTGATTCTGGAGGGTGCACACTGAAATGTGCAATTTAAAAGGCAAAAGAATTACTCCTACCTTGGTTTGCAGGCCTCTGTACATGCATGTGGTTATGTAATACAGCTAAACCCAAAATGTTGTCATATTTGATTACAAAACCCCTGAAATTTCTTTGAATGTGCAGCACACAACAGTGCTAATGTTCTTTTCCAGCAGTTAATCAACCACCAGCAAAGGTTTAACAGACTTTAGCTCAGGCACTACACAATCCTTCATCTCACAGTCAATTCACATTTACTCTTTGAATTTGGACCTGGGTTACAAATCAAGTAACTTTGCTTTGGAGACATTGTAGAAAAAAATGTTGCTTCAGGTTCTTCCACAAGTATGAAACCATTTGATAAATAGAATTTTCAAGTTTATACAAGCCTGCAGTCCCACCTGCACATCCTGTCAGGGAAATCAATCCATGATTCCCTGTCAGGCTGCTTGTTTTACAGCACAGGCTCAGAGAAAAGTGCTTGTTAGAAACATTTTCAAAACATTTACTCACTGTTCTGACAGCCCTCAGGATCTCTTTCCCTTCTTGTGGTCTGTGTTGCTTATCTCTCACTGTTCCTCAGCTGTCTTCAGAGGCCAGCTGAAAGAAAAATGCACAATGCCAACAGTTTATATCCACTAGACTGGAAACCTGGCATGTCTGCAGCATTGTTGTTATTACTACTACTACTACTATTATTATTATTATTATTATTGCAAATATGTCTTGGAATTTGTATTTTTGGCATAATGGGAAGATTCATTCTAAAGAATGTAGCTTAGCTTTTTAAAAATGTTTGGATCCTAAATCAGTTTGGATCATATCAAATTGGAGTATTTCAGAGGTGACTGGGACTAAGATTCTTTCTTGATTTGAGGTAGCAAAAAGAAAGTTCACAAATATAATCTCAAGTACCACTTAGCAGCATCTTAAATACTTAAATTCTTCTATTAAAAATACTGCTATTATTATTGTGTTCAGGATGTATTTAACCCTTCCCATGGCAAAGTGACAGAGGCTCTCAGCACTCACTAAGCCAGGCTGTAATTTGCTACACTTTTAACTGATTTACCTTTTAAACAATAAGGAGGCTGTGATGGAGCAAAGTGCAATATCTTCACTGGGGCAGATATTTCATTAAATGTGTTTAAGAACACATTTAATCTCCAGGGGCATCACTTGGTTTTGGACTTGAGCTGAAGTTGCTAAGGAGCATTAGTGAGGCCTTGTCTCTGAATTTATCCCTGAAAAAGCAAAAGTAAAAGATTTTTTCATGTTTCTTCTCACTGGTTTTGTTTGTTTGATTTGATAAATAAGCTACAAGAAGGTCAGGCCATGGCATCAAACAACTGTCACTGTGAGAGCTGTGAAAGAATTTAGATTATCCCAGTTCATATTCAGTTTCTCTATGAAACTTTAAATTTTATTTAGGAAATAAGGAGCCTGAGAGTTTAGAAAGGACTTTTCTCAGGCTGTGCTGATGTGAGCGAAGCCCTCCTGTCCCTGGCAGCTCCTGAGGCTGCACAGAACCTTCTGCTGCCTTTGCTGCCCTGGCCAGGCAGAAACCAGAGTTTGCAGCTCCCTGGTGCCCTGTGCAGAACTTTCCCTGATGTTTTTCAAACTGCTCCCAGCTTGTGGGATCTCAGGATTTGAGTCCTGGGATGCAGGGCCCCCGAGACCACCCTTGGGGGGCCCGGGAGTCCTGGAATGTTGCCAGAAGTGTCTGGTGGCAGGACTTTGACCCTACACGGGAGACGACACCTTTATGAAGATAAGAGGGCCTCACCGGGGTGAAGGGTGCAAAGATTAGCTAATTAGAGGGTGAGAAACAGGGTTTAGGATTTATGTACAGGGGGGTTTAGAGGAGTAAGATGGAGGAATTGGGGTGTGTCCTGCCCTCCTTCTTCTTCCTCCTCTCCTCCATCTTCTTTGGCCACGGTGGCACCTCTGGATTGGTTATTACTAAGAGTACACCGAGTTATAAGAATAGATGGTATTGGGGAAAAATGATAAATATTGTATACGTAACTAGGGGTATAAAGATAGGTGGCGGTCCGTGGGACGGCACAGTGTGCCCATGGCTGACTGCTGAGCGGATCTTTGTTAGGCCGAAAGAAAATCTTTTAGATAAACAATTAATAAACATAAAACCAGAAAGAAGAACTGAAGCCTCTTCTCGTCCTTCGATACGCGGGCTGCCCCAAGGCCACCCCGGGCCTTCCAGGCCCCTCAAACAGCCGAGATAAACCGGACACCAGCTGAAGGGCTGCAGACCAGGCTGCAGTGCCCAGGCTGTCCCCAGGCTCCAAACTCTCCTCTCCTGCCTCAACCTCCAGCCCTGGGCAGAAGCAAAATTAGTCAGGATGTCTTTGCTTATTAAAGTGCTTTATCTGACCACTCCCTGACAATTTGTGCCTGTCTGGGGCATGAGAAAGGGCCCTTCTGGGGCAAAACCACAGATAAAATGTGTTTTAAAACTGAATTTGAAGTCCTGAATGTGGATATTTCATAATCTAAGCTGAATATCCATAGAAAGAACAACTGCATGTTTTTAGTAATGACCTAATTCAACTAATTCAATAATGAACTAATTCAGCCCCTTCCAAAACAATTCATGAACTCTTACTCATTATCAACTGACAGTGCTTGGGGACCTTCACTAATTACCACTATTCTTTGGTGCTGGATGCATTTATGTCATGGGTGCAGGGTAAAGATGGACATGGAAAGAAAATATAACTGTTCCTTTTTGTTCCTACTCACTAACAGTGATGGGAAAACCTCCAAAAGCTTTCTTGCTGTTTTGTGGGTGTCAGGACACTTCATTTTCTCTCATTCCCAAGCTTCAGAAGCTTCCTCTTTGTGATTGCAAACAGATGATGGCAGAGGCAGCAATTAGACTAATCCAAGTAAATTCCAATCACTGGTAGCCTGCAGCAGCTTGCAGGGCTCTCATCAAATGGAGGCCACCCTTAGCACCAAGCTGTCAGCAGGAAAAGAGAAATTAAAATTGATTTTTAGAAGCAGATTTCTGTGACCTTCCTCGTTGCACCCAGGAGTATCTGTGACATCTGTCATTTATGATATATCATGGCTGGGGTTTTTAACCAGCCACTGAGCCTGGCCATTCCAAATGCAGTGTGCACCTTTGAATGCATCAGTGCCAAGTTTCAGGAGTTTTGGCCATCTGGGAGTTCCACAAAAGGAGGAAGTGTCTCTGCACCTCTCTGCACACACCAAGAAACATTAAAAATATACAGTTTAGGAGCTGGTTTGAAAATGACACCTTTAAAATTTGAGTTTTTGGTACAACCAGAATAGATTCTGTAGATTTATCCTGTTCTTGCCAATCTTTACAATCTTTCTTTGCAAAACAGAGGTTGCAGGTTCTCAAAGAGTTCAATTTTTTTAAATAATGACCCCAATAAAGCCAGTGGCTAGTGATGGCAGCTCCTCAATGGGCATAAAATATGAGAGCAGTGTCTCTCATAATAGTGCAGGAGCTGCTGAGGAAATTTAGTGTAAGTTTCAGAGTCACTCCTCTCCATCTTCTCTCAGGAATCCCAGTTCAATATTCCAGTTCTTTTCACAACATCTCCCAGACTCTGGAGGTTTTCTTGCAATGGAGACTGTCTCCAGAAGCTGCCCACAGATTTCCCAGGATACCAGACTGATGCTCCCCACAGTAAATCAAACCATCCTCGTTTCTCTTCCTTCCAATATTCTTCCACGATTCCAATGTTTTTCTCTGAAAAACAAAACCAGGTCATAAACCCAGTTGAGCTTTGGACAAAAAAGTTTCCAAAAGCAGCAAATATAATGCAAGGAAAGTCATTTTGTAACACAGAAAAATACAAGCACAGTTATACAAGTGTTCTTGTTCCAAGAACAATTGTAAGTGGGTTTTGTTTTGATTTGGAAAAAACTCCAATATCTCAGTGTAGTTGCAGCAGACCACACACTGGAAAAATTACATGGTTTTCTGGTGGCTGTATAATAAGAAAGGATTTTTCTCTCAGAGACAGAAAAGGCCTATTCAAGGTTGGAGAGGGAGTGTAGCTCAGAAGAATGAAGAATCAGGAAGCTGAGGAGATAGGTCAGAACTGTGTGAGGCTGATGTGGTCTCACTGTCTGAACAGCTGCCAGGGAATTAGCAAAGACAGCTTCTCCTTTTTCATCAAAACACAGGGGCTAAAAGCAGAAATCCAATAAATAGCAGGTTTAGGGGTTTGCTGTTAGGGTGCTCCATCCCTGGTTTTGCAACACAAAGTGGCACAGATAGAAAATAAAGTGGGAGGATAAGCACAGTGGGCTCTGTGCCAAAGGTTTTGTGATGTGCTCACACAGAATCCTGCAGCAAGAGAAGCCATAAATATCTGCAGCATTTATGGAAGAAGATCCACTCCAGGCTGGAGACAAGTGAAGCACTCTCAGAGTCAGTCCCTGAATTCACACTCATGGAATGAGCCCATTGCAGAAGCTGCTTTCCAGGTTATTTTATGCATTTTACTTCACTGGCCAATTTTGGATGGACTCCAATGAGTAAATTTTTTAAAAAACATTCTTTTTACCAATAAAATACAATAAAAGATTTTATAGCCTTGATGTGTTTCTGGCATGGTTCAAAAACTGCTGCTAATAAAACTTTTCCAAGAGGAAAAAATGACCAAGCTGTCACAATGTAAATATGATTTTTTTTTTTTTTTTTTTTAATTTGGGGTTTTATGCAGGAAACTGGGAAACAACATCACAGGAAAAGATTATGTTAAGAGAAGAAAACCTATGCAAACACAACTTAGAGTGGAGCAGTGTCATGTTCCTGGCAGCCCGTGTTCAATGCAGTTGGAAGGAATTGTGTTTTCATGCACACCAAGGGCTGGCTCCTTCTCACCACTGAGTCAGTGACAATTCACCAAGTGACTTCAGTGCTGCCCTAAAGCAGCAGCCTGGCTGATGAATGTGGCACCAGGCAGAGCAGAGCAGAGCTCTGAGCTCAGCCCTGGCCTGATCCGAGCTCGCTGGGTGAGATCCATGCAGCTCCTCACATGGAGAGAGGGGTGAGCTGTCAGTGTGCTCCCCTGCCAGCTCTGAACTGTCCCAGCCTCTCCTGGCATGCCACAGCCTTTGTTCTTGAGGTGTTTTTAGGTGCAATTATGATTTAACAAGGAATGAGTAATGCCCACCCTTAATCACCACACCTCTGGCACCATTCAGTGCTGTGGTGACTCTGGTTCACTGCCCTACCTGGTTCTGCAGGAGATAAAATGTGCCAAATGCCAAAAAAAGGGATAAAAATGTGTCCTTGGCACCCATGTCCCCTGCAGCAGGAGCTGTGCAAACAGCAGTGCCCTTTGCGTGCAGAAGCTGCAGGATTTTCAAGGATCATCACCTCTGTCCCTGAAAATGTCCCCTCCTGAGGAGCAGGAGGGCAGGCAAGTGGACAGAGAGACCTGCAGGCTGAACAAGGAGCTCCTGGTGATATTCCTGCTCTCATTTCAGTGCATTTTTTACCTCTGAGATCTCTGAGATATCTCTGAGATCTCTCTTCTGAGAGGCTCTGTAAGAACTGCAATGTTGATATTTATTTTACTCGACCAGGCAACATTCTCAGCTATGAAATTGGCCACGCGAGGGCACCAGCACTGCTCAGGAAAAACAAAAAGGCAAAAAAAGACAAAAAAAAAGACAAAAAAAAGCCTCCCTCTGGCCCCCTCTCCCTCGGCACAGAGAGGTTTTCTCACCTGACAGCAGGTGAGCAGAGGTGGCTGAAATCACATTTTCAGCCCAGCAGTGGTTACCTGGTTTTGTGCCTTTTCAATGGACATGATGGGTGAGAGGGACTGAATGTAACTCCAGAAGTAAAAGAAATTAATTTTAGCTTGAGCTGAACATCCAGACTGGAGAGTTGTTTTTTCCCCACAAAGACATCACCATAAGGAATTCCTTTAGAAAGAAAAGGAAAAGCATGTGATTTTTCAAGCCTGCATCTTAATTATCTGATTTTAAATGATGCCATTAAAAAACAAAGCCCTTGGCCTCCCCAAATCTGTCACTGAGTGTGACAGATTTTGTTCCCTGCCAAACACCATCCAGGACACAGACATTTGCACCAAGAGAAAATCACAGAATTCAGAATCCCAGAATGCTCTGAGTTGGAAGGGACATTAAAGATCATCCCATCCCACCCCTGCCATGGACAGAGCCACTTTCCACTGTGCCAGGCTGCTCCAGCCCTGTCCAACCTGGCCTTGGGCACTGCCAGGGATCCAGGGGCAGCCACAGCTTCTGTGCCAGGGCCTCTCCACCCTCACAGTAAAGAATTTCTTCCATATATCTCACCTAAATTTCCCTTTTCAGTTTGAACCCATCCTTGGCCCATCACTGCAATTCCTGATGAAAAATATCTACAAAGCCCCTGTTCAAGAGGCAGTCCTGTATGAATGTGTAGATAAGTGCAAAGCTCATTTTGCTTACAAAGGAAAATCCTCATTGCTAACAGATTCCTGTGGTTAAGCTAAAGCTTGTCCTGCAGCATTGGCTGTGGATACAAAAGGATTGTTCCTTTTTGTTGTGACTGTAAGTGAACAAAATGCTGTTTGCAACTAGATGTTTCTCCCGAGGTTTTGTGATAGCCTGGATTAATTCCATGCAATTATTCTGGGCAAGTAAATTTATTCTGAATGCCCTGGCAGGTTTGTGGCAGTTCAGAGGAATCTCCCAGACAGGACACATCTGTTGTGGAGAACACCAGGTAAGGCAGGGATGGGGGGAAATGGAAATGGAAATAACTCCTGCTGCAATCAGGGCAGAAGGGAACTCAGCTGCCAGACAGCAAGGGGGTCAAAAGGGTTTTACAGGAGCATCCTTACAGTCTGAACTTATTAAACCTTTTTGTACTATTTGAAAAGCTGTTTCTTGTGATTATAGAGATACATGCCAGAAAACCAGAGCAATGAAGAGTTCCAAAATGCACATATGAATTTGCAAAGTGTTTGATTAAATATTCCACAGCAGGTTGTGCATAGATTGTTTTATTCAATACAGAGTGCTGTAAAATCCTGAAGTGTTTTATTGTTCTTTAGGTACTGAAATTATTTCTAATTGTACTACTAAGAATAATCAAGCCAAAAATGAAAAATAGATTGATTTTGTTGTGATGCCTAACTCCAAACTAGCAGCACTCTGTAAAACCCCACAGCCCTGCTGCCCTGGGGCAGTGCCTGAGCTGCAGAAACACCACAGAGCCCTGAACATTTCCTGCTCTCCTGGCTCCTTTTCTGGGACTCTTGGTCAGTGCTAATGAGAGGATGAAGGGCAATGCTAAATTTAAACTTACTGTCTAAACCAGAGAGCTACTGGCAATGTCTAAGTTAAAATCACATGTATTTGCAACCTTTTATATTCAAAATAAAAGCAATTCTAGAGATCTAGACCTGATTTAAAATGCTTATAGGCTGCTACAAGCTTTTTAAACTCTGTAATCTAAATGCTCCCATTTGGAATGCCGAGGTGGAGATATTTTTAATCCAGGACTAAAGCCTTCAGTGCTGAAGTGCTTCCATTTTCCCAAGCCAGCTGTGTAGTTCCGGTGTTAATTAGGAGATGATCATTAATAAACAGAGGAACAGGAGGTCTCTGAGGCTGTACATTAATTACATTTCTGAAAAGGGGGTCAGTCCTTTGCCTGTTGTTTTTTGCCACATTTGGGGGTTCATTTTTGTCAGGAGCCAACCTGCAAAGCAGCTCAGGTACTCCAATGCAAAACATGATTATTTTACATATTTGTTCTGCTTTTCCTCATGGCCCAACCCCATCTTCAGATTGACCAGCAGATGCTCAGGAATGTAAAACATCCTCTGGGGACTGTATCAATTTGGGGAAAACTGCTTTTCTAAAAAGCCCTTCTGAAACTTTATTTAACTCAGCTAAAATGTGTCTAATAATTTAACTTAATGTCACAGTTTAAAATTGATGCTGGGATTGGATAAAAAGGACAGCATCAAGATAAAAGCTGCAATTAATTAAAACTGCAATTATTGCAAGTGTTAATTTTCCTTTTCAACTTCCAGAGGGATTGTTGCCATGACAGGTGGGAAGATGCTACCAGTATAATTGTTGCTTTTTGTCATGGTTAGAGGGTTTTACTTACTGATATTTGTGGGACAGTTTGAAATTCAGAACAAAATAGGTGCCAACAAAGAGACCTTTAGAATAAAGCTAAGTAACATTAGGGGAAATACGTGGCTTCTAATAATTATAATTTTGATTAAGGGGATCAATCTTCCCTCATTTTCCCCACCCTGCAGAAGTCGAACTGCTGCTTCCATCAGCCCAAACTTCCAGCCCTCAATTAGTTCCCCTTCAGCAGAGAAAGATCAGCTTTTCCCTTTTGACCGCCCAGATTTGTGGAGCAGCAAGCCCTGACAGAGCTCTGGTGTTTTCCCTGGCAGGGCCAGCTGGTGAGGATGAGGAGGGACGCCCTGAGGTGCTGGGCTGTGCTGGTGGCAGTGATGGCACCGAGCGTGGCCGAGGACTTCCCGTGGACCAAGAACAACCCAGGCTCCTTCTACTACGGCACCTTCCCAGCTGGTACCGCCCACGCCCGGCTGCCTTGGAATGTTCTAGAGCTGCTCCTGTGCACAAGGAAGTGACCCAGAGGTTTTCAGGTCCTTCCAGGGAAATGGCAGGAACAGAAATGGAGGTGGCTGCAGGATGCAGAGCATTTGGGAATGCAGAGATCCACATGACCCTGCATTCCATAAATCCACTCCAACAGGAAACACAGGGACAGGCTCACAGATAACAGCTCATATCCAAGTGTAACAAGTCACACCTGAGAACTCCTCTCCCTTTTTACAAATTACCTACAACTAATGAAATAAACTAAAATACCCTTTGTTATGCAGCTAATTTAAGAAATCAGCACAATAACTGGGTTTGTTTCAACCCGTTCAGTACTATCCAATCCACTCTTCAGTATGAATTTATGAACCTTATCCTTTTTTGACACATATTTAAACACATTTCAGCCAAGCAAAATCAAAACTAGAAATATACAGGCACTGACTGGTTTTCATACTCAAGTTTTCAAGTAATTTATGATATAGTATTTTGTGTAACAACAGGAAAAAATATCCAGAACATTTCTGAATATTTTACATAACATCTAATCTTGTAGTTGCTAAAAGTACTATGAAAACCAGCAGAGAGAAATTATGTGGAACCCTAATTTGTTTTTTACAGCAAGATTGTTTTTTACAGTAAGATAGTTTTTTACAGTAAGATATTTCGGCACTATCAATGCCCTACCTCATCACTGTAAAGTACAGATTTTACAAATGATGTGGAACCCTAATTTGTTTTTTACAGTAAGATAGTTTTTTACAGTAAGATATTTCGGCACTATCAATGCCCTACCTCATCACTGTAAAGTACAGATTTTACAGGTTTAATAAATGAAAGGATGCCATTTCTTTTTCAGTGCATCAGAACAGGCCACCTTCATTTATTCCCCATTTTCAGACCTATTTAGGCACAGCCACAATTTGAAATGTGGAAAACCACAGCCTGTCCAGCAGTGCCTCCTTTCCCTTCCAGCTCCTCTCTCCTATGAGCATTCAGCACTGAGGCCAAGCAGCAGGAAGCTGCTCCAATAACTGCCCTGTTCTCACCCCCAGGTTTCCTGTGGGGTGTGGGGAGCTCTGCCTACCAGACCGAGGGGGCCTGGGACAGGGATGGCAAAGGGCCGAGCATCTGGGACGCCTTCAGCCACAGCCAGGGGAGGGTGCTCGGGAACGAGACGGGAGATTCTGCCTGCGACGGCTACTACAGAGTCAAGGTACGGCTGGGGGGAACCGCCTGCACCTAAAGGGTATTCAGTTTAGGAATCCAAGTGCTGATATTCTTCATCAGTTCAGTAAAATCTTCTTCCTTTATAATCTCATAGAACCAATCATCCCACAGTGTTTCCTATCGCAGTGACCTTAGACGGTCACTGTGGTGAGAGAAGGACGAGAATCTTGTTCCTTGATCAGAAGGCTTGATTTATTGATATAAGATATATTGCGCGGGGGCGTGAACGGCCCTGGATCCGGCTGGCTGGTGAGGGGCGCAGGCCAGGGCCCCTGTGCATCCAAAACCAGCCCCCTTCGGTGTCCTGGCCTCGGGCTGAGCTGGGGGATAGCTCGGAGCAGCGCGGTGAGAGACGAATTAGGAGGCGACCACTTGCTGGGGGTAAACTGTCGGTTTATTACAGAAGAACCAACAAGGAGGGGAAACACCCAGCAAATGGCCCCGAACAAGGGGCAGGAGAGGGTTTTAAGGGAAAAGGGGGGAAGAAGGCAGGGAAACCCGGCTATCCAATAGAAATACATATTTGGAGGTACGAAACATAACTGATATACTAAAGTAACCAACTGTTATAAATCATAGGAGGGGCTCCGGGGCTACAGCCAACCATAACTCCCAGAGAAAAGAAAATTCTCGAAACCTGGGAGGAGAAAAGGAGTGATTGACTGAGCCCAAGGAGGAAACAACTTTCACTTTATAAGAGAAACCAAGGGAGGAGCAGTTTCATTTCCATAGCAACCTAACTGACAGGGTAGCAGCAGGAAGTAATACAGAAAATGGGGGGAGCAAACTAACGAACTTAAGAACACACCACAGCAATATATAATACATTATAACTATACTAAAAAGAATAAAGAGAGAGCTTGCATAGAGCTGCTAAGCTAAGAATAGAATAGAAAAGAATGAATAACAAAGTTCTGTGTTGAAGGAATCTCCCCTGAGCTGCTCCTGTGATTGGCCTTTAATGGTGCACATGGAAGGAGGGCCAATCACAGGAACCCCTGCCACATTTTCACAGCAGCCCATAACAATTTGTTTACATTCTTTTTCTGGGGCTCTGCTTCCCAGAAGAGGGACAAATCCCAAAGAAAGGATTTCTATGAAGAAATGCCTGCGACAGTTTCCCAAATACATGTCAGCTTTTCAGGATTTTCGTGTCCAAAATATATTCTAGGTGCTGTAAGGAAGTCCAAATGCTTAGTTAGAAATACAATAAGCATGTTTGAGCTTTAAATAAAATTAACTTTTTGTGTGTGTGTGTGTGTAGCCATGATATTTTCTGAAAAATCCTTTCCTTAGGATTTTTTCTCCTGAGAAGCCGAGAGGCCTCAGGAACAAAATGCAAACAATGGTTATCTGCTGCTGTGGAATGCAACAGGTGCATCTGGGATTGGCTCATGTGGTTGTTTCTAATTAATGGCCAATCACATTCCAGCTGTCCAGACTGTCTCAGTCACAAGCCTTTGTTATTAATTCTTTTTCTATTCTTGACTAGCCTTCTGATGAAATCCTTTCTTCTATTCTTTTAGTATATCTTTCATATAATATATAACATAAAATAATAAATCAAGCCTTCTGAAGCATGGAGTCAGATCCTGTTTCCTCATCCTCAGACCCCTGCAAACACCATCACATGTGTGTGCATTTATGAAGTTTTCCATGTATTTTTCAGAGGCTTCAAAATTCAGTCTGGATGTTGCCCATTTTTTGAAAGGATAACAAATAATCAATGCAGCTCTGTTCACATGTTTCCAAGGCTAATACCATCAAAACCAATTTTGGAATTACTGTGCTGGAGGAAAGACAGATACACAGCAAGGGGAATCCAAATGACTGTGAGAAGCCAGGGTTACATAATTGGAATTGCAACTAATTTAATAGAAGTTATATTCCACTGAGGGTTCTCCACATAGATGAAGTTCAAGGGAGAACCAGAGGTCTCAGCAAGAACCAAGAGAAAAGAAACTAATTATGATGTACTCTCCTAAAATGGGAAAATGCACGAGAGGTTTCATTTGAGCTCTCAAGCAGCAGAAGTTTGAAAGAACAGCTTAAAAAGTATCTCAGAGAAACTGGGGCTCTGAGCCTACTGGGGTGTGGCACCAGAAGAGATTGACACAGAGATTATTTGGATTTAGAAATGCTTTCTAAAACTTGCTTGTATTTGTCCACTTACCTGGTCCTATTTATATCAGAGCACTCTTTGCTTTCATCATCAGAATTCTCTTTGCATTGGCACAAATACCACCAATTTCTAATTTCATTGAACACTGAAGATGTATATTTTCTTAGCAAAAGAACATACATTCATTCATATGGGATTTAGGGGATTTTCTCATTCCAGAATAAGACAGTGAAGGAAAGTTCAAGTAATTACATTTTTGAGCCTAAGCTGAAATGTTTGAAGTCAAGATTTACAGGCCTCTATTATTTTCTAATACAAATTCTGACATAAATGTAATAGTATTGCAAGATCTCAGCTCATTTTTCCATAGTGCAAACATTCAGTCTCCACAGTTGCACAAAACATTACAGGACTTCTTTGGCCTGTCAAAAAAAAGTGGTTGAAGAGGGAAGTAGAACAAGCCATCACCTCAAAGATCAGAAAAAACCAGACTGAATCCTCTTTTGTGCAAATCTTCCATAGATTTTCTGCATTCAGAATTCGTTTAGACAGATGAGGAATGGAAGTTTTTCTGCTTGGCCTCAGGATGTGTTAATTGGATTTTCTTCTCACAGGATGACATCCAGCTGCTGAAGGAGCTGAAGGTGAATCACTACCTCTTGTCCATCTCATGGCCAAGGATTATGCCCACAGGCATCAAAGGTAAGCACAATTTCACCACATTCTTCCCAATATTATCTGTAAGGAATTTTACTCCTGAGTAAGCCACAGTTGTTCAACATTCCTGTTACAGATTCCTGTTTGTCTGCATTTTACCATTACAGAATTCCCCACACTGTAATGTAAAATTCCTTGGTTAATACTTTTAGATTTCTGTTCTTCCAGTCCTTTGGGAACCACTGCAGGTAATTCCTTGTCTGTGCTTTCCATCAGCTGAACAACTGAATGAGAAGGGAATACAGTTCTACAATGACACAATTAACAGTCTTCTGGAAAACAACATCACCCCTATTGTGAGCCTCTACCACTGGGATCTGCCACAGGTCAGACAATATTTAAATTAGTGAAAAACTTCAAATACAGCCTTCTGATGGAAATAATTTCCTAAGGTTAAGAACTAAGAGTACTTGAAAAAATTAGAGAAGCCTGGATACTTTTAAGAATTTGTAAATATTTCCTTTTCATTTGGATTTTATGTGCATTGAAGTTTTGAAAAATCTCTTTCTGAGCTAGAAATACAAACAGAATTAAATAGAAATTGAAGTCTCTTTAAGCAGCAGCTGACCTTCAAGTACAATTACTGAATCTTGAAATCCTTATTTCCAAAGGCTCTCCAAGAAAAGTATGGTGGCTGGCAGAACATAAGCATGATTAATTATTTTAACGATTATGCAAATCTGTGTTTTGAGAAGTTTGGTGACCGTGTGAAACACTGGATTACATTCAGCAATCCTTGGGTAAGTCATCAATGCTTTCCTTCCAAACTCTCCCACTGCACTGCTCTGTTCCCAAAATTCTGTAGGAGAGTAGGGGAAAAACACGGAGAGAGAAGGGGAAACATTTAAACCATTAATCTTTGTGGCCAAAAATCTCAGCAGGCAGATTTTGCACAAGGGCAGGGTTTTAATACATGAAATTCCAGGAAATTTTTGAAAACTCCTCAGCTGGAGAGACTGAAATTAGAAATTGTGAACTGGAAAGGCAGTTGTTATTTACCCTTCCCCATTGCTCAGCTGACCCCTGAAACCCTGCTCACCAACACCCTGCTCCCAATGCCACAGCTGGGTACCAGGCAGGGAATGGGAGGCAGGAAGGGAAGAGGGGAGTGCAGAGGGCCAGCCCAGCAGGATGCAGAGTTTGGAGCACATCCCCTGGCTCTGACTGTGCCTCTGTGTGTTTGCAGGCAGTGGCTGAGCAGGGCTATGAAACAGGAGAGCACGCGCCAGGACTGAAGCTCGGCGGCTGCGGTGCCTACAAGGCTGCTCATCACATCATTAAAGTAAAAACCTCCTGGAATTGGGCCTGAAATTATGTGTCAATTCAGGATTTTTATCAGATTTCACTCCTTAAATTGAAATGTAGTTTCACAGCCCTGTAATTTCCAAGTAGGACACTGAAATTATCATCTGGCTTTAAAGCCCCAGTGCAGAATCCAAGGCACTACCAATGTTTGGTGCTTGATTTAACACTTGCAACTATTTGAATTTCCTTATATTATAAATGTCTCTTCTAGTTTGTTTCTAGGTTGAAAAAGAAAACATCCAGGTTAGTCTAGAAACCAACGTCCTGGCCTGTTGAAATGAACCTGAATGTTGCAAGTGACTTCAGGAAAGGAAGTCTCTGGAAAAATGAACTTTCATCTACCTGAATAAATTAGGGAAAGACATCCAAAGAGCAGAGCCATGGGACAGAGCCCTGGCCCAAGGGCTGTGTGTCAGCTCCATGTGCATGTCCTGCAGTTTAGGGAAGGAATCCATAAAGGATTTTGTGATGTCTTACATGAAATGAAGGTTTCTGTAATAAAGACAAAAGAAATTCTGTGGTATTTTCAGGCAGACCTCAGTGCAGAAAGTGCTCACCAGCTTTCCATGCCATAAGGGATGAAAACGTGCACAGGATTTATTTTATTTTAACATTATTTTTACAGACCCATGCCAAGGTTTGGCACTCCTACAACAGCACCTGGCGCAGGGAGCAGAGAGGTAATGAGGATTCATTCTGTGATTGTGCTGCTGCTCCTATTTAAGGCTTCAAGAAGTGCAGAACTGTCCCTTTGTTTTAAGGGATGGTTGGGATTTCCCTAACGAGTGCCTGGGGGGAACCTGTTGATCCACACAGCCAGACAGACAGAGATGCTGCTGAGAGGTACATCCAGTTCCACCTGGGATGGTTTGCAAACCCCATTTACAGAGGGGACTACCCAGAGGTTATGAAGAATTATGTAGGTAAGTCCCAGTAGCTGTGACATGAATAGATCCACACTTCCAGCACATTACAGGGAGTAACTCCAGGCCACAGCTAAAAGTGAGGGCACAGGGGAGACACAGCAAAGCAAAGGCCCCCAGGCTGGACACAGCTCCTAAAGCACCTTGGGGACACACCAGGACACCTGAAGTCAGTGTTCCTCCATGTATTGTACCCAGCTTAATTCCCCAAACAGAAAGGATGAAAGATGATCTCATCTCAAAACACCAATTAAGCTCAGGTGCCCTCAACATTAACACTAAATTCAGGAAAACCATACTTGGCCCCAGCAGAGGTGCCCAGAGAAGCTGGGGCTGCCCCTGGCAGTGTCCCAGGCCAGGCTGGATGGGGCTGGGAGCACCCTGGGGTAGTGGAAGGTGTCCCTGCCCATGGCAGGGGGTGAGGTGATGATTTTAAAAGTCAATTCCAACCCAAAGCATCCAGGATTTTACAATTCTGATTTATTGCTGGTGAGATAAAGAAAACCAATTCTGTGCTCCTCAGAAGCTGTCTCCTATAATTATTTTGCTAGGTAGGAAGAGTGCCCAGCAGGGCCTGGGGACATCAAGATTACCAACTTTCTCAGTGCAAGAGAAAACCTATATTAAAGGCACCTCGGATTTCCTGGGAATTGGTCATTTCACCACTCGTTATGTTCTGCAGAAGAGCTTTCCCTTCCTCCAAGTGTCCAGTTACCACACTGACCCTGACCTGGCTGAACTGGTGGACCCCAACTGGCCAGCTCCAGGCCCTAAGTGGCTCTACTCTGTGCCCTGGGGCTTCAGAAGGTTGCTCAACTTCATCAAGGTGAGTAGAGCAGATCTTTAATTAGAAAGGAAGCAAATAAACTGCCTGGTTTAGATTTTGGTTTTCAACAGTTTCAGCTATTGGTCTTGTCCTAGTGGGAATTTTCTTTGTCAAAAAGCCCTTAATTTCAGCTCAGAAAACTACAGAATTCAGTAATTTTAAAATAAGCCCCATAGTTAACTTAAATTCCTGCTACACATTCTTTGTACTTAGGTAAGCAAATGTAGAAAATTACTTTTCATGCACTTTACTAATTCACACATTCTGCCAAAATGAAATGATTTTATGTGAAGCAATTTAAACATTCCTGTTTGCAGACCCAGTATGGGAACCCCCTGATTTATGTGACAGAGAATGGAGTGTCTGAAACAATGCAGTGCTCTCAGCTGTGTGACGAGTGGAGGATCCAGTACCTGAAGGGATACATCAATGAGATTCTCAAAGGTCACTTCAAACAGCTTTACACGATTTGACTTTGCAGTATTTGCACCTTCTGCTTATTTTTAACTTTGTCCTTTCAATCACAGGGAAATAACTATTCACAAGTCAAAATGGACAGCAAACCAGACTCAAATTTTCACCAAAATGTCAACCTAAGCAAACGTATCAATATTAATAACTACAATAATCTACCTGAGATTTAATACTGCAATAAATCATCAGTTTCCACTCTCAGAAAGGAGAGATTACCATGCCCAGAGAGCTCTAAGCTAAAGACAACAATTTCAAAGAATCTGAATTAATTTGTACTTCCTTTTTCTGTCCTGCTCCCCATCTCCTCCTGCTATAAACCAAAACATTTACAGAAGCATATCTGAAGGACAAACCCCCCCTTTATCAGTGATTTGTGTTCTGTTTCCAGCTCTAAATGATGGTGTAAATGTCAAAGGTTACACTGCCTGGTCACTGCTGGATAAATTTGAATGGAACAAAGGCTTCTCTGAAAGATTTGGGCTTTACCACATTGACTTCAAAAACAAGAACAAACCACGGTACCCAAAGGCATCTGTTGACTACTATAAAAAGATTATCAGTGCAAATGGATTCCCCAATCCAAGAGAGGTGATGTCAGCTAATTTTGATTTGTTTTTTTTCCTTTATGTGCAAATATCACATTGAATTTCAGGAAACAACTTGTATGAATATGGTACAGAAGTGACACTTTGATTCTGTAAAACAGGGATCTGTTTAATAGAGAGATATTCAGATACTGTAAGTGGAACAGACTCAATTACTGCTTCTAAAGCATTCTAGGCAGACTTACTGATGAAGTCAAAAACTCTCCATCAGAAGTTATTTAGCAATGCTGTCAGATTTGCAGGCAGAAAGCTCCACATATGTCCTACCCTACTGGAAAATAACCTGGAATGTATTATGTGCCACTAGAAATTTTATTAAACAATTAACTCTGAGAAATACCCAGGAATAAAAACCACAAAGATACTTTCAGAAACCCATGTGTTGGTAGAATGAAGTGGTTTCAAGTTCAGTGTAGGGCTGAGGAGGGAGCTGTGGCAGTGAGGGGGATGCTCAGTCTCACAGCAGTGTCACCCTTGCAGGTGGAGAGCTGGCACCGCCAGGCCATGGGCACCTGCTCTGCCACACACCAACACCTTGCTGCAGGTAAGGAGGCCTCTGGTTTCTCTACAAAAGCAGATTCTGTCAAGTCCAGATATTAAATTGCTCTCTGAATGCTGCTAAAAGGTATTTTCTCCCCAAAAGCACTACAAGCCTCTAAAGAAAAATGTTTTTATTTATTGTCTCCAACTAAAACCACAGTAGCTAAATGGATCAGCTGTGGATGTTACTAAAATACAGCAACTGGAAGAGCTACTACTTAAAATTGAGGTTGGGGATTCTCCTTAAAATAAAACTGCTGAATGCTATTTCAAACACAAACCAAACCCAGACAAATCAAGACAACCACACAGAAAATCTCTAATGTTTGACTTTTCCATAAAGTGGAGCTATAAAAAGAAATAAAAGGGTTAAGGACTGGCCTAAGATTAAATTTGGACTCTGATGCTCCTGGAAACAAAGAAACCCCAACACAACTGATCCAGAACACCTAAAAACCTCCTGGTGTAACTTAGGAACTTTCAGAATTCCTGGAGTAGAGATTTTACTAAGATCAAATAACTACTATAGATTCTCACAAGAGGATGAGTAAACTCCCCATGGTAGGAAACATCCCAGCAGTCAGCCTAAGTTAATCCTGCTCAGCCTCCTCTTCCAAGTCATGCTCAGTGTGAATGAAATGGGTTTACTGAACTCTTCCAGGCTTCTTTGTGGAACAAAGTTCTACAAAATAAAACCCTTTTAATTTTTCAAAGAGATACAGAACAATCGTAAAAAGGCCAAAGCTTCCTAAGGATTTCTCTTTGACAATTTGCTTTCACCTTCAGGTGAGGGGAATAAATATCAGAGGACCTGTAAAATATTGTTAATGCACTGCAGCTCATTCACAGTAAGGACAATTTCTGCAGCCCTGTGAGCACTGACATGTCTTCAGAAATAAAAGAGAGGGAAAATTATCATGGATTTGCCCCAGCTCTGGCAGACTTAAGAAATTCCATTTGCTTTGTTTGCTGTTTATGCCAATGTCAACATTTTTATGTTCAAAAAAATCTTTATGTTAACTCTAAGTTAGGTATTACTGTACTCCAGGGGATTAAATCTCTTACATATTCCTCATTTCTCAAATTTTAGATTCCCTGATTACTCACATGGAAATGGTGACAGAGATTGTTGTTCCTACAGTTTTCACACTCTGCATTCTCATCAGTATTGTCCTCCTCATATTCTACCTTCGAAACCACAGCTAGAACTGATGTTTGCTCACATCCTCATTTGCCAAAAGAACTAAGCTGCAGCTCCTTTATTTGAGTAGTTAAAATTCACCACAGATGCTTCTTTTTATACCCCTGTAATGAAATATTATTTACCAATCCATCTAGAGCTTTTATCATTTTTCTATTCAATTCCCAAATAATCTCTTTGTTTTTACCAAAATACAAAATACATTCTCTTTCCACTAATTCTAAGTAGGAGATTTTACAATCCTTATTATTTTGGAAACTATTACACATTTTGTTAATCAGAAAAATAGTTAAGAGTAAAGTGATTCAAATCATGCCAGTACAAATGTCAAGTGATTAAAAGCTGCTTGCAAATTCTGATTTCAGTCTGTTCATCAACAGCATTTTGATTATCATGTAATTGCTATTTGAAGAAAGACATTATTTTAAAATATAAAAGGACTTAAATATTCCAAGAGCACTGCTTAAATGTGAACTTATTCATGTCTAAAAGCTAGGATAATGTATACCTTGCTATTTAGGTGTGGGGAAGAGTTGTTTGAAGTGAGTAATCCAAATTGACAACTTCTGAATCACATTTAAACCACATCCCTGCAGTTCAAACTTACCTTGTACAACATTATAACATATTACACACGAAAATGTGAATTTTAAGTAAACCAGGTACTTCCAAAATTAATATTCCACCTTAAATTCCCTTCTACTGCAGGTAGAAACGAGTACTATAAAAACTTGGTTCCATAATTTAGCTGGCTGTATTTGAAATATAACTTTGCTTGAAACCAGAAGTTATAAAAATTTATAATAATAATCTATAATTTATATCTTTAAAAAGCATGAATATTGGGGGACTTCCTTATTCTTACTTACCCATAGTTGAGTTTTTAATACAAAATATTTCTGTCTCAGATTATTTAGTCAGCATGTACAAAATTATGGAATTGTTTAAATTTGACCACCAAAATGTGGCCTCACTGATTAATCAACACAACAAATGCAACTGCCAACATATTTAAATGATTTTGGCCAGCCAATTATACTGATTTTGTTTTGAAAAAAATTATGCAAAACATAGAAGACAACACTGTTAAAATAACTCACTTCACATTGAAGGAATAAAATAATTTGAAGAGGAGAGAGAAGTATTTTCAAGAACACTCCAAAATATAAATACAGGGACAAAGAAACCCAAACTGGCTGAAGATCCCAAGGCCCTGGATGAAGAGCTTTCCAATCCTTCAGGATGATGAAGCATCACTTGATCCCAGGAGAACATAACAATATTGCTTGGTTTGTTGGTTAAGATAATTCACACTTTGAACAGGGTCTGATTGAATTCTTAATGATCAAAAAATAAAATATGAAACCCCAAAGTGCACAACTTTGTTGAATGCATGTAAATATATGAAAAATACCCACCATATTTACAAAATACTTATACTGTACAGTCATAATTGCACTGCATTTTTAACAAATGAGGTGCCTACAGGTGAATGGTGGCTGTGGAGGTCCCACTTAAGTGTAACAAAACAAATAAATTAGTGAAGATGAACTGTTTGAAGGCCAGAGTTTCTAAAGGTTCTGCTGGGACAGAAAACACTGAATTTTCCCCCTTTCTGTAGCTTTCCAGTCCAGCTTGCTCAGTAACATCAACTTAAGTGAACTGCACCTGACTGCACTGAGTCATGGTAATGAAATACAGCCTTTCTTCACTGCTTCCATTTACTGTGGAGTCACACAAGAAACCTGCAAGCACAAAGGGAAAAGTTGGGATTTGCCACTCCTGTTAGAAGGTAGAGATCAGTCCCTGGAGCAGCTTCCAGAACTGTTCTCAAAGTGCAGTTTCACTGAAGCACTTCATGACACAAATCAATAATGACAGCAAAGATTTATCAAACTCTCACATCAAACCCCACCCCAAAAAGGTAAATCATTTCTGTACCAGTGTCTCTGCTAAATTCTTCCCCATTCTGATGCTTTTCCACTTGCTCTGCATTTGCTTGCAGCAAGGCAGATCCTCTCCCCTTTGCACCTTCTCTGACTGGAGACCAGCATTAACAACAGATATTTCTCTTCAAAACTCTTCTCAGATTCATTAGCAAACATTTTAGAAATAAGTTGCAAGATTTTTTGGGTATCAATCATCTCATA
Source organism: Zonotrichia albicollis (assembly GCF_047830755.1). NCBI lineage: Eukaryota > Metazoa > Chordata > Aves > Passeriformes > Passerellidae > Zonotrichia > Zonotrichia albicollis. The sequence continues at coordinate 1,857,015 of NC_133829.1, forward strand.
TTTGGAACTATTTTGTCACTTTAAAAATGTAACTCAGCCAAGGTGAGAAGGCAAAAAGTCACCACTTTCTGAATATCCTTATTTCTGTAAATACCACCTCCCTCTTTCAGCAGAGGGCAAAACAGCATTTTGCTTTTGCTGAAAAGTAAATAAAAAGCTCAGGCCCACTGAATACAGGATAAAAACTGAATTTGTTTGAAGTTTGTGCTTTGATTATTTCATTTCACCACCAGCATTCCCCACCTGAATTGTTGGATGCCACATGTTCAACAGGAGCAGTGGTGCTGACTTGCCACGTGGTTTTAACCTCCTTCTGTCCGTGCCCACTGCTCATCTCCACCCTCCAGACTTCAGGGTTGTCACTGAGAGAATAATCCAAAACCATCAAAACTGAGTCAGGCATGCAGTCACATCTGAATTTCATGCTGCAAATGCTGAAGTTTCTCTTACTTTTGATAGAATTTCTTCACAAGAGCTGGCCTGATGGGCAGCTGAAACACATGCTTCTCATTCAGAGGGTTTTCCTTGTAATACTTCATGCAAATCCTACAAGAGGTATCAGATTACTTTCTTTAAAGAAATGCTTGTACAACAGAGCAAAAACCTTGTGCAAAATTAGCTATACTCTCACATTTTATTTAGTTTTCAGTTTTAGCTTTTCAGGTTTAGTCCCAAAGCAAAATTTGGCAGGAAGATCCAGCTGCTCCTTCTGCAGTCTCACTATCACCAACATTTTGGTGTTTCTTTAAAACTGCCAAACAAACTCTACAGTGATTGTCATTTAAAGAGCAAAAGTAGAAATGAAATAATTACTGTGTCAAAGGGAAGAGGTGCTCATGTCTGAACTGCAGCAAGCCTGTACAGCTGACCATTATTTCCAGCATGTGGTGAAGCTTTTGAACACGGTGCACTTGTTCCTGGAGCTCCACTGAAGTGGAAATGAAATAATCCTGGAAGAGCAAAGGCTTCTGCTCTTACCTGAGCACTCCATTGCTACAGACACACAACACAGCCTCAGCAAATAAAATCATCTTCCTGCTGCTTTGGAGAAGCCAAGATTTTTGGAGTGGCCCAGCAGACTCAGAACAAAGTCCCATCAAAGTGTGACAAAGGTTCACAGCCTTGGCAGTGACCCAGATCAGGTATTCAGGGAATTATGTGGGAATGAGGAAACAAAACAATGACATTTCTGCATTTCTGACATTTCCAGACTCATGGTCTGCAGCTCAGTTTCTCAGCTTATATAATTTGCATCCCACCATCAGCTAAGCATGCTCTGCTTTGTAAAATAAAAATAAAGCATCTCACCAAGTAGGTTCCTGTTGCAAGTTCCTGGCCTGTGAAAGGAACAGCAGGAAAAAAAATTAAAATTTAATACATGGTCTCAGATGAAATATAAGCAACATTCAGATGATCAAACAGGAAATTCTACTAAAGGACAAAGTCAGCAGGAGTGTGATGTTATTTACTGACATGATCATTCATTCCAAACAAGAAAACCCCTCTCAAGTGGCATGGTCAAAGCATGATTTCATTTATCACCAAGGAAGCACAGTGAGGACACCCACTGTGTACTTGGAGACAGCCACCCTCCTCAGGACACACAAGTTTACCAAAGTAGTGAAAATAAAAAAACAAATAAACAAAGAATGAGAACAGGATGACAAATGGCAAAAAGAAATGAAGGGATAACAACAATGGTAAAACACAAAGCTATGTGTCTTTTGAAGCAAATAAGTTTTTAAAATTTTGAAATTTAAAAGCTGGGAAGTCCCATTATTAAAGAAGCTGGAAACTTCACTTCAGCAGATGGGAAGGAAGAGATAGAGGTAACCCAAAAAGTTCATTATTTCCTGCATGGAACAGCTTTTCTCCTGAATTCCCAATGCTGTTACCCAGTGTCAGGCTCACCTATGAAAAAACTGACATAATCCTTCTTCATCTTCTCCAAGCCAACCTCCAGGAGCATCTGAACGGGAGCGGTGTCACTGAGGGAAACATCCTCCATCTTCCCATGGTAGGACTGCTGGATCAACTGACTTAAGAAACTGCTGCTCCCCTGGTGAATCTAAAAAGAAACAAATCTTTTTGTGATGTGCATGAAACACCATCAACAGTGTTCAGAATTCAACACCAGGGAAACACAATTTAGAAACAACACAAATGAGAGGCAGGGAAAAGACAAGAACTGCATTTACTCTAAACCATTCCAAATTTTAATTTCTGTTGTGAAACACAAATACATACCCATGGCTGGATCTCACCACGTTCCAGGGATTTTATCACCAGTGTGAAACAGTCTATTAACTCCTGATAGGAACTGACACCTGGAAAGAAAACCACAATATTTTAATTATCAGTCCAGCCTCTTTCTCTGGCTGTTAAGTCAGTAACACCAGGCCAACACAGCCTTGCATGAACAAAACCCCTCAGTTAAAGAGAGCTAAAATTACAGACTGCACAGCTTTTTGGCAGCTTTGTCATATCATGACTTTAAAAGAAGATTACTCAAAAAAAACAATGGTCAACAGAGACCAGTGAATTCTATATATGCTGAAAATTGTCCTTCAGATTCAGAGAAAAAGGAATTATAATTTTTTCAGTTTTAGAGCAGATGGGTTTTAGCTTTAGAGCAACTATCAATAGGTTAGTACCTTTTGCAGTCAAATAAAATGAAATTATCTCCTGCTAGATGCTGGTCAGCCATTGGAAGGTTTTAAGAAAATAGATCATCCTACATCCCTAAAATGGGCTCTGTTGGGAAGAGAGCAATTGATATTGCTGGTACCAATTTTCTGAAGAGCTGATGAGGCCTTAAAACTCAGAAATGGACAGGAATTTCCCTGAAAAAGCAATACTGTCCAGCAGGTAGAGAAGAAAATGAAAGGAAAACAGGGCACAAAACACTTACTTTTCATTTTGCACCATAATTGCTCAGTGAAATCCAGGTCTCCTCGCTCACCAAAGATTGATTTTATGCAACTGTCCACAGCAGCTGTGTCACATTGAATTTTCTGAAAGAATTTATGAAAATGAAAAAAGGTGCCTTAGAATCAAAAACCTCCCATATCTGAATTTCTCCAGAGATCAAAACTGGCTGCATCCCTGATTTCCTCCGTTTTCCAGGGAAACTATCACACAGTAATTTGGCATTATAGTTTGATCTAACAGTGAGTCTGATTCTTTGCAGAATTATCACACAGGATAACTGCTGGCCTTGGGCCAGGAAACAAAAGCCACTCTCAGAGAGACTTCAGATCTCAGGCAGGTATTGTCTGTGTACCCAGCAGTGCCTGGGAGGCCAAAACCCAGACACACAAATTCTCAGAGCAGAGAGTTATTTCCCTGTAATCCTCAAACAGAATAGTTCTGTTGACACAGAAATCAATATATTCTCAGATTATCAACAAAATGCTGCTTCTCTCTTAATAGAAAATAAACCTAAACCTTTCCTTAAAGGCTGAAAGGGAAAAAAATCTTAATATAACCAAACACATTTTTAATAATTTGAATTTGCCCTTTGCTTCACAATACCATAAACCTCTAGATAAGTAAGACACATATTCAACTGATACTATTGAATTGGCACCAAATAATTAAATTATGCAATAAAAGCAAATTAATGATAGAATGCAATGGCAGAAAGGTCAGAATTCCTGGAATAAACCAGACCTTTTCCCACTATTTTTACACAGCAGAGATAGAAAGTCAGAGATCCATATCCCTTTACATCACTATTTCCACATATAAACAATATACAAGATTTAGTCAAAATCTGAAATAACTGCAGTTAAAATGAAAGGAAAATGACAAAGCAGCTGTTAGAAAATTGCACACACCTGTGTTTCATTCTTGTCTTCAAATATATAATCTCCATCCAGCTTCTTCTTTAAATCTAGTAGAGTTAAAAAAATAAGTTCCACCACTATGAAAAGTGTTATCAAACCAAATATTAATCCCCAGGCACATAACTAACAAATACACTGAATAATAGAATTGAGTCATTTAAAAATAATTTTATTGGGTAAGGATATAGTATGAAAATACTTATAAAAATGTTTATTATTATTATTATTACTTTGATCTAGGATATTAGGACAAAGAAAAATGACAAATATGTACTAACCTATTGAAGTACTCTGTGCAGTGGTTCCAGCACAGAAATGAACATTTCCTGTTGTAATGTCTGAAAGTTGCATGTGAATTCCCTTTTATCCCTGTGAAGTGCCACACCCCTCCCTCCCCATGGAACAAGCAGCACTCACCAGTCAGGAATTGCTGGACCAGTTGAGGAGCTGATTCAGACTCTGATGGCTCAGGCCACTCAGTCACACCCGTCTTCAGCCCCTCAGCCAAAGCCTAAAGCAGCAGGAAAATCCCAACAGAAATCAGCTCTTCTGGGTCCTGCACGTGTCATCTTTCACAGAAAACTTCACCAAGAGTCACAAATCTCTGCACAGCTAACCAGGAGTTACAAATGTTCAGAATTTCCTGGATGCCTTATTCTCTTTCTATTCAAGATTTCTAAAACTGAGCTCAAAGTTTCAGCTAAAAGAAACACTTGAAGTTATCACTGAAAGGTCTGATGAAATGTCAATAAAGGACATTTTTAGCACATAAAATCCCCCTTCCATGCAAATGTGAATTGGAATTTGTCCCCTGCACTCACCAGGAGGAGCTGCAGCTCTCGGTACAGCTGGAACACAGGACTTCTGGGGTCCCCCGACTCCAGGGCAATGTTCTGAAAGTTCCACAAGTTTGTCAGTCTCAAAACTTAGAAATCAAGTGTCCTAAAATTTTCATCAGTGAGAAGCATGTCAGCACAATTTATAATTCAGCTTAGATTGCTTTTATCTTCTTTGTACTTCTCATGATGTAAATTGTGCCAAGAGCTTGGGTTTATTTGCCTTTTCCATCCTGACTTACCAGGGTGGCAGCAGAGATCACTGGGGGAGTCTCCAGAATCTTTTCCACACCATTCCATGTGATATCCACAAAGATGTTGCTGCCAGATTCTGCAATGGTGTCCTCCATTGCAGCAGCTGCAATCAGCTCATACCGAGCAAATCCTTTTGTTGTCACCTAAAATGAACAGATTTCAAAAGTAAAAAACAAAACTACCACAGGCAAAGTGACTTTAAAAGCATTTCACATGCATGCAAAAAAGGGGTTAAAACCAGACAAATGCATTATAAACACGACCTGAAATCAGACTGTTATACTATGGAATTATACTAAGGTGGTTTCTATAGAGAATCTAAAAAGCTTCCCTAAACCACCCAAAACAGAGGTTTTAAACTTCAATTGAAGCCATGACAGAGCATAAAAACCTACAAGAGATGAATGATGTCTTATTTTATGTTCCATTTTGAGCTCTTCCAGGTTTGGAAAATGGGTTTTATCAGCTGTAGGACCTGGGAAAGGAAAAGAGTGAGAATCAAAAACCCCATTTGACACAATTCAAATGTGGCACTTCAAATTCATTCCCAAATACTCCATTTGCTGAGGCATGGCTCGTGCTGTCCTTTAGAAAGCAGGAGTTCTCCCTGCATTTCTCTACTGGTGATATAAGAGCTGATATGAACATACATAAATGTTTAGAATGAGTCAGAGGTTGTGTAAGATGCTGAATGGCAGCAGTTTAAAAGTTTAAAAATGAGCTGAGGTAGGCCTGCACAGCTACAGGTGCATCAGGTAGATTAAAAAGCCATTCCCTCTCGCAGCATTGGTTAAAAACCTCTTTTCTCTTATTTTAATCCCTTCTTGCTCATTAAATCCAGGAATACAGAGCATTTCCAAGCCAGTATCACACAAAGAACAAAGACAGCATTGTGACATCAGCAATCCCACATTTTTTAGCTTTCCTCATTTAATCTTCTGAGCACCACGAGCACCTTACCATCACATGAAACCGTGTAAATATTGATCCCTGTGACTTTGTTTCCAGCCTTGAGAGGCTCAGCTCCAAGCCAGCAGGTGTGCTGAGGGTCAGAGCCATCACACCTGGCCCACAGGGCAGGGAGCACAGCCAGGTCCCTCATCCCCAGCGAGGGCACGTTTGGGTTCTGCACCATCGTGTACAAGGAAATCAACTGCCTGGAAACAGCAACAGGGAGAAAGTAAGATGCCAGCAAATAACACAATATATTAATATAAACTGAAGACTCTGAAATTATAATCAAATATTACATTTTAAGCTAATTAAAAAAACCACATGAGTTAGGTAAACCACATTTTGGTACCATGCATTGGTATTTTAATAACACCAAAGACGCAAATCAGATTTTTAGGGCTTTCTTTTAACAGGAGCTTTACCAAAAAAATAAGCACTGAAGTTTTAGTGAGCTTTTTTTGCTCATCTACACCCAGTGAATCCCACTAACCCAAAAGCCCAGATCACAAGTGCTTTTCCAATACCTGGATTTTAGCTACTTTTTAAAAACGTTTAGGCATTAAAAGTAGGAAGGCCCTTTTGCAGGATAGAAAACAATTACAACTCCTCATAAACTAACGAGTAATTTTATTTAGGGCATTGAAAACACAGGTTTGGAATATTAGAAAAAGACACAGAATTACAAAAGAAAACTCCCTGAAAAGGGGAGGGAAAGCTTTCACACTTACTTTGCTCTTCCAACAGAAAGAGCCAGGGCTCCAGGATTCTCCTTTGGCAAAACCTCAGGGGCATAAACAGCATCATCTGTTCTTGATTCCTCCATGGAGTCGCTTTCTTCACTGTGTGTCTTGAAGAGAAATGTGCATGTAAGGTGTGTGAAAAAACATCTGATGGGAATTTAAAAGTCTGGATTGCATTTAACATCTACCAAGCACACTTACGGCTTTCTGCAAAATATACATTGCACTGCTTCCATTCCAAAATTTTTCAACAGGATTTTTGCAACTGCCACCAACCAATGAGATCTCTACATCAGTCTGCAAAAAGGAAAAAAAATCAAAACTTTTTAACTCGCTCTATAGAGGCACTGCATTTCACCATTTTTTTAAGAGGATGGAGTTGACAGGACAAGGTGCAATAGCTTCACACTGACAGAGTAGGTGTGGACTGGAAACTAGAAAGAAATCCTCCCTGGGAGGGTGGGCAGGCCCTGGCACAGGTGCCCAGAGCAGCTGGGGCTGCCCCTGCATCCCTGGCAGTGCCCAAGCCAGGCTGGACAGGGCTTGGAGCAGCAGTGGAAGGTGTCCCGCCATAGTCGGAGTGAAATGGGATGAACTTCAAGTTCCCTTCCAACCCAAACCAGGTTATGATTTTACCTCATAGAAATAGGGATGTTCGGGGATACTGCCCTTTCCTTCTTCGCGTATCCTGAAAGAAAAGAAAACGTTTAGCCACACGACCTTTCCCCTCAATATTCCTCGTTAAACACCAGCATTATCCACATACAACAAACACTCCAAGGCTATAACCGGAGCCTCAGCAGCCTCCCCACAAGCGGGGCCAGACCTCCCTCAGCAGAGCAGGGGAGACCCTCAGGCAGTGACCTCGATCCACACCACCTCGGTTCAAGAGCCTGGACATCCCCAGGAACAGCCTCGACCCTCACCGGAGCAGGAGCCCGCTCAGGTCGCCGCCCGCCCGGCGCCGCCGCTCCGCCGCCATCGCCGCCCGCCACAGTCGAACCTCCCGCCCGCCGGCGCTACGCGGTGTCCGTGAGGGGAGAGTGACGCGTCACGCCAGATCCCTCCGCCGGAACAGAGTCCCCTGCTTTGGCAGGGAACTGAGCGGGACAGAGGCGCCCGGAGAGCTCGGAATGGCCGCGGCGGGGCCAAAGGAACTTGGATAGAGACGGAGACCGGGGCTGGAGCTCGGTTCCGAACTTGGGCTGGGTGTCTGGGGGTGACAGGCCGGCGCGGCAGGAGCGGCGGTCAAAAGGCGGAGGGACATAGACGTATTGACGGGGGTGTGACGAGTCCTTCCTTTTCCGGTCGGGGCGCGGCGCAGGCGGGCGGCCGCACGAGCAGCTCCGCCGCCATGGTGAGGGGAGCGCTGGGCCCGGCCCGGGACAGGGGGGGCCGGGGGGAGCGGGGAGGGCAGCGGGGCTGGCCCGGGGGAGCCGGGCCCAGCGGGCAGGGCCGAGCCACGGGCAGCTCGGGGGCCGCGCTGGCGGCGTGGGGGGCGCGGCCGCCATTTTGGGCCCGTCAGGGTTCGGCGGCCGCGTGGAGCCCGTGAGCGACCGAGCGCGGCCGGGCCGGGGAGGCCGCGGGAGGGAGCTCGGCGTGGTTGGCCCGAAGTTCTCTTTTCCATGGGCACGGAAAGGGATGGGTCCCCATCGCTATCTAGCAGTGCTTTGTAGTTTCTTGATGTATTTATCTAAAGCGAAACAGGCCCCACGGGAGCGTTTGCGCCCATCTAGAGAGGGAAGAACGGCTAGTATATATTTCTTACTTTAACCAATTTTTTTTGCAAAACAGGTTGTAAGAGGCCTTGGTTTAGAATCAGGTTGCAGATGAACAGTTTTTCTTGCCAATACAGCTGAGATTGTGCTCAAATGCCTTCACCCTGGCCGGGTTTGTTGCTTCTGTTGGGGTCTGGGTTAACACCAGGGGCCAGAGCCGTGCTTGTGATCAGTGTCACAAGCAGAGATGGTGCTAATGGCTACTTAGTTTGGAGTTTGGAAGCATTTTAATACCTCTAAAATGAACTGCAGGTGGGAAGGGGAAGCAAAATGCTTTGCCTGTACAGTTACCACCAGATTAATTAACAATCGATACAACATAATGCTAAAACATTTTTTTTAAGCGTGCTGCTCATGCTCTGGCTATTTTTGGGCATCCTTTCAGCTTTTTGATAGGCAGCTGGTGCTGAGAGCAGCTTAATTGTACACTGTGCAAACTTTAATGCACCAGAGGTTGTTCAGTGTCCTCTGACACAGTTTGGTGAGCTGGTTACAGTATTTCTTGAATTAAATTACAAATGTTTGGTTAACATAGGTGGGATTTTTAATAGTAGCTGGTAAGTAGTTTGGAAGGGGTTTATTATAGAGCCCAGAGGCTGAATAGTATCAATTCCTTGGGAATGCAGGTGTAGCTCTCTGGGGTGAGCTTTGGAGCACAATATTGCTGTGATGACGTAATTTGCGTCTTATCCAGTGCCCAGCGACAGTTGCCTGCTGTCAGTGTGCTGGCGCTGCCGAGCTGACGACTCCTCGGTTCTGAGCAATATCTGAGGGGTTCCAACACCAGGAGCTCACCCCACTCTGTACTGAAAGGGTTTGTGCCTCCCCAGGCTTGCGCTCGGCCGCTGATCTCCGTGTACTCCGAGAAGGGAGAGGCGTCGGGCAAGAACGTGACGCTGCCCGCCGTGTTCAAGGCGCCCATCCGGCCCGACGTGGTCAACTTCGTGCACACCAACCTGCGCAAGAACAACCGGCAGCCCTACGCCGTCAGCGAGCTCGCGGGTACGGCTGGGCACTCTCAGCACTGCTGTTTGTGGTGTTGGGCTTCTGAGTGCTGTAGTGTGTGCACTGCTGCAGGCTGAGCTGCACGTGAGGGATGCTGAGCTCTGTGCACAGAGCAGGGACACAAAACAATCCCTGCCCCAGCTGGCACCAAGCACAAATGACCCAAATCTCAGCCCAAGAGCACAAACCCCGTGGGCTGGAGAGAGAAAAACAAGCAGGGTGGGACTGCATAAGCTAAAGCTGTAATTGGGCAATTAACTCCAATATGTTAATAGACTAAAACTTATAAAATATGAGACCCCATGACCAGGCATCCATTTTTGTGACCATTTTGGTTCATCTTGGGTGCAGTCCTGGCTGCCCAAGGTGTATCCATTGAAGCCTCCTAATAAATAAGCCTCCCTACTTTATTTAACTCCATGTAGCCTCTGTTCTAGGCCAGCCTTCACAAGGCGTCAGGGCTGCACTGCAGAGAGGCTCACATGGAAATAAAGCTGGAGTTGGGATAAGAGAAGTGCTTATCTGTGGGGTTCTGTGTAGAAGGCAGGGCCAGTTGTTAACAGTGTGGTGTTTAATGGTTTAAAATGCAGCAGTTATATTATTTTGAGGAGCATCAAGGTGGTATTTTGGGGTATTCTGTGGTCTTGCTTGAAGTGCATATTACTAGAGGCATCACAGTGCCAAGGTCCTCAGGTAGCTTTGCAGGAAAAACATAAAGTGGCTGAAGCTGTTCCAGGTGAAAATCCTTGCTCTATTTTGACCTTGTAAGACTTGCCTAAGGCATTCATCAATGAAAAACTCCTGCCAATGGACATTTGTTATATTGGCTTCTGTTTGTGCAGATAACTTCTGCTTCCCAGGAAGTCTGTGCTAGAAACATGCCTTATTAACCTTATTTCTGAGTTTCATACAAACATCCTAACTTGCTAGGTGTAGCCGTGCCAAGGTTGAGGATCAAGCCTTACATAAGTGTCTTAAAGATCTTAGGTCAGAATCAGGTACATTAACGGACTAGGATTAAGTTTTCCTGCTCAAGATGTGTTAGACTGACGTGATGAGATTCCACTTCATTGGTCCGTGTTTCTGAAACACATGATTGAGTGGAAGTTCTGATCAGTGCCCTGAGTTCAGTGCCCCTCTGGCTGCGGGAGCATGGCAGTGCTGTCACCTGGATGAGCCTCACGATGTCCCTCTCTCTCTGTTGCAGGTCACCAGACCAGTGCTGAATCATGGGGTACTGGCAGAGCTGTTGCTCGAATCCCGCGTGTCCGGGGTGGTGGCACTCACCGCTCTGGCCAGGGTGCCTTTGGCAATGTATCCTTCCGTGGCTGTGCTGGCTTTGGGGCCACTGAACTCAGCCAGCACAAAGGTTTTTAATTATCTAAATGTGAGATGGAATCTTTTTCTTGAGGTAATGGCTGCAGCTCAGATTGATGTGATGTGATTCCCAAATTCTGTCTTGCCGTGATGTCGTAATTTGCGCCTTACCCTGTGCCCAGGGACAGTTGCCTGCTGTCAGAATCCTGGCACAGGTGGTTGACGATCCGTTAATGCTGAGCAAGCAATAAGGAGTCACTTTGGGATAAGAAAGCTCCACAAAGTTGTCCTTAACTGCAGCTCCCAGATGTGTCGTGGTGGCCGCATGTTCGCCCCGACCAAGACCTGGCGGCGCTGGCACCGCAGGGTGAACATCATGCAGAAGCGTTACGCCATCTGCTCTGCCCTGGCTGCCTCTGCCCTGCCGGCTCTGGTCATGTCTAAAGGTGAGAACTCTGCCTCTGCAGTTGTTTGTCTGAGCAGTGTTGGGTACTTGTGGTGGCTTAGATGGAGTCTTGCAGTGCAGTTTGATTTCTGTTCATGGAGGCAAAGATCTACCCAACACTCAGGTACACAAAGTCCTGTGTGAGACCTGTAAGACCATTGGAACTTCACTGCTCTGGTTACTGTACCTGACTTCATTTCATGAATTTCTATCATGAATTTAATTTATCATATGTTATTTATGAATATACAAAGCAATAACCTTGAGGAATGGTCCAGCCAAGGTCAGTGAGCAGCACTGAGTGTCTTGTGAAATCCTGTCTAGGCCACCGCATTGAGGAGATTCCAGAACTCCCTCTGGTTGTTGAGGACAAGGTTGAGGGCTACAAGAAGACCAAGGAAGCTGTTCTCCTCCTGAAGAAGCTTAAAGCTTGGAATGACATCAAAAAGGTGAGCTGGGAAGGTGTGATGTGAAGGGCAGAACCCAGGTGATTCAGCTGTGCAGGAATTCTGAATAGTTCTGTGTTCTAACTCTGGGGAATGATGAACATCTCACTGGTCCGTGTTGCAGATCTGCAGTGACGATGGTGAAGTTCTGACCGTGTTGTGTTGGCTCTGGCTGCTGGGCTGTGGGCCTCTGGGATGTTGAGGCCTCTGGGATGTTGAGGCCTCTGGGATGCTGAGTTTGTGCTTTTGCCAGGTTTATGCCTCCCAGCGCATGCGGGCCGGGAAGGGCAAGATGAGGAATCGCCGCCGCATCCAGCGCAGGGGACCCTGCATCATCTACAACGAGGACAACGGCATCATCAGGGCTTTCCGGAACATCCCCGGTAACTAAGCTGGGACACGCTCCCTGCTCTGCTGGGACACTGCCTGGAATGATGAGATTCCACTTCATGGTCCGTGTTTCTGAAACACATGATTGAGTGGAAGTGCTGACTGGCTGCAGTGGTTGATCTTTCTAAGAACCTGCTGGGGTGATGTTTAGGGGTTTTGTGACAAATATTGCAGCTGTTCCAGCCCTCAGCTGTGTTTGGGGCAGTTAAAAATGAGGCTGGTTAGCTTCCCACTGGAAATAGGCTTATTATTAATTTAAAATTCAGTAGATGTTCATACAGAAGTGTGTGTAGCTATGTAATATCAAAGCCAAAAATCCCCATTCTCTTTCTGCATCTTGTCTACTGCTTAGCCTCACAGTCCTCAATTTAAATCCCAAACTGAAGGGGTTGCTTTGCCTGCTTTCCTGCAGGAATCACTCTGCTGAACGTGAACAAGCTGAACCTGCTGCGCCTCGCTCCCGGCGGCCACGTGGGGCGTTTCTGCATCTGGACCGAGAGCGCGTTCCGCAAGCTGGACGATCTGTACGGCACCTGGCGCAAGGCAGCCACGCTCAAGAGCGACTACAAGTGAGTCAGCCGGGGGGCAGGAAGGTTTCCCCTTTCCCAGGAAAAGGGATACAGAGCCTTGCTCCTGAATGCCTGGTTGTGGTGAGTTAGCCACGGTTCTATCACCCACTTACACTCTGAACGTTTGTTTTGCAGCCTGCCCATGCACAAGATGACCAATACGGATATTGGAAGAATCATGAGAAGCCAGGAAATCCAGAAGGCCCTGCGTGCTCCAAAGTGAGTGATTTGATTTCATGAACAAAGGCCGTGCAGGGAGGTTTGAAATTGGTTTCAGGCTGGGATTTTCTAATTTCTGGGTATGAACACAAGGAATAGCAGCTGACTAGATCTCAGGGGGAATTTAGCAGAAGTGGAATTGCAAAATACACTGGTGATACAACGTGGCTGTGCTTTTCAGGAAGAAGATTCAGCGCAGGGTCCTGAAGAAGAACCCACTGAAGAACCTGAGAATCATGATCAAGCTGAACCCGTACGCCAAAACCATGCGGCGCAACACCATCCTGCGGCACGCGCAGAACGTGAGTGGGTGCCGGGGCTGGGGCTGGGCCTCGGGTGGTGCCCTGACTGATCATCTCTCTGTCTGTTCTAGCACAAACTCAAGGAAGAGAAGAAAGCCAAGGCCCTGGCCAAGCTGGCAGCTGCCAAGGCCCCAGCTGCACCCAAGGCAGAGCCCCCTGCCAAGAAGGCCAAGACAGCCAAGGCCGCCAAGCCCGCGGCAAAGGCCGAGGCCAAGGCGTAACCGCTGCCGTGCTGCCCCGGGGTTCCCGCGGGGGCTGTGCCCGCGGGCTGTCCCTAATAAACGTTGTTGGAATACGGAAAACCGTGTCGGGTGTGCGTGTGCGAGCGGCGTTCGAACTTCCGGGGCGAGGAGGAGGAGGGCGGCGTGGCTGAGGCTGAGCCTGCGGGTGCAGTGACCGGCGGTGGCCACGCGGGGGCGGCTGCGGCGCGGCGCTGTGACGTCAGGCGGGCGGGCCGTGACGTCAGGGGGCGGGGCGGTTGGTTGGTGCCCCGGCGGGGACGATGCTGAGCCGGCTGCAGGAGCTGCGCCGCGAGGAGGAGACGCTGCTGCGGGTCAAGGCGGCGCTGCACGACCAGCTCCGCCGGCTGCGGGTGCGCGGGGACTGCCGGGGCTGCGGGGGCGGCCTGCGAACGGGAACGGGAATGGCGGCGGGGCCGGGCCTGCCCCTCAGCCCTGCGCGGCCGCGGGACGGGCCCTGCGCCCCGCCGGGGCTCGGGGAGGGAGCGGGGAATTGCTCACAGGTGGTCTGGGAAAGGGGGATCCATCTGCCGTGCTCTGAGAGGTAAAGGTGACTGGGTGCGGGGTGTATCTCAAAGAGGTAAATGTAATTGTGTGCAGGGTGCACCTAAATGAGCTGAATGCAATTGTGCAGGGTGCATCTCAAAGAGGTAAATGTAATTGCGAATGTGTGTAGGTATATCTGTTAGAGGTACCTGTAATTGTGAGTGAATATGTACATTAGGAGCTCAATGTGCGAGTGTATGTAGGATATGTCTGTAAGCGGTAAATGTGAGTGTGATGCATGTAGGATACATTAGGAGATAAATGTGAGTGAGCACAGGATACATCTCTAAGAGGTAAATGTGAATGTGTGTAGGGTACATCAAGAGATAAATGTGAGTTTGAGCAGAATACATTGCTAAGAGGTAAATGTGAGTGTATGCATGATACATCAAGAGATAAATGGAGTTGTGAGTATGAGCAGGATACGTCTCTAAGAGGTAAATGTGAGTGCAGGGTTTGCCTTAGCTGAGGGATGGAGAAGGGATAGTTTGAGGAGTGGAACTGAAGACTGCTTGGGTTTAGAGACTCATGCATATCATAATAAAGGAGCTTAGACCAGAATTTAGAGCAGGAGATTTAACAAAGCCTTAACAGGTACCAAAGCCCAGAGTTCCGAGTGGGAAGCGTTAAGCAGGGTCAGGCAGGGGGGTGGGCCGGGGGTGCGGTGCCAGGGCCGGGGTGCGGTGCCAGGGCCGGGATGCGGTGCCACTGTCGGGGGATGGTGCCAGTGCCGGGGGTGCGGTGCCAGTGTCAGGGGATGGGGTGACAGTGCCGGGAGTGCGGTGACAGTGTCAGGATGCGGTGCCAGTGTCAGGGGACGGTGCCAGTGCCGGCAGTGCTCAGTGCGGTCCCTGCAGGTGGAGGAGCTGGCGCTGCAGTCCATGATCAGGGCCGGCGAGGAGAACGTCTCCGTGCCCCTGCCAGCCTTGGCCGAGGACACTCAGCAGGTAAGGGGGTCCCTGGGCTTGGAGGGGGCTCCACAGCTGGCTGGGAGCTGGGTTGGGTTGGGTTGTGCAGCTTCTCATGTCACCTCATTGATGCTTCCCATCACTGCAAAGCTCACTGTACAATGTCAGTTTTGCTGCTGCTGTTTTGAGGGTTTCACCTTTTCCCATCCCCAGAAGCAGCACGGTGTTTCCAGGGGCATTGGGAAATAGCTGTGTGCTGTAGGCTCAGTTCCCCATGTGTTAAATATTCTGTTTAATGCTTGTGACCCCGGGGTGGAGGCACAGGTGCTGCTGCTTTTCATTCAATACCTGGCCAGCCTGGCCCAGGTGCAGCTTTGCCATGGAGAGCAGGGCCTTGTTGCTGTGCTGGGCCCTCAGTTCCAGCTCTGGGATCTTTAATTAACAGTGACTACACAGCTTACATTTTTGTTAGTGATTTGGGAAGTGTTTGGTAATCAGCCCTTTTCTCTGACAGACTCTTGGGCAGATGGACAATGAGGCTGCCATCAATCAAACTGAGTTACACCTCAGTCTTCGGGATGATAAAGAGGAGGAGGAGGAAGAGGAGGAGGAATCTGATTCTTGAGAGATCAGAGATGGTTTTTAATACAGACTCAGGAATTTCTTCTTCATTCATCTGAAACTCACCAAGTGATTTCCATGTTGTGCTGTGTGGGTATGAACTGTTTGACATGTCAGTCGAGGGCAGTGACACTGAACACGGGAACTTCCCAGGCTGGGCACATCTTGACTCAGATGTCGAAAGAATGAAAATCTGCTGCACAAATATGTAGCATAATCCATTCCACATTTGAACCTAATGTAGCTCTTACAACATCTCTGTATGTGGAAGGGAGAAGCAATTGATCAACCAGACCAATTAACATATGCACTAAAAGCAATAACTTGTCTGTTCTCACTTCCTGATGTGAGAAACAAATCCAGGTCCTGGAGCTGCTGCTGCCCCAGTGATAACATCGTAACCTCATTTGCCTAAACTGGCAGTTTAAGATACAGAAAATGAGAAAAGATGTGTCCAGGGCTGTGTGCAGCCTGCAGCTGCTGTGTTCTCAGTTCATGGAGTTACTCCCAGAGGCCTCCCAGTGTCAGCCCAGTTCTGGGCACAGCAGGGACGTCTCTCTGTCCCCCTGGTGCTCTTCAGCTCTGTCCGTCTGTCCCAGAGCAGGACTTTCTACTTCTGCTCCTTCAGAGCAGCAGCAAGGAGCCTTTTATTTGTCCACAAGTTGTAGACTAAGAAATGATCCATGGTGCTTGTACTAAACTAATACTCTTAAATTGCTGTTATTTTATTTTTCTCTCGTTGTAACCTCACAAATCAAGGCCAGGTTGTCTGATTTCATGTGATTCTCAAGGAGGAGCATGAGGACTTTAAGAACTTAGTTATAAATGGAAAGTGATGTGAAATCTCCACAATTCTTGCATTTGGAAAAGTGTCTGGTGTCCTGGGGGTGGTCAGAACTGACATTCAGCCTCCAGTGAATTCCTGCCACTGTTTAATGAGTGTTAATTTGGCTCTTGTTTGGTTTGTACCAATGGAAACCGTTGGGATGTAAATGTGGCTTTATCCTGTACTAAAGACTATTTGGGGTTTGAGGATCCTGAATGTCTTAATGAAGGAATTCAGAACAGGAGTGAAGAGATTGTTAAACAAAGCTTTCCCAAGCATGACAGGTAACAAATCCCTGAAGTCTGAGCCAAAACTGCTGTGGTCAAATAAACCCTGGCAGTGATGTGTGTGAAGAGCCATCCTGGCCTTCTTTGGCACATTTCAACTCCAGAGGGTAATTTTGACTGTTGAAAAATGTTATGTGTGCCCAGCATGGTATGGAGTAGTTTTGATGGATAGAATTGCTGCTGCTTTTGTGAACGAGTGCTTTTGGATTTGAACAGCCCAGTTCTAGTGCATGTTGCAATAAAGTTCTTTTCCTGCTGTCCTTACAGCTGTGCCTGCAGTGCCCAAATTATTGCTGTGGGGGGGGACAAGCCAAAGTGGGAGTTCAGCCTCCCAAACCTGGCTGTGCATTTCTCTAGCAAACAGTAAAAGGCTGGGGTGGGTAAAGCTCAGGAAAGAGTTTAATTTACACCCTCCCAGCTGTCACTTCAGGTCTCACTGCAGCCAGGACAGGCCTGGATTGCCCATGAGTCATTTCTGTGCCAGCCCTTTGATACCTGATCCTTTGGCCATGTGGAAGTTCATGGCCCTCTGATAGGGATTCCTTCTGGGGAAGAATTTCAGGCATTTCCTCATCCCAAGCATCCTTTCAAAGAGCTGAAATTTACAGTGCAGTGACCAGATTAAAAGCCTTGGTCAGGTTTTAAAAAAAGCTTCAAGAAGTTACTTGATAATATATTTATTAAGAGAACCCATTGCTAAACATCTGAGAGAATAAAACAATAAAGGATTTTCATACACTTTTAGACACTAAACACAGTTGTCATGACTCTTTAGGTTAAAAGAAAGCAAAGTGCTTGGATCATTGTCTTGATTCCATAGGACACTTCCAAGAACTAACTTTTAAAAATCAATTAGAAAGACATACATCACTAAATCCAAGGATGATGATATGTTCGAAAAATAAATATAGAAATATGAACAAGTCTACAATTAGAATATTGCCCTGTGCATTCTGAGAAATGCAGAGCTCTTGCCTTCTTCACCTGCAAAGAGAGAGAGATCTCTAGACAACAGCAAAATTGGAGCCTAACTTTTGGGAACAGCTGGGCAGCAGCAAAGCATGCTCACAGACAGGCTCGGAGCATCCCGATCCCGAGCCCAGGAGCTCGGGGAAAGCATGATTGAAGTACCAACGATTTACAAAGAGTCTTGAGAAGGTTCAGACAAGCCAGGGCCCAACCCCCCCTGCCCCAGTGATATTTTCATTAAGAAAGAATATCCATAATCACCTAAAATCAGCAAGCACTGGAACTTACACAGCTTACATTTGGTCAGTGAACGACGGAACCCGGAACGATACCAATTAGTTTAGGACGAGATTTAAAACCGTTTTGGCACATGCTATCAAGACATTCTTCCTCAAGAGGTGAAATACATGTTGGAACAGGTACAAGCTGAGGAGAGAGGACCAGGAGAGCGTGGTTGTCACCAGAGGTACAGTCCAGGAGCTGGCCCCGGGCTCAGACGCCGGCGGCATGTGTGGGGGTGCTGGGCTGGTTAAGGCCGATGGTGGAGCAGAGCCACCCCGCAAAATCCACCTCCTCCGCCTCGGATCTCTTGATGAAAGCATGGATCTGGGCACAGGAGAACAGGGTCAGGGTGCCAGCCCTCAGGCTGATCAGGGGCAGCCCTCAGGAGCACCACAAATCCACCTGGAGCAACCCAGCTGTGACACTTCACAGAGCACGTGGAGAAATCCCTCAGAAAGGCAGCAGCCAGCAGCAGGCAAAGTGTCCCAGAGCAATCCTGCCAGTGCCTCTGGATGTGGCTCAGGCACTCAGGGTAATACTCTGGAAAGTGTCTGCCTGGGCACTAAAAGGCTTTTTTGTAATATAAAGAGTCTCTCTGCATTTTGCACCATTATTGTGCAGCAGGGTCAGGGAAAACCTGCAGTACAACTGAAGTGCTGGCATTACACTTAAAACCATAAAAAGATGCACTGAGACTGATCTGGTTATTTCACACAGAGAAAAATGCAGGATGTGTGCTGAGTTCTACAGACTTTGCCAGACAAAGCTGGTAAAAAAGTGACAAATCTTGTGTTTCACAACAGATGATTAAAAGTGTATTTAATTAGTCCATATGGTATGTGGAGCTTTATTCTTTTGTCCTCCTAAAAGTATTAATCAATACTTTATTATTAACTAATAGAGTCAAGAGAGAATTCTTCTGGTAATTAATTCTGATTATCAACTGGCAGACTCCACAACCCACCAGGCTTTGGTCTCCTTGCCAGTCCCTGTTGTAGGAGGTGTCAGACCTGCAGCCCTTGGGCTGTAGCTCAGAAAAGCTGCTCCTGCCCAAGCTGAGCTGCTCATGGGCCACCAGCCATGGAGCCACTGCTCTGACCTGCTCTGGGCCCCTGGGAATCCAGCCTGCCTGGGAAAGGGCTCTGAGACCAAATTAAAAACCTTCACTCACCATCAGCTGCTTCAAGTCGGCTCTCTCAGCAGGATTCTTAATTAAACTGGGAAAACACAAAGTGGTGCACAAGTTACACTCCATTATCTTTTAAAACAAGGCTCCAGTTGTGTCCTGTTGGTTGGACTGCTCTGATGACAGCACTCAGTAAATGCCAGGTGCCTCTCAGACAGAGATGGGAGCCTGCAGTTCCCTTCTGTGGGTTCCACAGCTCCAGGTAAAAAATCCTGAGTTGTCTGAGACTGATAAGTGTGTAAACCAAGCTGGGGAAACAAATCCCATTTCAACTAAAACAACATGAACCCCTTTATCCCTCACGTTTCTTTGCCCCACGTCTCCTCAAGTTCAGGATCAAGTAGAGCTATTGCATGACTGTCCTTCCTTTTGGAAGCTGTAAATAGAGATATTTGATAAATAAACATCTGAACTGCAATGAGCTGCCCCCTTGGCACTGGTTCACCACTGAGGTGCAGCTGGGGCAGTGAGAGATGGGGAATGGCTGCTGGGATGGAGGTGTGGGCTCAGGGGCAGGAAAAGCACCCAGAGCCTGCAGGACTGAGCAGCCCAAGGCCCAGCTCTGCAGGGGAGGTGCCTGAGCCCTGCAGAACTCTCTGTGCTGGGGTCACTCCCTAAGGCCTGCTCTGAGCTGCACAAATTGAGGGCTGAAGAGGGGAATATCCCCCAGCCTTGGGGTTCCTTGGATGCACCTGCTGCCTGTGAGGTAATTAACACCCAAACAGGATTGATTATGCTGATTGCAATCCTTCCATTTGCCCTGGCCTGGAGCAGGGACTCTGACTGCCAAGGGCCTGACAGACAAAGCTGAGCCCTGAGTGTCCCTCTGCCACTCAGCACACAGAAAATAGAGAAAATACTCACCATTTGTTAACAAAATCTTGAAATTCAGAACCAAAGACACCATTGGGCAGTTTTGGAGGTGGCTGTAATAAATAAATACATTTTTAAAATCAGCAATCATTCAGCATAATGTTACAGTGTGGCACAGTTAAATGTCCCAATCTGAGCAAAGCTGTGCAAGCCTGGCTGATCTGGGTTATTACTCTAAACCAGACTTTCCCTGGTATGGGTGGGTTTTGTTGGGTTTTGGTTGGTTGGTTTTTCTGTTTTCTCCACACACACACCTGGATGGGGTGAGCACAGCCTCAGCTCTCATTAAGGAAGGCTCAGAGCACTAATTAGCACCCTGTCATTCCCCACAGTGCTGAGGGAAGATGCCCTGCACATCATTAGTCCATAATCCTTTGGATGTCAGTTTTCTGTCCCTGGCAATGAGTTTGTTCACGCTCTGAATTCGGACAGAATTATGACAAATAAAGAAGGGGGACTGCATAAACCTGCACATCATTGCCTCACCCTCAGGCCACAGGCTCAGGGTAAGTTCCCATCCTTACACTGAGTTCATTTTATGCACAGGGCAGACAAGGCCTGCACCCCTCCCTGACTGCAGCACAGCTGCTGAGGGAGCAGCTCCTGCTGAAAAAGTCTGTGCTAAATCAGAGGTGGCACAAGAAAATATTGCCAAACTCTGAATTACTGCAGCTTTTCAGCCCAAACTGACCCTTCAGGGGTGCTGCAATACAGGACCACAGCAGCTGCAGTGATTCAATGCAGCTCCATCCCCAGAGGCAGTGCTGGCAGATTGGGGTTTATATAATATGCAAAACAGATTTGTAATCTGAGAGAATTGTGCAAGCAGATGAGTTACAGAAGCAATTTATCAATTTATCATGGCACAGGCAATGCAGGGACCCAGACACCAACTGTGCCTTTCCAATGGGTGAGCTGGACAGTTGTCAATAATTCATCCAGCTGGAACAATTGTTATCCAGCTGCTCCAAATGACAGTAACATGAGCATGCTTTTTGCTTTGAAAGAGAAGAGAATTGTGACTGTCATGAGGCTAAACCAGACCAAACAGCACCAACCCCAAATTCCAGGATGCTTTCAGAGTTTACAGCTGTGAATTGCAGATTTTTAAGTTTATAAATTACCTCATTGACGATGTAATCCAGGAGCTCAAAGATTGCCATTGGGGGTCTGCTGTCTGATCCATAGGCTGGGAGGAAATGGGAGAGAAATTGGAGAAACTGGGATCAGTGTCACTCTGAATCCATGGCTTTAGGAAACCCAGGCCTGACACTTCTGGCACCCAGCAGATTTACAGGGAAAAGGTGCAACAGGGAAATGCTTTCATGCAAGGAGACATTTCCAGGTCTGACCCAAAGCATTCACTTCACTGGGATCACCCTGCTGCACTGGGATCAGCATCTTGGAGAAAACCAGAGCACCTGACTGGGATCTCAGAATGGAGGTTGATTTTTTTATCAGTTTTTTTATCAGATTATGAAATCTGAAGGTTGTGAGTTTGATCCTCACACAGGGCACCACTTTGTGGAGTTTTGGGGTTTTTTTGTTAAGGTTGGGATTAAATGTGTGACATGGTGTTTCGTGTTCAGACTCAGATGTTCATTAGTTCTTATCTATATTATAGTCTCACAAATTGTGAGTTTCACAGAACTTAACAAAACTAAAAATGGAGTTGTAGCCTTCTCTCTACAAGGCTTTTTAAGGACAAACTGTCTAATTAGGAAATGACACTTCAATCAATTTTACTTTTAACCTAATAACTAACTACTTGTGGCTCACAATGTGGACTTTTTATCCAGTTACACAAAACCACTCAAACCCATGGAGAAGGAGGCGAAGAAGAAGGACCAGCTTCTGCCCTAAAACTTCCATCTTGTTTTATATGTATCTTTTATATCTTGTTTTATTCTATCTATATCTATATAGTTATAATATATATCTTGTTTATATATATATCTTTTATATCTTGTTTTGTTATATCTTGTTATATTCTAAAACCTTAAACTCTAGGTTTTTTAGAAATTTCTATCCAAATTGCACACCCACAATCCCAGTTCTATCATTCCACTTGGGAAGCCTTCTCCAGGGCCCCAGGTCGATGCAGCGTTCTCCTGTGGGTCAGTGCCTGGCAGCACAGAAATCTGAAATGCTCACAGCCAGGGTTCCAAAGACACCCTTGGGCAGTTTTGAGCAGCCCCATCTCAGTGCTGGGGCTGCTCACAAGAGCCACCACCCAAAGGTCTCTGGTGCTCTGCTCCCACAGGCTCCTCACAGTGAAGCTGAGCCAGGTGCCCAACACACCCCTGATTTGCAGAAGCTCAAACCCCCCCGATGCTGTGGTGTGTTCTTAAGTTTGTTAGTTTGCTCCCCCCATTTTCTGTATTACTTCCTGCTGCTACCCTGCCAGTTAAGTTGCTATGGAAATGAAACTGCTCCTCCCTTGGTTTCTCTTATAAAGTGAAAGTTGTTTCCTCCTTAGACTCAGTCAATCACTCCTTTTCTCCTCCCAGGTTTCGAGAATTTTCTTTTCTCTGGGAGTTATGGTTGGCTGTAGCCCTGGAGCCCCTCCTATGATTTATAACAGTTGGTTACTTTAGTATATCAGTTATGTTTCGTACCTCCAAATATGTATTTCTATTGGATAGCCGGGTTTCCCTGCCTTCTTCCCCCCTTTTCCCTTAAAACCCTCTCCCGCCCCCTGTTCGGGGCCATTTGCTGGGTGTTTCCCCTCCTTGTTGGTTCTTCTGTAATAAACCCACAGTTTACCCCCAGCAAGTGGTCGCCTCCTGATTCGTCTCTCACCGCGCTGCTCCGAGCTATCCCCCAGCTCAGCCCGAGGCCAAGCCGCCGAGGGGGGCTGGCTTTGGATGCACAGGGGCCCTGGCCTGCGCCCCTCACCAGATAGCCGGATCCAGGGCCGTTCTCGCCCCCGCGCACCCCTGTGCAGCCCAGGATGAGTTAAAAGCCCCTTGAAGGTGTCAGGAAGCCAGGGAGGGGTTGTGACTCACAGCTCATGGGCCGGCCGGGCGCTCTCTGCCGGGGCGAGGTCTCTGTGACGGGAGAATCTCCCTCCACGGGGCAGCCAAACATCAGCTCCAGCTCCTTGGAGTCAGGAGGGGGAATGGGGTACCTGCCAATGGCCATCTCCACCAGGGACAGCCCCATGCTCCAGATGTCAGACTGCACCGAGTAGTGAGTGCCCTGCAGCCTCTCGGGCTGCAAAACACACGGAGGGGAGGGAAGGAGAGGCAGCTCTGTGACAAGGAGGTACCAAAAATGACATTCTGCAATAACCTGCATCAATCAAAGCATGAAACCCCAACTTATTAGCACAGCATGCTCAAATGAGTGACTTCCTGGTATTTTCCTGGAGTTCCCCAAACATTGCAGCACTGCAAACAAGTGTGAGACTCTCCAGGAATTATTCTCTTATGTGTTGTTTGATTTCTTTGGCACAAATCTAGTGGAACTCTTACACAAGGCTCTGCAGGCAAAACCTATTTTGTATTGTCTTTAGGGGATTCACACAATGTAAAGATATTTAGGTATGGGATATTTTGGTCAGTTGAATCATGATCAGAATTTTGACTGACTATTGCAGTCCCACTGCTCCACAGATGCTCAGTTCTGAGCAGTGTATCCACATCCTGCTGCTGCCAAACCAGCACACGAGTGCTGCACCAACTCCTTTTGCTTCATTTCTGCACCTGCTTTGTCAGTCTATGAATGGTTCCTGAAATTATTAATTCATTGCTCTTCTTCACCCTTAAATCCATTTTTACTAAGAGTTCTCAAAGAAAACATTCACTTTTCTGTACTCTTTTAAAAAAATCAAGCTCATATTTTACCAAAATGGTGCAGATTCTTCTGATATCATGCACATATTGGAAAAATACATATGCAATTTGAAACTCCCTCTCAGAGAATGTGAGAATGCAGTAAAGCCTCTTCCTTCTGCCATAAGGGGGTGATAGTTTTGTTTAATTTGTTTTGTAGCATTTACTGAGATGATATTTGAGTTTTCTCCAGTTTCCCCCCTCAGTCAGTTCCAAAGCCACCTGGACAAGCTACACAACTGCTGGACAGCAATAGAAATGTCCAAATCCCAAGATTTTCATAAAATGTAAGTGTAAAGGAAGGTGGGTGGATGAGAAAGAGCAGGAAACAGAGAGAGCACTTGTTATATAAATATAAATATCATTAAAATCTAGAAATCTGTTCAAGTTAAACAGTGTTGTTTTTCCACACCTCCCTGTGGTAAAAAGGGATGTTTGCATGTAATAATTCTGTATGGTTTTGTGTGTATAGATGTGTGTCAAGGGAGCTACTGCAAGAGAAGATCCCTCAGACACCACCAGGACAAAATCCCCCTCGTGGCTTGGTCTGTGATGCCAGAGAGCAAAGTGAAACCCCCCAGGTAAAACCCTCAGCCTGTAAAAAGAACAAACTGAAGGCAGAGAGCACTTGGCTCCCATCCCTGCTCCTGAGGAGCCAGGGCAAGGCAGGAGCATGGCTGGGCTGAGCTGTGGGTTTGGTTTTGCTCATTAGCAACAGCCCCCAGAGGTGAGAACTTCACCCCAGGCTGGTTTCAGGTGTGTCACCAAGAGAAATGGCACAGAGGCAGTGCAGGGCTCCTGCTGAACAGAGCCAGCACTAAAGCCTTTCCCTGTAAGCCCAAGCCCACAGAGCTCTGACCCTCCAGCCAGAGCTGGGAACAGGAGCAGCAGCTCACAGTGAGCTGCAAAGGGTGTGAGAATGAGAGAGCTGCTACTGCCACGAGCTGGGGCTGCAATCACACAGAGAGCTCCTCTGGAAAGAGCTTCCAAGGTGTTCCTCATGCCCAGAAACACAGAACAGCCTGGAACAGCCCCACATTAACTCCCTGCCCTCTGCCAGGATCTCTGTGCTTTGCCTGCAGAGCCAGCCCAGCAAGTGCTGGATGGGAAGAGAACCCAAGGAAAACAAAATAAACTGGGCTTTTCTGAGAGACAACCCCCAAAGGCAACAACTGGCTGGGTTCTGCAGGGCAGACACAGCCCCAGCTCTTCCACAAGGTTATAAATATTCCAAGGTTTTGGCTTTTCCTGCAACAGCTCTTTCCCCCCCCCACACACACAATCTGATGTGACACCAGAATATTCCTGGAATGCAGGAGGAGCTGAACCAGGAACAGCAACAGTTGGTTCTTGTTTGATCACCAGAACTGGGACAACTCAAGCCAAACAAAGCCAGAGCTGTGTAATGTGGATTTAGATCTGTACTTACAGACATGTAGGAGCGTGTGCCAACAAAGGAGTTTGCCATGGAATCTATCAGCTGCCCACTGACACCAAAGTCACAAAGCTTGATTTCACCTCTAGAGTTTACCAAAATGTTGGATGGTTTAACATCTGGAAAAAAAAAACAACAATGGATGATTTAGGAGATAAAACAGGAAATCTGGCAATGCAAGGTGAGAATGTGAATTCTCATGTGAATTCTCATGTGCCTCCCTTTGCTTCCCTTCTGTGACACAATTCTGGCCCTCCTCTGGCAATAATCAGAGATTTGGGTCCCTCCCAGGTCCACCTCACAGACTCTCTATTTAACCACGGATAAATAAAAAGAAATATTCAAAGTCACACATGCAGAAAAGGTTGTCAGCTTTTTGATTTCACACTATTTGATTTCACCCTATTTCCTGGCTTTTAAGTATTAGGTTTGAGCATCCACATCCTCCTTGCAGAAAAATGGTCTCCTTTCAGATAAATAAGTGTACAACAGTGTAACTCCTCCTGAATGATGATGCTGTGCCTAGAAATGATCAATAAAGAGGCCCTACATATTTATTTCACAAAGGTCAATGAATTACAGCAGCCTCACTGTCATTCCTCCATATCTACATAGGCATAAATCATCTTATGGCCAAACACTCCCTGCAGTGGGATCTTGCTCTCTGGGTTTGGTTGGGGTTTTTTGGGGTGGTGGTCTTGGGTTTGTTTGTTGGTTTAGATTTGAATTTTGGTGGTTTTTTTTTTTTTTTAAGCTCTGAAAAAATTATTTTCCTATTATTGAAAATGTGTATTTAAAATAATTGGAAGTTGTTTTTTTTTTCCTGTGACAGAGCCCCCTCATGATTTTGAATTCATCACTGTTGCTAAATGGAAATTTAATAAGGGTCACTGGTAGCTTAGCAACTAATAACAGCTCTTTGTGAATGCAAAGGTACAGGGAACAAGTGTTTAGTGTTTCTTTATAGCTGCAAGGAGGTTTTTCACTGTATCTCACTGCTTAGCTGGTCATTTCCAACCCATCATCAAAATAAGCAACCAACAGCCCACACTGGCAGAGTAATGCTGCAGCAAAAAGGGAACTGGGAAATTGTTTTGAAGAAAGAGAATCATGATTTCACTTCAGAGCAGACTCAGAACTCTACAGGCTGTCACATTTTCCTGTGCTTTTCACTTTTAAGCACAGATCCATCCCAGGAGCTGCCCTTTGGCTGGGATGTGCCTGGGAGGAGGACACTGAGGTGACAAAGATCTCCATGCAGGTTTGGCCTCGCTGAGCAAGATCTATGGGGAGGGGAAAATAAAACAATTCCAGCTGTCCCTCCCAGCTCCTTTTGAGGAGTGACACCAAGTTTGGATAATTATCTACTTGGGGAAACTGTGGCTCCATGTTTTTGCCCCTTTCCAGGCAAGTGAAATGCCCAGGCACAGTTTCCTGCTCTGATGTGTGGATGGAAAATGCAGGCAGGTATTTTGTGTGTGCTGCTTTCAATTGCCCAGCCCTGGGGAGGATCTGTGCTGGGCACAGAGCTGCACCTGCTGCAGGCTCTGCCTGCTGAGACCTCCCCACATCCTTCCCTGTGCAAAGGCTGGATCCAGGCTGGAGCCCCACCTACCAGCCTGAAACTCCAGCAGGAGCTAAAAACAACCCAGCCCAGAGCCCAAGCAGAGATTAGAGATCTGCACCCAAAGCTCTGTGCAAAAGCTTGGAAAGGTGGAAAAAACAGTTTGCAAAACACACTGGGAGCACAGCAGAGCCTGAGCCACAGCCAGGTTTGTGCTGCTCACCAATGCACAGCTACAAACTCAAAACAAAGATGTACATCCTCACTTTCATCTCTAGAGTTCAATGATTCTTCATAATTAAACGGCAAAGAGAAAATCATTACCACTGCACCACCAGTGCCAAACAATTCTCTTTATGAGCATGCTCAAGTCTCAGACTCCCCCTGGTCTCCTGAAGGTTTCCCCTGTCCCCTCAGTGTTTCTGCAGTGGCAATGCCACCCTGCAGCTCTCAGAGCAGCACAGCCCCATCTCCTCTCTGCATTCCTGCACAAAGCTTCTCCTCCCTGGAGTATTTTCATTTTCCACACAAGGCACCCCATGTGATCAGTGTGATGTTTGGAAGGCTGCTGCATTTCCACCCCTCTAAATGTAGCACCTATTCTATTTTCACTCCAGAGCCTCTGAGCACTTGAGCAGTTTCTCTGGAAACCAGAGATTTGTATTGCCAGAGGAACAGGAATGCCAAGGCATCCTGCAAAATGTATGCTGGAACTTGCAAGGAGCAGACAAAAGGAACACAAAGCGTGTTATGTAAGCACTTCAGCTTTAAAGAAAGTGGAAGATATTTTATATACCATCCCAGACAAGCCCGGAAGAGAATTCCAGAGAAGTCCTTTCCCAGGGGGATGGATTTATGGCACTGCAAAGGGAGCTGGTAACACAGAGAAGTTTCCAGAACGCCTGATCATCTCTGTGAGAGGTTCCTTCCTCTGCTCTGCCCTCAGGCTCACTCTGAAAGGTGGCCCTGGGGTTGTCACAACCCCTTCAGCCAGAATTCACTCTGTACCAGATACATGTGAGCAGAGAGGTGTCCTGCAGCACATTTTTGGGATCTCCCAACCAGTTCCCATTTGCCAAGGCAGGATCTCACAAGAATCTTCTGGAACAGAGCAGTGACACTGCCCTGAGCTGCTGCCTCCAGCTGGGTTCAAAACCTTCCCCAGCACAAGGAGAGACCTTCCAGAGAGGATTCAACCCCAGACAGCACCGCAGATATCTTTACTTAACAGAACAGAAGGGATTATTGAAATATCCAGCACAGTTGTGCTCCTCATCCCCTCCTGTCCTGTGCCTTGGATCCCACCAGTTGAACTTCCAGAGGTTTTGTGATTTCATTCCTGTCTGCTCAGAGAGGACCAGAGCACAAAGCACAGTGCCCCACATGGGCAAACCCTCTAGAAAAGAACTGTATTCTCCTCTAGAAAATAACTGTATTCTCCTCTAGAAAAGAACTGTACTTTCCTCTAGAAAAGAACTACTTTCTCCTCTAGAAAAGAACTGTATTCTCCTCCAGAAAATAACTGTATTCTCCTCTAGAAAAGAACTGTGTTTCCCATTCCTGCTCTACTAAGCCCCAAACCTTCTCCCGTGAGCTGTCTGCAATGACAAATGAACACTTTTCCCCAGTCCAGGACACAGCTGGGCATGGAAGCAGTTTGAGTTAAATATTCCAAACTTGCTGATACGGCCACACAAGTAATAATAAATTCCTCCCTGCAAATGAGTTCTCACAAGCCCGGCTGTCTTCAGATTTAGGAACAGATTTTTTGGCCCTTTGTTGCTATGTTCTCATGTTTAACAGCGATGTCTCTTCATTTTTAAATCACCCACTCTCCCCACAGCATAACTCCAATAAATCCTGCTGAAAACAAGCCCACCAAGTGCACACATTTTCCCCAGGGAGGGATGAGTGAAAACAAACAGCCCATGTGAGATGCTGTTCTCACCTTGTCAGAGCAGGAGAGAAAGCAAAGCACAGAAATCTCCGATTATTAGAGCTGTGTATAAAATAATGCTGACACAGTTACAGGAAAAGTGCTTTTAGCAGCACTGTGTATCTCAGCTGGGATCCAAGGCAGAGCAGAAGCAGTTTTTCACCTGCATTCCAGCCTTCACAAGGGGACACAAGGAATGCACAAGGTCAGGGCACAGACAGACTCACGGACAGCAGCGAGGGCAGAAGCTGCAAGTTTGGCTCTGGCTGTCCAGAGAAGGGAGAAGCACTCACTGCTCTGATTGATTTTCCTCTGAGCTGCCAGCACTGGCCATGATCAACCCCCAAAATGTCATTCTGGCTCCCCCTTTATCAGACAGCACAGATGTGATGTGACCACAGAGCAGCCTCTGCAAGGAGGGCACAAGGTCAGCAATTGCTGCTGCTGTCAGAGCACACAGGAGGGAAACTGGGCTGGAAAACAAAATCCAGCATGTGGACATGGAGCTGGGCACTGCAGGGCACCCTCAAGCCAGAACAGCTGGAAGCAATGCAAAGAGGAATTTCTGATTTGTGCTGCTCCATGAACCTGCAGTGCAATCTCTGACCTAGCAACCACTGTGAGGTTAAGCTGCACTTAAACAAGATCAGGAGGCCTTCACTTTGGATTTATCAGATTTACAGATGGTAAAACTGAAAATAAATAAATAAAATCTGCTGTCTCAGCTGAGCAAGATCAACCTAAAAAAAACCCCAAGCAACCAAGATAGTAACAACCCACTGGTGTGGCTGACTTGAGGACAAGATGCAGCAGGAACTCCACCAGGGTGCCCTAAAATAAGGTGATCTCTTTCCCTGGAGTCCTTATGCTCTGAACACAGACAAATGGCTTTGAAACTGTCACCAGAAATGTTTAGAGTCTCCCTCCAACCTCCCTGCTCCACAAGAGAGCTATATTTGTTTAAAAAAAACCCCACAATCCAGGAATGTGTGATAAACACAACTTCATGTGTAAGGTGATCCTACAACAGCTTGTGCAAGCTGGGATTGCTGATTCCTCTTGTTGGTCTGGGCAACAAATGTAGATTCAGACATGCATTAATGTTTGCTGCAGATATTTTATCATCTGAACATTCTCCTGTGGCCCAAGGCTGCCCAGCAGCTGCTGTGGTCTGCACACAGGGCACCAGCACTGCCCAGCTCCACCTTCACAGCACAAAAATGGATTTATTACTGCACCAAGGGTCATCCTTCTTTAATGGAACATGCAACAGAGTAATGGAGGAGCTGGATTTTAAAAAGCACAACTAAAAGCAGAAAATAATTTCATACTTCTATTCTAAAGTAACTAAAGACCCAGGAGAAGCAACACTCCCATTCTACACAGCTTCACCATGGTTTTTAATTGTTTTAAAGTATGCAAAGGATGCAGTTCTGCATGATAGCTCTCAATAAACAGCATGTGAATGTAAGACAGATGGGAAAGAAGTGACTTTCTTTTAAAAGTTTTCATGGCAATGACTATTGAACAGCCAAATGAAATTTAGCTCAGAGGTTTTCACTGCAGTCAGTCTCAAACACAGACAAGCTCTGTGTGCACATAAAATGCAAGAACAGCAGTTCAAGCATGGATTACAAACCCAGATAAGCTGCAGGAAGACAGAAGTTGAAGACACCTGATAGTCATGGGAAGACAGTTGGATTTAAAACAAAAAGTTTGCCTTACACTGCCCAAGAAAAGCCCTTTGAACCAAAGTCATATGGAACCACAAAGAACCAAGCACAGAAAAAAAGAGGCATTTTAATGAAATTAAAATTATACTCTAGGAAAGTTACAACAAAAACTTTTATCTCACCTCTGTGCATTATTTTATGCTTTTCTCTCAGATATGTGAGTCCTTTTATTACCTAGAGACAAATGAAAAAGAAATTAATTTAGGAAGCAGAAGAGAGAGTTGAATGCTTTATCTGCACAAGAATTCCAAATGCATGCAGCTGAACAGAAACCCCAAAATGCAATCACTGCCAATCAACACTGAGTTTTCATTTGCCCCTCCAGCTCAGACTAGAAAAATGAAAAACAAACCCAACCCCTTCCTGGGAGTTCTGTGTACAGAGAACTTTGTACACATTCCTGCTGCAGAATGCAGAGGAAAAGGTAACACTGAAAAACGAGGAAGTGTTAATTCAGCTCTCATCCAGAAACATCAACTGATCCAAAGGCAGCAACTCCAAGCACACAGCCCAGAACGTGTTACTCATCCCAGTGCCCACAGCTACCACGTACAAAGAGAAACTGGAAAATGAAAAAGCACACTGAAAACCCTGGGAATATTCCCTCCTCCCCATCCCCGGGATGTGGCAGTGCCAGCCCAGGGTGCCACCCCTGCCCACTCACCGCAATGCTGACTTTGCCCAGGATCTGCTCCGGAATCCTCCCAGCCTTTTTCAGCACTTGATCCAAGGAGCCACCATCCTAACAAGAAATACTTCAACAGTCAAACTTGAATCAAATTGCTCTGAAATATTTTAAGCAGGGCTGTAAATTGAAGCCTTAATTTGTTTAAAAAAAAAACCAAGTTGCTCTTTATGTTTGCTTTAACATTGTCGTGGTGCAAATCTGAAATAAATAAATCACTCTTCAGGAGGAATCAGTCAGGTTTGTTTATTTTAAATAAACATTTGGCCACTAACAACATCCACTCAAATAAACACTGCACACAATGCTCTCCCATGGTTTGGACCTCCTTAAGGCAGCACAGTCCACAAACAGTGGACTGGAAGGATTTCCCAGGTTTCTGTCATTTTCAGCCCAATGCATTTTTTTCTTGTCACAGCCATCCACCATGACCCTCCTCCTCCAGAGACAGAAAGAAAAGATTTTATTGATCCTGATCATGGGGCTGAAAACTCATCGTGCTGGAAGAGACCCCAGGATGATGAGAGAGCCCAGACCCCTGTCCCAGCCTGGTCCTGGCCAGCAGGAGCTGCCTCTGCCCCTTCTGCAGCTCCAGGGCGACTCTTGCAAGGATGCTTTGGCACAGAAAGAACCAAAACAGGGAGAAAATGGTTTGAAGGTTCCCTGGTAAGCCATGGCCTTGTTTATTAGATTAAATAAACTGCCTGCATGCACACACACCCCCAGCAAAGGCAAATATATCCCACTGTTGCTAAGAGCTGTTCAAAAGGAAAACTGGGAAAAATGCTGTTTATTTTTAGCAACTGATTCAACAATAGACTTGTGCATAAGGTCTGGATTCTCTGGAGTGCAGAACATACAACCAAAGAAGAAACTGAAAAGTTATTTTTCCAATTTAAAACCATATCCTGTTGTCTGGATCAGCACTGGATAACTCCCAATACTTGCCATAAAGATCTAATTGGAGTAATGAATTGCCTTCTGCCTTAACCTCCCCTTTGGAAGTTCCCATCAACATTTACACATGGTGAAAGCAAAAAAAAAAACTGGAACACAAAGGTTTATTATTTGAGGACTAAAACCTACAACTCTTATGAGAAGGGAAGTATATAAATACTTATCTGATCACGTAACTTTGTAAAAAACACACCCACACACACCACACTTGATTAAAAATACACCAGCAAAAAAAAAATATCTCTAGAAATCTCTTGTTAAAGCAGTCTGAATTTCTGGACAGCTGTCTCTGCTGATACACTGGTATATTAACCATAATTTTGTTACAGAAAATGCCTTTTTCCCCTTCCCTGAGGAGCAGCTCTGATCCAGGACAAGGCTGGACACAATTCAGCTGCCTTGTCTTGGCTGCAGCCTTCAGTGTCTTGCAGGAGCTGCCTCCAACCCTGTTAAATACCTGCTGCTAAGCAAAGTTAGGCATTGATCTTGAATTTAGGTACCTAAAAATATCAAACACTCAAGTTCCATGCCCGTTCCACCTCCAACTTTTTGTTCGTAATCCTACTTCGGTTTTGTAACCCACTGCTAAAAATAAGATTTCTGAGTGGTAACAACTGAAAAAAAAAGGACCACAGTGGAGATTTTCATCCAATCTTTTACCCAAAAAGAGACCAAAAAGTTCTGCCAATGATCTGCATTAAGCTTAATGCTAAATCAAGATTATAATAATAAATTATGACTATAATAGTAGTATAATAATGATAATATAATAGCATAATAATAACATAAATTAAGACTATGATAATCCACCTCTCTTTTGATTTCATAACTTATTGATCAGCTGTTCTATGTGTAAAATGTTGTATCCAGTCTGGCTTGCACCAGATTCAGCACTGAGCCACCAGATTTCACCCTGTCTTTCTTTAAATTGAAAATGTTTGCTGTCAGGCATAATATTCCCTGTCAGATATATTATTCCCTGCTTAGGAACCTACAAACCCTAATTGCTGCTGGTGATTTTCTCATTGACAAATAAATTGAGGCTCTTTAGGCCTTTTATTTCTCCTCTGGAATGTGGCAACACACAGGCTCCTTCAGCAACTGCAGCTGTGCACATCTGTGACATTTAACATATCCTCCAGCAATGCCCAGACAGTTTTTCACCACAATTTTTCCTATTTTTCACTCTTCTCTTCAATGTTGAGAGCTGGATTTGCCCTTCCCAGCAGGAATTAGGATTTTGGGGGTGCACACCTTCCCCTGGGCTCCCACATGCTGGAGCCTGCATGGTGAGCACTTGTTCCTAAGCAACCATCGATTCCTTCTCCAAATTCTGAGGGACCACAGAAGCAGTGCAACAATCACATGCACTTTCCAGAAAAAATACAGCTTCTCTCCAAAGAAACAGCTCCTTTCAGGGGAAAAAATAAAGAGGTCTTTGGCTGCATTGTGCTCTGTGTTGTTAAAAACCTCCACCAAGTGAGGCAACAAATTCGACTGTCCCTTAATTACAGAAAATTTACTTTTCATGTTTTGAGTCCATATGGCTGCAGAAAGGCAAACAGATGTCGAGAAGAATGTGTACTTTGTATTAAAATGAAACACGGTGAAAAATATTTTTTTGGCATTAAAAAAGTTGTGTAAGATCCCTCTGGGCTTGCTCACTATTGTTCATGTTTGCATTTTCTGTAACATTTAAAAAAGGGACAAAATACGGATTTATATAAAAAAAGGGAAAAAATAGAATCTGCACAGCTGCAGTATCAGTGATCTGGTTCATTCTGCAGAAAAAACAAAGCTCAACCCCAGTCAGAACAAGTGTTTAAGTAGCAGGACTGGGTAAATATTTTTAAATACAACAAAAGGACAAAAAGGAAGCAATTGGGAAGCTACATTTGTGCAGGGCAGACACTGGAGAAGGGGATGAAACATCTCCCATCAATCCCAACCTCTGATTTGCAGAGTTAATCCAAACCACATCTTCAGAGGAGCAG
Source organism: Zonotrichia albicollis (assembly GCF_047830755.1). Lineage (NCBI taxonomy): Eukaryota > Metazoa > Chordata > Aves > Passeriformes > Passerellidae > Zonotrichia > Zonotrichia albicollis. Next base: position 1,890,996 of record NC_133829.1, read on the forward strand.
AGAACCTGGGTAACAGCAGTGCTGGTGGCACTGAGGGTCTGCAGGAAGGCTCAGGGAATAACCCCAGGGGAAAACTCCCAGGAAATAAATTTTCTGAGCACCCACCATGTGCTCCATGCAGGTGGAGGCGATACCTCAGCTTTCAGCTTTTCTATTTTTCCCATTCTGTGCTGCTTTAGTGTGTGGGTCTGGGTTCACATGAGGGATGCTGAGCTCTGTGCACAGAGCAGGGACACAAAACAATCCCTGCCCCAGCTGGCACCAAGCACAAATGCCCCAAATCTCAGCCCAGAGCACAAACCCCGTGGGCTGCAGAGAGAAAAACAAGCAGGGTGGGACTGCCTGGGCTAAGCTGGGATGGGACAATGAACTGCAAGGTGCAAATGGAGCAGAGCTGATCCCAGGGACAGAGCCCGTGCCCCTCGTGCATTTTGGGGCCATTTTGGTTCATCTTGGGTGCAGCCCTGGCTGGGCTCTGGTGCTGCCCAAGGTGCATCCATGGAGGAGATGCTGGGAATGAATCCCTGCTTTGTTCTGGAGCTCTGCCCAGCTCTGCTCCAGCTCAGCCTGCCCAAGGCACCAGAGATCTCCCATCAGTGATAACCCACTGCTGGCACTCACCACGTGCTTTATGCACATCTCCCGTCAGTGATAACCCATTGCTGGCACTCACCATGTGCTCCATGCACATCTCCCATCAGTGATAACCCACTGCTGGCACTCACCATGTGCTCCATGCACATCTCCCGTCAGTGATAACCCACTGCTGGCACTCACCACGTGCTCCATGTACATCTCCCGTCAGTGATAACCCACTGCTGGCACTCACCACGTGCTCCATGTACATCTCCCGTCAGTGATAACCCACTGCTGGCACTCACCACGTGCTCCATGCACATCTCCCATCAGTGATAACCCACTGCTGGCACTCACCACGTGCTCCATGCACATCTCCCATCAGTGATAACCCACTGCTGGCACTCACTGTGCGCTCCATGCACATTTCCCATCAGTGATAACCCACTGCTGGCACTCACCACGTGCTCCATGCACATCTCCCATCAGTGATAACCCACTGCTGGCACTCACCATGTGCTCCATGCACATCTCCCATCAGTGATAACCCACTGCTGGCACTCACCACGTGTTCCATGCACATCTCCCATCAGTGATAACCCACTGCTGGCACTCACCATGTGCTCCATGCACATCTCCCATCAGTGATAACCCATTGCTGGCACTCACCATGTGCTCCATGCAGATCTCCCATCAGTGAATAACCCACTGCTGGCACTCACCGTGTGCTCCATGGAGATCTCCCATCAGTGATAACCCACTGCTGGCACTCACCACGTGCTCCATGCACATCTCCCATCAGTGATAACCCACTGCTGGCACTCACCATGTGCTCCATGCAGATGGAGATCTCCCCATCACTGTAGAAGGCTCCATAGAAGCCCACGATGTAGGGGGAGTTGCACTCGTGCAGCACCTGCAGCTCCCGGATGATCTGGTTGCGGATGGCTGGCTTGATCTCCAGGTGGATTAACTGCAAAAGAAACCCACTCAATGAAACCAAATCCACTCTTCAGGAGTGATTTGTGCCTTTCAGAGAGGTGTTTAACACCTGGAAGGCCCTGAGATGTCCTGATCTCAGAGCTGACTCTGCTCTGAGCACCTCATGACCTCCAGAGGCCCTTTCCAACCTGAATTATGTTACAATTTAACTGTAAAATAATCCCTCCTTGCTTTCCTAGTGTGTGGGAAATGGATTTGCAGAGAGTTCTTAAAGCTTGACAGAAGGTTTGAATAGTACGTACTTGTATGCAAACTGATGTATGTAATTTATATGTAAAAGCTGATAGGTTAAGAAACTTATATAATGTATTGTAAATTAGAAATAATTATAATATTGTACTGTAATTAAGAAATAGTTGGCTTCTGATTGTGATGCTGTGAATTATAACATCTGTATTGTCTCATCCCTCACATGAGACTGAAAATGGAATAAAAGTTTTTAAAACAACTCTCAGTTGCCCCATCTTTGGGTAAGAAAAGGGCAAAATCCAACACTGGTGGCCAAGGGAAAACACTACAACACAGCACCCAGGAAAAGGCAGGAATTCCATCCTCTTTTCACAAAATACTTCTCCAGCAGAAACTTTTTGTTGCAGCACACTTCCTTAGGGAAATGTGTCAAAGATGCACTGACTCAGAGGCAGCTGCTGAAAATTGCCTGTCCAGGTGTTTGTAAAGCATTAGTGGAAGGAATGAGCTGAAGCTCCATTAAAAACTCCCCAGTACCTTTTCCATAGCAGACTGTTTATCCCATAAAACACAATGTGTTCCCTATGAGAAAGGAAAGATTATGGAGAGAGAACTATGGAAATGAAATTTTGGTTAATAAATGGAAGAAAAATCACAATTCAGCAAACATCTCAGTTGCATCAAATATTAATGAACTGGGGTAAAATGTCCTGTTAAACCCACAGCAGGTGAAAAACCAAAAATCAATTAAATTGATTCAGTTCAAGAAAACCTCAGTGACTTGTGCATTTTGTAATTCTCACATCTCAGAACTGGGCATTTTCCTTTGTTTCTCCCCAAACTGCCAGTGTCCTCAGCATAGTTTATTCTTAGCACATGCACATTTTCCTTTAGTTTTGCTGAACACAATGCTGTCCCCTACTTAAAAAGAAACACCTTAAAAATAAAATTATTTTTATACTATCTTTTAAAGAAGTCTTCAACTTCTCAATCAAAAAAAGGGAAGTTCCCAGTGTAGTAAAACAATGGGACCTGGGATGAGTGCTCTGTTCCCAGGGATACTGACAGGAAGTGAAAGCTCCTCATGTAAACTAAATGAGAATTAAAACATCAAGCTATTTCAGTCACAAAAAAAATAAATCTCAGTTCTCTTGCAAACTAGGTCACAACTGCTCCAGGTTGTAAAGCATGAAAAATACTCTCAGAGAAGGAAAAATCCCTTCCTGCCCAGAAACTGCATCCCAGGATGGAACTACAGAACAAACTCCAATGCATTCCTTCATTCCCATTTTTCTGAATTCTCCTCTTCTCCAGTCTCATCCAGAGCTCCTTTCTGCTGTGGGCCTGTGAAGGAAGCTCTTCAGACAGGTGATACCTTTTCCATTCCTCTAAATTTACTGCCCAGAATACAGAATATTGCCACTTTTGTCGAATTGATAATTTCCAGTAATTTTTTAGGCCTCCTGCTCCTGAGTGGGAGAGGAAAAGGAGGAACAAATGCCAATCCTTTCATTACTAACACGTGTGACACTACTGAAAAACTGGGATGCTCATGTAGGATGAGGAAATGCAACATTTCCTGCTGATGGGAACACATCCCCTTCTCTGAAAGCTGGCAATAAATAGTGATTTCTGTGTGTCATCACCAATTATTTCTCTAAATAAATTCCCTGTATTTCAGAGACAACATCCCCTATAAACACCATCCCAGGCTGTTCTTTCTGCCCCCCTCACCTTTCTGGCCATTATGAGGCCGGAGGGTTTGTGAGACACCTTGAAGACCACGCCACCATTGCCTGCTCCCAGCTCGCTGATCTTCTCAAAGTCATCATCCTTCAGCTCGCCAACCTTCTGTTTCTGGGTGAGGAACGCCTCCAGGCGCTTCCGCTGCTGCTCATCCAGCTCCAGCTCCTCCAGCTTCTTCTGCAGGGCCTCCAGGTTTGTCCTGCAGGGAGACAAGGGCAGGCCTGAGCAGAGCTGTGAGGGGACAGAGCTCAGAGTGAAACCACCCCATCTCTGCACCTGCTGTTCAGAAACACCCAACCTGCACAGTCACCCCTGTGGGATGTGAGATGTGTTGCTGCACCTCTGATTCAAATAAACTGTGTTTTATTATTTTATCCCAGATAAAACAATGACAAACTCAAGATCCCCACCTCCCCATCGCTGAGGTCCTGCCCCTCAGGCATGCTGAGTTTCACCAGCTCCACGAGTGGTTCATGACTCTGCACTTCTGCTCAGAGAGAGCTCCTGAATCACGGCACTCCACGCTATTTTTAGCTGTGTGTTTTCAAGGTTGTGTTGTAATTTCCTCCTGAGTTTGCCTAAATGTTTTATTGACTGATTTCCACAGCACTGTATAACCAACAATTCATTCAGAAGTTTCTAATTTAGTTATCAGTAAGAAGTCATCAAGCCCAGGCAAACACACCCAAAACAAAGTCACTGGGAATGTGAAAGTCTTTGGCCCCAAAGGTTTAAAGCTTACTTTAATTTTGTTTAAGGACATATCTGCTGGAAACCTCATTTTAACATGAGGATTCAAGTTTTTAATCAACACAAATAGAAAACCAAAACTTTATGCAGGAGTTTAAGTTTGGAACTCCAGACACAAGTTCAGTGTTCCATGAACATTTTAACAACTTCCTATGGAAATGCTTCATTCCAACATCACAACTAAAGGCTCCTGTAAAATTCCCTGCCTCCAACCGCAACAATAAGTTGCTGCAAGAGTAAATATTTAACAGCAAGAACCTGTTTTGCTTCACCAAATTTATGCAATGTTCCCAGGGAATCCAGTGTTGCTAGGATGAAGAATTTGAGGAAGATAATTTATTTCTTCAGAATTATGAAGAACGGGACTACTTTCCTTTAGAAAAAAATTAAATTTCATCAATGATCAAAACTATTTCTATTCACCACTTCATAAAATGTTCACTCTGAAAATCTGTTGTACAAAGGGACATCCTCACAGCCAGTGAGGAGCTGGTCAGCTGAGGGGATGCATGACTACTACCACAACTTAAAAATCAAGTATCTTCAAAATCAAGTATCTTCACCAAAGCAAAATTTTTTTATACTATCTTTTAAAGAGAAACATCACTTCTGTCCTCATACCATATTTTATACCTGTATAATCACACACCAATAATCCTGGAGTATCCCCACTGAAAAATCCCCCAGCTAGATAAACGTGGCTTACACAAACATCCAAGTTAATCTGTGTTACTGCCTCTGTTTTAAAGAGGAATCATTAAGAAAGAAACACATTTTTGAAATCCAGAAATGCATAACTGAGTGATTAATCCCTGGATTATTTTTCCCCCATCAGATGTGCCCAGTGAAGCAAACAAATTCCAGGCTGGAGTCAAAGTGAGGTGTGTCTTTCCTAACACACCTGAATCAGCTTTTCTTACACCATGAGCACGGGAGAAAAGCTGAGGCAAAGCCAAGCACCCCTCACTTTCCTGCAATAAACTCCAAAACAATAAATGCTGCACACAAACTCCATGTTTTACCCTGGAAAATGACTGTTGTGAGAAGACAGAACTCAAATCTTCATTATCATTTACAGGTTTTGAGAAGAAACTTGCTGTCATTTTAAGGATTGCTGAATAAGGCTGGGTTGTCCATTTGAAATTTAAAAAAAAAAACCCAACTAGAGACACAGAAACAGGATGCACCAAGGCTTTCCTTGCTGTGCTTTGAAGAAAACAACTATTCAGTTTTTCTCTCAGGCAGAAGGGGTTTTGGCTTTGGAGACAACACAGAGATGCTTGAGCACATGACTTGGAGCAGACAGACTGCTGGTGTGAGGGAACAAACAACTGTCCTGCTGATGCTTTAGAACAAAAATACTTGCTAGGATAGCACTTATCACATCTATTTAGTCTAATGTTTGTCTGGATAAAGTTAATTTTTTTATAAGTTGCCTGCTTCAATCTAAATTAACTTGGCATTCACTTAAAAGAGACATTTTCTTACTCGAAATTATGAATTATTGCTGGGGTCCCTGCTTGAATACAAGTCAAGAGGTTCCAAAAGCTCTCCAAGATGGGAAAGTGTTGATTTCATGAATTTCAGCACCTCAGGTTTCCCCACCATGTGTGGCCACCAGTAAAATCACCAGAATGTTCTAAACTCTAATTTCATTACTTGCAGTGATGAGCAATGAAGTTCTCAGATTTTCAGGACCAATTCTCTAACTGTAAAGTGAATTAATCTGAAAGATATGAACCCAACAAACGCATTGTCAGAATCACTGTTCAGAGTGTAACCACCACCATCTCCAGTTACCTTTATGAGAAGAACAGAACTATAATAACTAAATGTCAGGCATCAGGAAACAATTGATTTTTTTCATTCTGCTTCTTTGCTCGAAGGACTGAATATTAATCAATTTAAAATGCAGATAGGTAAATAGAAGGTGCATTTTTGTAATCTAAATTGGTGGTGTGACCTCCTCAGAGTGTTTCCATGAGGCAGCACTTTGGAAGTTTCAGTTTTTAACTCCAACTACAGCAAGAACACTCCCCTGACTGGTACCTGGGACTGTCACCTGGGCCAGGTAAAAGCATCACAGAGAGTTCCAAAGCACAGAGAAACAGCTGGAAAAGTAAATCATTACACAGGAAGTCTTACAAACTGAATGAAACCAGCACATCCAGAATACAGAAGAGGGACTACAGTTCATCACCAGGCACCACAAAAATGTTCAGGAACTTTGGCAGCTAAAATAGCAACATGCTGCTGTGCAAGTGTCTGCCTCCAGAAAGAGCACCGGGAGTCACTTAATCTTGTATAAAACTTTTATTCAGAGACAAAGATTCCCATTAAAATTCATCCCCATTACCTGCTGCAGTCCTGGGGCTGTGTTTTTCACTGTCAAGGCCCCATGGCTTTGCCAGGGATCCATCAAAGCAGGAAATCATCAAAGCAGCTGAGGGCTCCACGGTGCCAAGCGCTGCTCTGAGGCAATAGGTGATCATTTCATTTATTGCTGCCAGGCTGGGAGCCAAGCACACTCCAAACTGCACCAGGGATGGGATCCAGCTCTCCCAGGGTGATCCTTGGGAGGAAGCCACGGGGAGCTCAGAGCTGCTTCCTCCATTTGGTAGGGAAACAGAGGAACCACACAGAACAGCAGCAGCAAACACCTCTGTCCGGTTTTCGGCTGTTTGAAGGGCCTGGAAAGGCCCGGGGTGTCCTTGGGGCAGCCGCGTATCGAAGGACGAGAAGAGGCTTCAGTTCTTCTTTCGGTCTTTATGTTTATTAATTGTTTATCTAAAAGATTTTCTTTCAGCCCGACAGAGATCTGCTCAGCAGCCAGCCATGGGCACACTGTCTGCCCTCTGGGGCAGCCACGTATCTTTATACTCATTGTTACGTGTACAATATTTATCATTTTTCTCTAATACCATTTATTCTTATTGCTGGGTGCACTTTCAGTAATAACCAATCTAAAAGTGCTACTATGGCCAAAGAAGATGGAGGAGAAGAAGAAGAAGAAGAAGAACAGGACACACTCTAATTCTTCTATCTTACTTTTCTAAACCCCCCTGTACATAAATCTTAAACTCTGTGTCTCACCTTCTAATTAACTAATCTTTTCACTGTTCACTCCGGTGAAACTCTCATCTTTGTTGTCTTTTGTGTAGGGTCAAAGTCTAGCTACCAGACACTTCTGGCAACATTCTAGGACTTCTGAGTCCCCCAAGGTGGTCTCGGTGGCTCAGCACTTCAGGACTGAGATCTTGAGATCTGACACACCTCCCTGCTCATTCAGGAGGATGAACACAACGCCCTGCACTCAGGGCTGTGCCCTCACAATTACTGTGAGATCTCTCCCTTCCTGACTTAATGGAAACTTCCAAAAAACACACATTCAGGGTAAGGAAAGCTGGTTGCTTCCTCCTCTCTCCCAAGGGCAGCATGAGGTACCAGGTGCCCTAGAGGAGGAATTCTCTGCACCCACATTTGATCAGGGAGGCTCTTTCCTATTAACTCCCATTGCCTCTTCCTTTCTGTGCTCAAGGGGGTGTTGTGCCAGGGCAGCATCCCCCCGTGGCACTGCTGTGACCTCCCAAGCTGGAAAGGAATGCAGCAAGAACCAGACCTGTGTTTGCTGCTGCAGGCTGGGCAGGGAGGAGCCCACACTGTGCACTGGGAGCACCCAGAGGTGCTCAGAAGGCAAGGGGAGATTCTCAGCTCCACCTCAGCTCTGAGGAAAGCACTCCGGGAGGAGATGCATGAGCATTGCAGAACACACCTGCTCTCCTGGAGGCAGTAACAGGAACAGAAATGCTGCTTGTAGGCTGCTAGCACATCATGGCATAACAAAAACCAGAAAATAAGTCCTTAATTAATGTTAGTACTCCAAATCCCTGGGAGCTTTTTTTTCTTTTTTAATTCAATGTTAGCGCTAAGTTAATCATACACTCAACCCTAAAGGCTACAGCAAAACTCAACTCCAAAGTCTGCTTCAGACAGAGAAGAAAAAAGTGGCAGGGGAAAAAGGAAAAAAAATCTGAGAGCCTTTACCAGCAATTTGTCAAATATCTGTTCAAAGGCACCACTATCAGCGCTGCAAGCTGAACAATTAGCATGAGTGAAAGCACCAAGAAGCACTTTCACTTTCAGATCTCCTGTCGCATGAGGATACAAAGCTTGGGGGTTGTTTTCCAGAACAGTGACATTAATGCTTTCCCCAAGCCCACACAGCTGTCAATTTGGAGAAGAAAGTAGGCAGTTCACTACATAATTTCCATGAACAACCTCAATCAGGGAGCTGAAATTAAGTGTTAGGAACATGAAGACATTCTGTGGTTTTGAGAAGACAGACTACTATGTTGTGTGACTCTGCCAAACCCGGGCACCAAGACAAACTCTTATTAAACTTTTCCTTTAGCAAAGAGCAGTTCACAGAATAACATGGAAGATAAATGTAATTCCAGAAGTCCTCCAGCTTAGAGCACAGGTGTCTGTCTGGGTTAACTCCAGTGCAACCTCACAAAACTTACAGTCAGAGCATCAACTCAAAAAAAAATCCCAAATTCCCTAGAAATGCAATGAGTCTGCTTCGGAAAAATACACTGGTTTTCAACCCTCGTTGGTTTCCAATCCTTGCAATGTGTTAGAGGATATTAAAAAAAATTCCCTTGTACTCTTAGTAAAAGGCATGCAAAACAAAACCATTACAAAAGCACTGCTCTGTCCAAATGGTATTACTGTACCATTGCATTCAGAATTTGCCCTAAATCAACTCTGTAATCTCAAGTTAAGAAATTCTCCAGACAAACCTCCAGAAATCCAAGCTCTCCATCTCCCTTTCATGTCTGTGCACCACAGATTTTTCCCAGCAAACACTACACATGATCAGGATAAAGGAACCACAGGGCAATTAAAACTTCCTTATGGACAGAAAAATGAACTTATTGATTGGATATTTAAAGCACAACACAGAGGACACACAGAATTATAAATTCTGATCATCAGCTGACACATATATTTACCCAAGGCCTGCATTCCCATTGTTTTGTGTCTCTGAATTAGGAGTTAAATATAATGACAAAACCAAAGGATAACACATGCAATAGTTACTGTAACTGTATCTTCCCAACTCTCCCATGTGGCAGCCACACTGCCTCTGAGGGCCACTACAATAATAAAAAAGATGAAGTTACAGGATCAGCTTTCAAGGGCCCTGAATTAGGCCAGGGTTAGAACTGAGGCTCCTCTGTGCAGAGCAGAGCAGGACAAACTCCATCCAGAGCACAGGGAAAGAAACTGCCAGAAACTGCCTGAAAACAGAACAAAACCCCCAAAACTGGGATTCTGAGAAGGCCAGCATGGAAGGCTTGCCTGTATTTCTAATGAATGGATTGCACAACACTGAACATTTGTCAGCACGGCCATTTAGCCAAAGAAATTAATAACCTTTACCTAATATATTAATCAAGTGTACCAATACATACAGAAATATTCACATATCTATATCCAAAGAGAACATTTTTTTTTTCCAAAAAGAATGTGTTCTGCAATCTGCTGATTCATCTTCCCACCACACTGAAAAAAAGTTCTGGAAAAGCACAGAACAATGCTGAGTTGTACAAAACCCTGCAAGAAAGGGGGAAGAGCTGCCAGGAACTTTCAAGGGTTTCTTATAAAAACCCATAAGGAGGCTTTAAAGAAGATTCTTGTTCATCCAAAGAATCCCACACTGTTGGAATACCTCCATCCTGGTGCTCAGGATGCTACTGAGCACATACCAAAGCAGGAATCATCTGATTACCAATTTCTAGGGACAAAAGTGATTAGAAAAAGAAATCCACTGCTTCCTCAACAGAATAAAAAATTAAAAATTAACAAGTCTTTGGAAGAAAGAACACGATTCCCCAAAAATTCAGTTTTGCCAGCTAACATTCCTGCCTCCAAGAGACATTCCTGTGTTTTGGCAGTGGAATTTGCACACTTGCCACAGCCCAGGCAACCCCCGGGGTAATGGTGGGAGAACAAATGCAGCTGGAAAAAGGTAACATAGGCAAAAAGGTGGAGGAGCTTTTTTACTGGAAAATTTAGAACTCAGTAATTGAAAGGGAACAAACTACCTAAGGGTGAGATGGAAAGGTTTATCAGACCTCATAGAAAATTCCTTCCTCAGCTCATTTCAGAATGTTTCTCCTGTTTACAGTGAAATACGTTAAAGAATCCACTCTAAAAAGTGGCTGGTGGATTTTCTGCCTCAGGTGAATTCCCCACAATTTTCATATTTGGGTTTTTTTAAGTTAGTGCTAACTCCAAACCCCTTTTCCCAGGTTAACAACAGCACTGTTGTTACACCAATAAATAATTCAGCTACATGTTGGCTTTACCCAGACCCCCTCAATCCCTTTCTCTTGTTGTGAGACAACACTGGAAGGTCTGGCAGATTTGTTCCTCTTGGGACAGACCTGAGATTACTCCATTAAAACCTGTGCTGGTCAGGAATTGCTGTAATTTCTGAATTCCAGCATCTCCCTGTGCTCTGTCACTCGTGTTGATGCTCTCACTCTGCCCCAAGCTCTCACTCCCAAGTAACCCACTTTCAGATTAAATTATTTAATTTAAATAATTAAATTAAATTAAATTTGCAGTGGGATCATTTATTTCCCTGGCCCCAGTGAGAATCCTCTGGTGGGCTCAGAGCTCTCAGCCAGCAGAGCAGAGGCTCTGCACAAGGAGCAGGATCTTGCACAAGCCCTGTTGTGAAATCTCACCTCTGTGCCCGTCTGCACCTCCCTGCAAGGACAAGAGAAGCAGCTGGATCCAGAGCACAGCTGCACCTCCCTCACCACTCATCCTCCTCACATTTCCTCAGCAACGTTTATTTTTACAGCCAGCTTTTAACTCCCCTAAATTGAAGCTTTTTAAGCTCATACAAACTAAAGTATTCCTCCATTACCATCATTATGCTGAAATCTGACTGTCAGAACATAGCAAGGGGTATTAAATGTCTTAAAATCCTTCCTACATCCATAATTGTCAACAAAAAGCTGCCAACAGCCAGCAAGAGCTGCACAGGTCAGTGTGCCCCTTAATTCATTAATTTCTGTGCTACTGCTGTACACTCAGAACTTTTTTCAGCACCAGTCCGTGAGGTGCTGCAGGCTCTGACTTTTCATTATTTTATTATAACAGATCACATGTTCTATTAGTGCACTTAAGTAACATTAAAATGGTATTTCTAATTCAGTGAAGGACAACGCCAGGCTCAAGCACATTAAAAAAGAAAGCTGTGCATGAGTATATTTTAATTTAAAATGCACTCTTTCATATCACATGTATTTGGAAGTTTGATTAATCCTTCATTAGTAGGGGATTAAAAAAAAAAGGCTTCTCTCTCTTTTTTTTCTTTTTTAATATTTAAAAGCTTGCAGTAATTCTACATGTATATTGAATGCAACTGCAATCCAACCAGATCAGTCATAAAATTCCAGGGTCTAATCTTCCAGATCACTGCACACAGGCAAAAAAGCTCCCCTGATGTCCAAGGAATTCCAAAGGGAAAAAATCCCCAATAAAAAATCCCCCCAGGAAGTAAGGCAGAAATGACCCTGCCAGCATTAAAGTGAGCAACTCTGTGAAAATCTTCCTTTCCTTTTATCTAATCTCACATCCAAGAAACTGATAAAAAAACCTATTCCATGGAGGACAAATCCTCTTGGAAGAGGATGCACTGGGAAAGAGCCCACAATGGGAACTCTAAGCCCAAAAACCCAAACCCAAAGCCCCAAAACCCCATTTCTCTGATGGGACACAGCCTGCACCTCCACTCCTCAAAAACCCAAACTGAAGCTCCCTTGGGAAAGACACCGAAAAACACCAAAAATTGCAGGAAGCACAATAAGTAAGCAACTGTTTACTTTGCTAATTGCAATATATACCGAAGTGCAAACCAGTTCTGCACAGTCCCCAAACTTTCCTTTGCCACAGGGAGCTGCAGCAGCCATTCAGGGACCTCCTTAAATGCAGTTTAACCAGAATAAACAGCAGCAATAAGAAAAGGCTGATTAATTAATACTCAAACTATGACTGGAATTTGCAGTCACCCATTTTTACAAAATTACTCTCTGGCTTGAGCAGTTCTAAGGCACAGGTTGCTATAATCGAAGCTTTAAAAAGAGAAAACCCTGAAAAACCACATTGCGCCTGTTACTTCATTCTACTCAGTTTGCTTTGGAATTTCTTTCTTTTTTAAAAAGAAATGCAGTTCCTAAGGTGATAAAGACCTATGGACACCATCTTAAACCCTTCTCAAGGGCCTATTTCTTTTCAGCACATCAGAGAAGATGCAAATTTTGTTGTCTACTTTTTCTTGCTCTCATTTTTATCTAATTAAACACAAACCTCCCTATTGTAGCTGACACTTCACATCTGAGATTTGCAGAGGTCACAGCTCAGGCTTGATTTGGGAGACACCAGTTGTTGCTAAAACATATACACAGTTATATTTTGAAAAGAATTGCATTTGGAAAAAAAAACACACTTCAATCTCATTGTGTCAAAGCTCATAAAATATATAAAAGTCAGTGGCACTCAATTTTTAGAAAGTATTGTTGTCATTTTTGTATTTAATCAAATCCCAGGCACTTTTGGAAGGTTTATATTTTAACACCAGAGCTGGGAAAGTTGTTTAGATTTATTGAGACGAGGTAAAAAGCCAGGTTTCAGAGGAGTTAGTTTGAGCCTTCTCTTTGATTTTTTTTTTTTTTAATTTCAAAGATGCAATTAAAGAACTTCACAAAGCATCTTTCTTTCCATGTGAACAAAAAACTTATTCTAATACAGAAAGTGGCATTATCTCAAAACCTGCTTTTTTTCCTACTTCACGTTCTGAGGCTGGGCTGGCTTCAGAGAAACCAAAATTGGTTGAAAACTGTCAGATGGTGAAAGCAACAGAGAGCTAGAAGTTTGAAAGGAACACAAATCCATAAACCGGAGATTGATCTGCTCTTGTTTCTTTGGGCTATTACGACACTGAACATTCAGCCAGAACACTTTTCCTTCAATTAATTTTCATTCAGGTTTGCTCGGCTGGGTTTTTTCCCCTTTCCCTGCAGAAGCTTTGCACAATTATATCCGTGCAGCTCCAAGGAATGAAATTAAACCCGCAGCTGGCCAGTGTCACCCTGGTTTCACCCTGAGGAGCTGAGGCAGAGGTTCAGCCCTCACCATGCAACCATGGGAAGTGCCAAAAGCAGAAGTGAAGCTCAGGGCACAACATGAAGTTTCCTCTATTGTCCAACCGGGCAGAGCCAGGGATTGGGAAGGCCCTGGAGAAAAAATATTGGTACAGGATGTTGTGGTTAAGTAATAGCTACAAGTAACAAAATCTGCCGTCGGGGAGAAACATTGTGAAATGTTCATTTAAATATTTGGGGTACAAGAATTTGAATTAAAAGGGCGCTAGCTCCCCTTTGTACTACTTTGTCAGGAAAAAGAGGGATAGAAAAGAGAAAAAGAAAGGAAAAAAGAGGAAGAGCCAGGCACATGAGACCCAGGCCTCCTGCATTCTCCTAAAGCCCCACAGCACGTGCTGTAATAAGCTTTCCCTTGCTCCAGTCAATGAGCTCCCAGCACCAAATAAGGATGAAGACAGAGGACAGGACACAAATGCAAAGCAGGACATCCTGAATCATCCGGCCCCTTCTTTCATTTCCTCCCTTTCCCCTTCCTTTCTGCCAGGAAGTCACGGTGTCAGAAGCGCTCGTTCCTAAAAGCATTAATGAGCTACAGAGCCTTCCCCCTGAGACACAGAGAAAGTCTCAGAATTCCAGCACAGCTCCCCAGGCCCTGCACATCCGTTTGGGCCGCCGCCAAAATCGCCTGAGGGCCTGAAGAACTTCCTTCCCTTCCCTCGGGGTCCCTGGGGCACCCACGGACAGGAATTCCATCGCCTCGCTCGCAATCTGCCTTTTGGCCCTGCCAAGTCCTTCGGTGCTTTGCTGTGTCTGGGGAGCAGGGAGGCGTTTGGAGAGGGCCAGGTTTGTGTCTGTAACCAGCAACCGGAGCCTCACATTGCCAAAATTCCACGAGTGCAGGCTCGGGGCTGTAGGAAGTGTTAATATGGCAGTGCAGGGATGCACGGCATGCACAACAGCCTCACAACACCTGACTGAGGAATTCAGGCACTGACCAAAGGGGGAAAAAACCCGGAGCAGGCTCGGGGAGGAAAATAAACAACCTGACAGATTAAGGAAATGAAAAACAAATCTGTTTTCAACTCAATTCCAAAAACATTTTTAAATTCTGATGCAACTGTTCTTTGCTATTTGAAATCTTTCACAACGAGGGCTTAAAATTAGCAGGATGAGGGGATATTTCCATGATTAATTAATCCTGGCTGTATATAGGACAACTGGTTGCTGAATTTACTTTCACTAAGCTACTTCTTTTAAAAATACTGGCCACCTCTAAGCCTGGCAAAAGCTGGGTATAAGGTCCTGTGTGTGACACAGATCACAGGTCTGGGGACACACACACAAACCCCGGCCAAATCAACACATGGAGCAGAAAATGAAGCAAGGCAGTTCATCAGTGCAGAACAGAGCCAGCACTCCCAGGAGTCTCCAAAGGCTTCCAAAAAGTAAATGAGTACCATACATGTAACAGCAATTTAAGATTAATGACACTTCTTGCGGGAAGAGATACGATATTGAGTACATTGCGAGTGAGGTGATTTACATCAGGTACTACAAGCAGCAAGTGATTGGTGTATCAGATTTATTCTGTAGAACAAGACTAAAATGCACAGGGATCCCTGAAGACTAAATCAACATATTACCAACTGCCTTGAGAAAATCGACTGGAAGGTGCTACCCAAGCAAATACAAAAACACAGTATTTTTCCCCCTGTCAATCCAGAACAAAAGCTCTGTAATATTTAGATCATAATGCTTAGATACAATCAGTAACTCCTGCCAAAGAACAGTTTTTCAACAGCTCATCGCTCAGTTAATCATCAAAAGAGTTTGCTAGAAATGTCACAGCTGGAGCTGCTAGATGCTGAATTTTTTATTTTTCGGGAGGTGTTTGCTTGGTTTCAGGGTTACATTTCTTTTGCGGTCGATTTGGTTTTGGTTGTTTGATTTTTTGTTAGATGTTCGGGTGGTTAAAGGAGATCTGAGCCTGTGTGAAAACGTGGCACACACGAACACGGAGCACTTTAAAGCCCAAGAGTCGCACATGTCACTGCAAGGCTGCCTCACATCCTCTGTGTCACCGCGCTAGAACAGCACATCGCAGCTCAGTTTACATCTCCGGAGAGGACCGAGCTGACCATACAGGGGCAGGAATCTGCTCCTCCAAGACACACCTTGCTTTCAAGGCTCACTGAAGGGCTAGCCCGACACCATTGTCTGAAAATCAAGGTGTGAACCTTGACCCGTGAACCTCAAATGAAAACCTGCTGTAACATTTCATCACTTGGCGGTGCCGGGGCTGTGTCTGCCTGACCGAGGCCACCCTGCCCACCCACATCCGTGAGAAACCTGCAACGGAGGCTTCACCAGCACCACCATGCAACCATCCAATGTTCAGTGCTTTTTCCCCCACAAGTGTCCCCGTGATTAGCTCAGCCCTTCCCACATTTACAGTGTCATGTTTGTGTTGCCCACAGAGCAGCTCCGAAGCTGTTTCTCCACACACGCTCCTGCCGTAGCCAGCACAACATGTCAATTAGTGACAAACAGATCTGCTCAAACTAACCATTGTTTGGGTTAAAGCCAAGGACGAGGCAAAACAAAACAAAACACCTTTTCTACAAATCTGCGGCTTCCAGTATAAATTCTCCCACACACAACGTTTATGAAATATGCCATCGCAAACGTGTAATTTGGCATTACTAGGTAATTATATAAGCTAAGAGCCCAGCAGACACCATTACGGACTAGGAGAAAGGAGTTATACAAGTTTCCCCCTATTTTTTCACCAGTTTTTTTTCCCCCGCCTGTGTGACAGAAGTTTGTTTATGGCCGAAGGCAGCATCCCCTCACTCCGCGGAGGGCACAGCGAGCATCCCCCGCCGTGCCCGGGGCACCGGGAGTCCCGCCCGCGGTGCTCGCGGCAGCCGGGCCGGGGCGTGCGGGGCAGGGCGGGCTCGGAGCACCGCACCCCGCGGACAGCGCCCGGCCCGGCCCGGCCCGCACCCCGCCCCAGCAGCACTCACTCCGCAGAGCTGGTCCCGTTCACGGCGGATCCATCCGGAGCGGGGTTCAGCTGGATCGGCCCGGGCTTCTTCTTCGGCATCTTCGCCCGCACACGGCGCGCAGGGGAGCGGACGGAGCGGCCGCGGCCCCACTTCGGACAGGTCCGAGGGACTTCCTGCGGCGCGGCAAAGCGGGCGGGGAGCTGCCCTTGGCGGCGGTGCCCCCGCGGGCTGCGGGCAGGTGGCCGTGCGGCGGCGGGACCCCGCTCCGAGCGCTCCGAGCTCCGGCGGGCACTGCCCGGGATCGGGATGTGCCCGGCCGGGACCGCGCCGGCGCGCGCCGCCCGCACCCTCCGCGCGCATGCGCTGGGAGCGCGCGCACGCGCACGGCGGGAAGCGAGGCCGCGGGAAGCGCTGGTGCCCTCAGAGCGCTGCTGCCCTCACAGCCGCTCCTGCCCTCACAGAGCCTGCCCTGCCCCAGCCCTGCCCCTGGGTCAGCGGCGACAGCGGCAAAAATCCTGCCCGGGCAGGGTGGGCAGGGCAGGCACAGGCTGCTCAGAGCAGCTGGGGCTGCCCCATCCCTTGGAAGTATCCAAGGCCAAGCTGGACGGGGCTTAGAGCGCCCTGGGATAGTGGAAGGTGTCCCTGCCCATGGCAGTGGTTGGGCTTCAAGGTCCCTTCCAACCCAACCTATTTAATGATGACTTAAAGAGAGCCTTGCTTTAACATCGACTTGCTTCCACAAATCGATAAAGGACTGATATTTTTAAGGACCTGCCACTTAATACTAAAGGACGTGCAAACTGTAGTATTACAAGCAAGGGGAGCTGAGGGATCCGGAGGAGAGGCAGGACAGAGGTGTCCTGTGACATCGGATGGACCTGGGACAGCGCGGGTCACTCAGCCCAGACACCCCCGGGCAGGACAGCTGGGTGTCCGTGCCCCAGTTGGCCCTTCTGAGGCAGCAAAGTTGCTTTGAGAGCAATATATGTATATTTATCCTTGCTATTTGAGAGCAATATTTGTATATTTATCCTTGCTATGGCCAGTGGAACGTGTTCTTCCACAGCATTTCTCTCTCCACCAGGGAGAACTTGATGTAAAGGTGCTGCTGTTTGGCTGTGGATCTTGCAGGGGATTCAGGGGCAGGATATGGAATATTAAAGCAGCCAATGGCCCTGTTTGGATAGCAAAGCCAGTCTGGACACACGTGTGCACTGTGACACATACAGTAATCACATGATAAGGTTCAGGAGATAAAAGGAGTTCCATACATTTGACTTCCTGACTTCCGTGACCAGAGTGACACTACAATCCTGCCTCTGCTGCTGAGATCTGCAAGGAACTTTGCTAAAGTTTGAGTTGCTTTATAAGATTAATTTCTCAATGTCTGAATCCAGCACAAGTCAGCTGAAAACTCTTTTAAGGCCTGTGGGAGTTACACAGTGAGATGGGCTTACAGATTTCTTCTGATTTCTGACACAGCTGAGAAATTCTTTCTGTTGCTGCTGCACATTTCTGTACCACACAGCGCTCCATCAAACACGACACATGGAGCAGAAAAGACTCTGCAGTTACTCATAATTTTGCTTATGTGTTAAATGAAACCTCTCACAGACACACGTGAGCTGAGAAGTGAAGCAGCACCGAGGAACTCAGCACTGAGGTGAAGGTAGTGCCTTGGTACTGGTAAAAGAGAGAAAAATCAGTTTATTTTGGCAGCTCCATTTTTTCCTGAGATTCCCTAACTGTCCTTTTCATATACATGACATGTGAATACACCACCTGAATTAATAACATCTGTCCAGCAGTGAACAGATTTTATACTCCAGTGACTTGATTTAGACACCAGAAGAAGTGCAGAGTTAATTCCATAACAAAATTTCTGCTGTGAATACTGTGGATAAAGAACCAGCCTGAATTCTGTATGATTTAAATTTTTGTGGCTTGAAAAAGTACAATTATATTTTAATCAAAGTAATTATTAATGTTTTTACAGAAACTGAAATGGTGAACAAGGTTCCCTATATATAATGCAAAAATGCTGAAGAGTTCCTATAATCTTATCCATCTCTAAAGTAAAAAAAAAAAAAAAAAAAAAAAAAAAAATTATTCACAGCTTTGCCATTAAAGTCATATTCCCTCCATCTAATTCCAGATATTAAGGGACAGCTCCCTCCTCTGGAGTGCTTTATCCTTGCACTGAGAACGCTGCACTGTGAAATAACTGATTTCATCAATCTCTTTTCAAATCCCTTTGACCAAAGCACAAAACCCAAAAATATCTTGGGTTCACTGTATCTAGAAATAAATCCACAGGAATATGGATTGATGCCACTGCAGAAATAATTTCTGCACTGTTGTCTGTAAAACAAAGAGGTTTGACTTCAGGGCATTAGTTCTAAAAATTGAGTGCACTTACCCAGCCAAAACAGAAAACATGTTTTGGAAATTTGGATATTCTCCTTGGAAGGAACTGTGTTTTGCTGTACAAACAGGTGATTCTGGAGGTGAATCACAGAGGAAAAGGTGAAGAAAAAAGAGAAGGCACTGTCATTTCAGTGAGAGGCTTCTGAGCAGGGAGATTTTCTGATTAATTGATTTCACCACCGCTTGGAAAAATAAAAATAATTTGTCCCTGAAAACAGAACTGGAACAAAGAAGCTTGTCTTCATTACCACTTTTTTCCCCTTATAGAAACCAAAATTTTGCCTAATTTCTTGTATGAAAAGAAAACCACAATTACTATATAAATCAATTGCATCTAAATTAAGCCAACTTTTCAAACTCGATTGCCACATGGAGCCGCATATTTTACAGCCAAAACATGTGCACACAAACTTCTATTTGCAAGATTTAATACTTCTTAATCTATTTAGTGGTTAGCAAAGCAAGTTAGGGAAATAATTGGTCCCATAAAGCAATGGAATTTAAGAAGTCTGGTTTGAATTTGAATAAAATTGGCCAAGAGGATCAAAAATTATTTGAAGGGAGCTGACAGAGAGCCTGACAGAGATCACACCTGCCTTGCACCTTGTTTTCCTCAAGAAACACAGATTTAAAAGAGCCCTGTGGATCACAGCACAATTTGAATGCTTTGTGATATACTAAAAGCTTAGAATTTAAGGTGGCTGCATAACATCAAATTTAGATTAGATCAGCAAGGTATAAATGTAAATAAGTATAAATTACAAATAACTGAAATTTGCTTAATCCTTAGGATGTGACTTTACATTAATACAATGGGAGCAGTTGTGCTGAGGGTTTATGGCATGAACAGCTTTGCCAACACAATATTTGAAGGGTTTTTTGCCGAGCAAATTCTGCTCCCTTAGGAATAAACCCCTTCAAGCGTGGAAGCAGGCAATTATCCATTTGACAGATTTGCTTTGTTGTATATTACGTGTAACAAAGCAGGAAATGAGACTGAAATATAAAATAAGGTGCTAATTTTCTGCAGTTTTCCTAATGAAATTACAGTAATCAAACAGAAACAAGCAGTAATATTTCCTTTTCACCTAAACTAGAAACCAGAAGTGTTTTCTAGAATGGAGACAACCTGTGGGGGGTGTTTTGTTTGTTTTTTCCTGACTTATTATTTTAGCAGCATGTGGCTGGTTATTCATTTCCTGAGGAAAACCAATAATCAATGCTTGCCAGCATTTGCTTTTTATTTAATTAGGAACATAGGACTGGAAAGAACCACCTAGGTCATCAAGTCCAGATTCTAATTAAACACACTTCAAAAATATTGATTAATCAAAGTCGCATAAATATGGTGGGTTTTATAACCATGTCCTCTGCAGAGATTGTAAGTGATCTTCTGATTTTTGTTTGTTTGTTTGTAAGGATTTTTCAGTACAAAAAGCGACTCTTATTTTCAATGCAAAGAGCTCATCATGTAGATATTTGATTTTCAGTAATTTTATATGACAATTACAATATTTTGTGCTGGAAATTAACAGCACTTGATCTATGATTATTATTAAATCTCTGTGTTAATTTTCATACTTCAGCTGCCTCAATCGATAGAAGAAATTTGCCATATCTAAAAAGATAAGATTAATTGATTCAGTGCTAAAAAATCCATTAGCGTGTTCTCTCTATATTTGATATATTCTTGATTATAAAAGATGTTGCAATTGTGAATACACGTTTTAAACATTTACTGTTAAAAGAATTTTAACCAGAAGGTAACTGCAATTGATTTTGCCGTACTAGAAAGAATACATTAAATTACCAGAAACATTGTATGTCAAATTTGGATTTATAGAGAAATAAGGGAAAACCAATTCCTTTAATGGATTCATATTTTACATTAATTTATATAGTTTTGTTTAAACAAAAAAGAGACTATAATTTAAGTCAGATACACTTCTATGGACTGAGCTGTAAAAATATGAGAACAATTTACAGCTCCAACTGCTTTGGAGACAGGAGCCTGGAGCCTCTCCTGTTGTCCCTGCAGCCCAAATCCTTACATGGCATTTTATGTGCACAGCTGCCAAACCTCTGAGGGCTCCGTGTATTTATTCCATCCTGGACAACTGCAAACTGTTCAGTTGTCAATTCCCAGAAGGCTTTGTCTGGAGAATATCTCAGGATGGCTCTGTCCTGGTCCTGGGCTGAGCCAGGGCGGGAATCCCTGACCTGCATTTTTATTTTTATTTTCCTTAATAAAGAACTGTTATTCCTACTCCCATATCTTTGCCCCTTAATTTCAAAATTATAATAATTTGAAGAGAGGAGGTTTGCATTTTCTATTTGAAGAGAGGCTCCTGCCTTCCTTAGCAGAGACCTGGCCTTTCAAACCAGGGAGGGGAACGCAGCTGGGAAGGGGCTGGAGCCGCAGGAGAGGATGAGGGAGCTGGGAAGGGGATGGAGCCCGGGAGGGGCTGAGGGAGCTGGGAAGGGGATGGAGCCCGGGAGGGGCTGAGGGAACTGGGAAGGTGCTGAGGGAGCTGGGAAGGGGATGGAGCCCCGGGAGAGGCTGAGGGAGCTGGGAAGGGGCTGGAGCCCCGGGAGGGGCTGAGGGAGCTGGGAAGGGGCTGAGGGAGCTGGGAAGGGGATGAGGGAGCTGGGAAGGGGATGGAGCCCCGGGAGAGGCTGAGGGAGCTGGGAAGGGGCTGAGGGAGCTGGGAAGGGGCTGGAGCCCCAGGGGAGGCTGAGGGAACTGGGATTGCTCAGCCTGGAGCATCTTTGGGGTGACCTGTGCCCTTCCAGTTCATGAGGGAACCATCTACAAGGATCTGGAGAGACAGGACAAGGGGCAATGGCTTCAAACTAACAGAGTAGGTTTAGATGGAATATTAGGATGAAATTCTGGGATACTAGGATGAATTTCCTCCTTGTGACGGTGGTGCAGCCATGGCACAGGTTGCCTAGAGCAACTGTTCCATCCTTGAGCGTCCAAAGCCAGATTAGACAGGGCTTGGAGAAAGCTGGGGTAGTGGAAGGTGTCCTGCCGAGAGCAGGGGGTTGGAATGCGAATGAGATGCTCTGCAATGTCCTTTCCCACACGGAGCATTCCTGGACTCCATAGCCCTGGGATCTCCTCAGACGCCTTGCCCCGCCCACTGCGTTTTGGCGCCAAAACCCCTGAGCCGCCGCCTTCGGGAGCTCGCGAGACCCGGGGCTCTCGCGGGAGCCAGCGCGCGCGGGGGCGGCCCCGGCCCCTCAGCCCGGCCCCGCTCCGGCCGGAGCCGCTCCTGAAGCGGAGAAACAGAGCAACAGAGCCTCGGCTGCTACTGCCTCAGTTCGGGGCCGCTCCGGAGAGCGCTTCTGAAGCAGAGAAATAGAGCCATTCCTGCTACTGCCTCAGCCCGGGGCCGCTCTGG
Source organism: Zonotrichia albicollis (assembly GCF_047830755.1). Lineage (NCBI taxonomy): Eukaryota > Metazoa > Chordata > Aves > Passeriformes > Passerellidae > Zonotrichia > Zonotrichia albicollis. The sequence goes on from NC_133829.1 coordinate 1,913,283, forward strand.
AGAGCGCTCCTGAAGCAGAGAAATAGAGCCGTTCCTGCCATCGCCTCAGGCCAGCCCCGCTCCGGAGACCGCTCCTGAAACAGAGCCTCAGCTGCCACCGCCTCAGGCCAGCCCGCTCCGGGGGCTCTGGGTGAGCTTCCCTGGAGCAGCCGGAATCAGGAACTCCTCGTCCTCCTCCAGCCCGCGTTTCGGGGTGGGTGAGCGCGCTGTAAATTTGGGGAATTGCCGCTCCTGCCCCCGAGGCTTTGGTGGGGAATGTGAGTGCCACGCGGCTCCATGGATAAGCACTGTGGTCAGCAATCCACTTATTTTAGTTAATTCCTGCCACTCCCAAGTAACTTTGGCGAGTTGGAACATCACAAGCCCTTATTTTATTCGGCTCAGCAAGGCTGGGTTGTGTTATCCTGCGTATGGTATCTGCTGTTTAATTGTATGACGATCTGTAAATATTGTAAATAATTGATGTTTATCCGCTTCTGTGGCAGCCTCGCCGCTTCTCTTTAAATGCTTTTGTTGTTTTCTGCAGGAGGGGAAAAAGGCTTCTCTATGGCAATGCTAGATCCTTTAGAGAACAACTTGTTTGACCTTCCTGATTATGAGAACACAGAGGACGAAACATTCCCACCTCTTCCCCCTCCTGCCTCTCCAGGAAGAGACGATGCAGAATGGGCTCAGGCTAATGGAGGTGAGCACCCGGGACCCCTAAAAATCCCATTCTAATGCTGTGCAATCGAAATTGGTGTTGAACTTCAGTGCATTAAAATAGGCAGAAAACAAACCGTAAATTTAAATTGTTAATCACGAGATGCTTTCCAGCTTGTGGGAATTTTTTTTTTGTGGAATCCATGAAAATATGTGCCAAAAGGAATCTTCATAAAACTCAAACTCTTCTGACAAAATGTTGCTACAAATAATTGTACAGCAAGGATCTGTAGTTATTCTTTATGACTTGGCTTTTAGAAGAGATAAGAGTGTTGGATGTACTCTCAATGCACTTATCAGAAATACAAGTAGAAACTTAAAATGTGCAGCAATTACTTTGAATACTTAAATGATGCTGTTTTCTTCCCCAGATCCAGATGGAAACCAGCAGTCCCAAACAAAGGATTCTGCTGTGACCAAACAGAAGGCACTAAAGAGACCAAGGCCTAGATTAGATGCCCAAAGGTAACTTTATACAGAATATTTCTTTGTGTGCTGAGTTTGATGTAGGGTTGTGAGAGAAAATGATTACAGTACCTCTAAAACTGGTCTGAGTTCTTTATAATCAACAGAAAGAATCCAAGCTCTAGGCTGTTTCAATAAATGTGAGAGTTTTTTCTTTTTTTTTTTTTTTTTTTTTTCTTGTTAATTGAAAGAAGAAAGTGGGTTTCAAATAAGTGCCCCGTTTCCTATTCCCAGGTTAACTTCAGAAAGGGGGCTCCCAGCTCTGAGACACATGTTTGACAACGTCAAGTTCAAGGGCAAAGGGCACGAGGTAAGAGCTGGGTTTTGTTTCCTGGGAGGTGGATGCAGGGTGCTGGAGTGCTGCCCATGTGATATGGGGAGCTTTGATAGGACTCTTGCTGGCCAGCTTCCCAGCAGTACCTGAACAAGCCCTCGTGTTGTTTGGAGCTGCAGACTTTAAAACAAACATGAAATGCTTTAAAAAAAAAATCCATATTTTGATAATAAAATTCTTTTCCTCAACTCTAGAAGTAGAATATCCCATATCCCATCTGTGATTCTTGTATTGTCCATACAAGCAGGGTTTTGAATCCCAAAGTTTTTTAAAAAAGTGTGACATAGCACTTGAGCAAAGAGAAAGCAGGACTTTCTCTACAAGCTTTCTGATTGTTTTGGGTGCACTTCAACATGCAGAGCTTATTTTCCTTTACACATCATTGCAGAGTTGGTTGTAGACAGGGGAGGGTCGGTCTCATCTCCCAGGTAACAAACAATAGGACAAGAGGGAACAGCCCCACGTTGTGCCAGGGGAGGTTTAGGTTGGTAATCAGGGGAAATTTCTTCAGCAGTGTTGTTGAGCCCTGGGCAGCCTGTGCTGTGCAGTCATTGTCCCCAGAGGGATTTAAAAGACATTCAGGTGTGACACTTGGGGACATGTTTTACTGGTGGCCTTGGCAGTGCTGAGGGAGTGGCTGGAGTCTGTGATCTTTGAGGACTTTTCCAACCCAAACAATTCCATGATTCTCCTGGCACCCTGCAAGGACTCCTGTGCATCTCTGGTTTGTGTGCTCTCGTTACCGCTGGAGCACCCAGGAACTGGGCAGTAGTGCTGAAAGGTGCAAAAACCTTTCCTAGATCAGCCTAATTTGATGTATCTGCATTCTAAACATCAGGAGCAATGCCAGCTGTGCCCCTGTGGATTTATTCCAGCCTGAGTTCAGCCCTGGTGGGTTAAGGACAATTCCTCAGGACCTGCAGGTGTTTGACAGGATATGCAGATGCTCCCCTGAACTTGTGTCAGCGCTGTTCTCACAGCCTGAGCTTCCACAGGGATTGTGGGGGGAGGAAGGAAAGGTCCCCCCACACTGGTCCTGCTGCCATTTTGCAGAGACTGTTGGGCTGCAGATGCTCCCTGTGTGCAGGAACTGCTGCCCCACTGCCCTCTGCATCTCCCCTCTCTGTCAGCTTCAGCAGCTGCTCTTGTCTTTCCTGCTCCAGGCAGAGGACCTGAAGACTCTGATCCAACACATGGAACACTGGGCTCACAGACTGTTCCCAAAACTGCAGTTTGAGGATTTTATTGACGTAGTGGAGTCTTTGGGAAACAAAAAGGAAGTTCAGGTATGTATATCTGTCAGCTCTTCATGGTGTTTGGAATAGTGCATGAAGTAGGTTTAGGGGATCAATTATGCAGTTAAAGAAGATGTAGGTTGTGCATACTGCTCAGAAGTAAAATGTTATTTAAATAAATTTCTCTCAATTTAGAGCTTTGTCTAGTATTAATGTTTGTATTTAGATACAACCTTTCTTTATTTGAAGTAATCCTCCAGAGAATTGGCTTCAGCATTTTTAGGCCATCTTTAACCACAGCAAGTTGCTTTACCAGCTGGAGCTGGTTGGGAGTTTGGGTTTTGTTTGGTTGATTTTTAATGTTTGAACCTGCAAAAGAAGACTGAGAAAGAATTCAGCTTCACCTGGCTGGGTGATGGGTGAAGGACTGGGAAGATGATCCCAGCACTGGAGGTCTGTGTGTCAAATGGACAAGAAGTGAGAGTGTTTGTTCAGAGTAACCAAGCGTAGAATTGCTGTGGTTTTCCCATGCTCCCAAAGTTGAACACAAAAACCTGCTGCAGATGAAACCTCAGTCTTTTCATGTTTTCCCATGCTCCCAAAGTTGAACATTAAAACCTGCTGCAGATGAAACCCCAGTCTTTTCATGTCCCACCTGCAGACCTGCCTCAAGCGGATCAGACTTGATCTTCCTATTTTACATGAAGACTTCAAAAATAACGAAGGTATGCTCTCTCTGCTATTTGTTCAGTTCTTCAGTGCTTAAGATGATTTGTTTCCCTTCCTACTGACCAGAAGTGAATGATCATGATAGGCTTTTCTAGTGTAGAAGAAATTGTTGAGAGGTCTGTGCTTTAAAACCAGGCTTCTGTGAGTCTTATGGTGGCACAACTGAACTGGTACTTGCATGTGTGTGTGAAAATAAATAAAATTGCATGGTCTGCTGAAAGGAAATAGAAGATGGGATTAACCAGCATTGTTAGAAATATTCTTCCAAAAAACCCCCTAAACCTGCAGTTATTGAGCACACAGGTTTGTGTTGCACTCTCACATGAGCAGTCTGGAGAGCTCTTGGATCCTCTTAGGGCAGGAATCACAAACTCATGCTGTTATTGTGTGAGGAGTGGCAGTGCAGTCAGGGGGTGCTGTCCCTCACAGGCACAGTGCCTGCTCATGCTGGGGGCACAGCTGTGTCTGTCAGAGCTGGCACACAGCTCTGGGACAATCCCCTCTGCCAGGACCAAAACCCAGCACTTACTTAGGGTGTAAGGCAGGAGTCTCTTCCAATCAAACGGAAATTAGTCAAAAACAGTTTTTTAATTAAAGAAGAAGTAGAGTTTACATGGTAGTTTGTAAGAAACTTCAACAGCAGAAAGGAGGGAATTTCATTGTCATTCCTTATTGAAGTTCACTATATATTGAAGTTGGAGGGAGACGACCCACCTTGCGTTGGTCAGCATCGACTCCACTTTATTGATCAATCAGGCACTTTTTATAACAGTGTTAATTCACTTCATGCATGTTGCCAAATCTGAGCTCACAATAGGTCAGAGATAACATACCAACCCCTCCTTATGTTTCCAATACCAAGATTTGGGTTCTCAAAATTATTCTTGCTTTCCCAAAACAGCCAAAGATAGAACATCCACTTGTTATGAGAAAGCTGCCTGAGAACTCTGATGTGCAAGGCTCTCAAGGCCTTCATGTTTGTCACCTTTACTTGTAATTAAAAATAACCTGAGAACCTCTGCTGTTCACAGAAACAGGCTGTGAGAATCTGCTCCTCACAGCTGCTTTCTAAGCCATCTCTGAAAAAATCTCCAACAATTCCTAAGGATCTGTGCAGGGTTTTGCATTTCTGCTGTCAGTCTCTCTGAGAGCATTGTCTGCCCATACGTGAAGCTCCAGCCCAGGCAGTGCTTGGGAATGGTGTTGTGGATGAGTTATGAGTGCAAAGAGCTGGCCTGGGCTTTGGGGTGCCCTTGGTGCCACGTGGCTGCCTTGCTGTGCTGCAGTGTGAGAGCTGCCCTGCAGCCAGAGGCAGCCACGGACAGCAACACCAGTGGTTCCTGCCGACAGCGTCTGCAGAGGGATCGGATTGTTCTGTGCGATGGTTCCACACACGGCCCTGCCAGCGTGCCTCTGGGGCACTGAGGGCACTGCTGCAGCCTTCAGGGGAGGAACTGTGTCAAATACAACACCCCAGCCTGAGGTTTTATTAGCAACCCAACCTCTTTGTCAGCTCTCCTTTCTATTCACAGGCTTAAAGCGGTGCAGAGGCCTTGGGTGCTCTGTGGGTGGGTGAAGTTTTTCTGGCTGAACTGCCTCCACTTTGCATGTTTGAGTGCTGGCAGATGAGTAAATATCTGTGTAATAGAGCACACTGAATTCAGAGCTGAGTACTCAATGTATGTGTTCAGACTTGTGATTCACACAATCCTGGATTGGTGTGGGTGGGAAGGGACCTTAAAACCCATCCTGTTCAATCCCCTGACATCCCCACCTTCAATTAGTGCCACACAGCCTGGCCTTGAAAGGTTGGAATTCCTGTAGGACTCCTGCCACTTTCTAAAGGACAGTGTTTTATGAGTAGTGTTGGGAGGAAAATGACCTGGCCCTAAGGAGTGCCTGGATTTCCTGTTCCTTTTGACCCTCCAAGCACAGCTGCTGTTGATAACTCAGCACACAGAGCTGTGCCTCTGCACTCGGGCATTGATCATTGTGGGTGTGAGCTCTGAGCACTTGTGCCCTTTGAATATTGGGGATGTGGGCCTAGGCAGAAAATCTCCCATTAAAATTATGAAATGAGCTTCAGCTGTCAATACAAAATGTAGAACACAGAAGTGCTTTCAAAATATTCTCTTGACTGATGTGTTGTGGATCTCTGTGTGTTTAAAGTGTTGATTCTGCCCCTCTTCCCTTTTTAAGCAGAAGAAGGGGCGAGCAATGGGCTGGATGCAGCTGCTGAGGATGCCCCCTCCCAGGCTGGCAGTGCAGAGGAGCTGAGCCCCCTGCCCGGGCCCAGCCTGACGGAGGAGCAGCAGGAGCGGATGAAGAAGAACCGGCAGCTGGCCCTGGAGCGGCGGCAGGCGCGGCTGCAGGGCCTCAGCCAGGCCCAGCAGCAGCCCCAGGGTAAGGAGCCATTGCTGTGCCACAGGGACCTGAGCTGCTGCTCACAGCCCTGATGGCTTCCCTAGGGAGTGCTGCAATGTGCAGCTCTCACATTTCACAGTTTTCCTGTGGTTAAACTCCCTGGTGCTTGTACCAAGCTCTGGTGAAATGCAACTCCTATCTCTGAGCTGCCTTTGCCACAGCCTGGGATTCTGGTGATGGAAGCATCAGTTAAACACAGCAATGGTATCTTATTGTGGGATCTCAGCACCTCAGGACTGAGGTGTCACCGAGTGCACCCTTGGGGGGCTCGGGAGTCCTGGAATGTTCCAGAAGTGTCTGGTGGCTGCACTTTGATCCTACACAGGAGACGACACCTGTATGAGGACAGGAGGGTTTCACCGGGGTGAATGGTGAAGGGATTGGTTAATTAGAGGGTGAAACACAGGGTTTAGGATTTCTGTACACGGGGGTTTAGAGAAGTAAGATGGAGGAATTGGGGCGTGTCCTGTCCTTCTTCTTCTTCTTCTTCTCCTCCATCTTCTATGGTGATGGTGGCACTTTTGGATTGGTTATTACTGAAAGTGCACCGGGTAATAAGAATAAATGGTATTGGGGAAAAATGATAAATATTGTACACGTAACCATGGGTATAAAGATAGGTGACCACCCAGAGGGGAGGGGAGTGTGCTCATGGCTGGCTGCTGAGCAGAGCTCTGTCGGGCTGAGAGAAAATCTTTTAGATAAACAATTAATAAACACCGAGACCGAGAAAAGAACTGAGGCCTCTTCTGTTCCTTTGATACGCGGGCTGCCCCAAGGCCACCCCGGGCCTTTCCAGGCCATCCAAACAGCCGAAAACCGGACATCTTATCTGCTCGTTTATTTATTTTTTTTTTCCCCAGCAGAGCTCCCCAGCAGTTACTCAGAAGAGGAGTTTGACAGCCCCATTGCTCAGGATCCCCCCGACCTCACTGAAGACACTCAGGGTCCTGCAGCCAAGGCTGCTCCCACAGAAGATGGAGATGATGGATTGGGATCTGCCAGGGAAGAGCAGTAGCTCCCCCACACCGTGAATGCCTTTCTTGACCAAAAGACCTCCTTGCTTTAAGTACTGTCATTGTACTGAAATGTTGCTGGCTCTTGGCACTCCAGAAGCTTCAGGGAAGTCTTTCCCATGGTGTCACTGAAGGACAGAACTCGTTCCTGGAAGCTGCAGGGGAGCAGCTCCATAGACCAGGAGACAGAACTTGAGCCATGTTTTCCACCTCCCAAAACGTTTTCTAAGAAATGTTTGAGTTTTTGGACCTATTTGAATAGAGTTTATAATTTATGTTAAACTGAATGAACTGGCATGTTAATGTATTAAGTTACTATTAAAGGTGTGTTTGGGGTTTTTTAACAAGTCTTTTAACAGGGGCACTGGATTTTTTTTAACTGCTTATCCATTACTTATATATTTTTCATATAAAATGGAAGCTATTAAATTTCAAAAGTCAAACCTGAAATTCTTGTATGAGGCTGCTGCAAGGCCAGGGCTCCCACACTTCCCCATCTCTCCCCAGACAAGGAGATCTTCCTTCTCCTGATCCTGCTCTGCTTCAGCCTCTGCTTCATTCTCTTCCTAGAGTCCTGGTTTTCCTTACACAACAACTTTTCTCTTTTTAGAATGAAGAGGAATCACCCCTTCTAATAAAGGGGTAAAAAGTACTGAATTTCTACACACTGAATTAAGCCACTACCCTCAGGGCAACAGGTGTTACTTTATGAAGGAATTTGCTTTTTATGACCTTGTAGGAAAGAAGGAAGTATTTAGGTTTGAAGAACCTAATTTGTGGACAACATCGGCAAAGTAATTTTTGGAATGGTTTTTGAAAGAATTCACAGCACACTGTCTTTAGTCTGAAATATGAGCTTTATCAGGTATAAAATATTTTCATAACACATCTATATCATAATCAGATAAAAATAATTCTTATTTAAAATAGACACTTAGCTTCTTATTGAAAGGACTCTTGAATATTTAAATAAACTGCTTTTTTAAAGATCCCCAAGCACTTGTGCACAATGAACAGGAGTGGGGCAGCCCCAGCAGCGGGGGCAGGTCCCAGCTCAGGTCCTGATCTCCTCTGTCACATCCAGCAGCGCCAGCTCCCGGATCTCCTCCAGCAGCTGGTACAGGCTGGGCCCCTTGGTCTGGCAGAACTGCCGTGACTCCTCATCCATCACTTCCAGCCTGGCTGTGTCCTGGGCACGCTGGGCCTCCTCTGCAGACTGGCTGACCTCCTTCACCAGCTCACACTTCACCCCCTGCAGGCTCCTCTGGGCGGCCTCGGTGTCCGCACTGTGGTGTGGGGCGTTGCTGATGATCTCCAGCTTGATGGTTTCAGCGTGGCAGCGGGAACTCTGCACGAGGATCCTCACCTGCAAAGCAATATTGTTGTTACATTTCTGATGGTGCCATTTCCTTTCCTCCCCTCGTGAGATACTCACTGTGATGTGATCGAAAAGGCTCAAGGTCATCGAGTCCCCAGCAGTTGTAGTGGAGGTGATTTTATGCTGAGAGCGATGGAGGGAACCAGGCTTCCACTGGCAGCTCCCAGCCCCTTGGCAGGAGATGACCAAGCCCTCTTTGTTTTTCATGTAGGCTGCACCTTTGATTCCATACCTAGAGCAGAGCACAGAGAAGCTGTTCTAACCATTTTCAGGTCTCTTAGTTTCGAAACCTGCAGGCTGAGATTATAGAAAAGCAACAGGAAGGGGCAGGCATGGCAGGCTGATAATGCTGCCTCAGGAACAGGATAGGTGGTGTTAAAGAAACCCAGACATGAGAACAGCATGGAGAGACAGTGACTGAAGTGTTTTGAGAGCAGCAGAGCAGAAGTGAAATAGTCAGTGATCCATTATCTTAGTGCTGGGTGGGGCCTGGAATGGATCAGTGATGGGAGAAGAGCAGCTTTACAGGTTTTTCCAGCCAGACCATGAGGAGACAGTTCTCCATTTTCAAAGACGCTCCTTGAAGAGCAGCAGCATGTTTGCCCTGGGTTCTCTGTAAGGCAGCAGCCTTTTCTGTTTGGGGAGGCCCTTGAGCCCGCCCTGTGGGATGCTGGGGATGGCAGATGAGAACGTGGCAGTGCCAGGCTGTGCCCCCCCAGCACCCCAGCAGCCCAGGTGTCCCTCCCAGCCCCGGGCTCACCGTGGCACGAAGACCAGCACGCCGTTGGTGCGGATGGAGTAGATGACGCCGTCGGCCACGCAGCGCTCGTCGCTCTCGGCGCTCCTGTCTCGGAAGTACATGCACTGGAAGAGCTCTGTGGATTGCTTCTGAGCACGCTGGGCTGCCTGCCAGCACCCCACACACACACAGAGACAAAAACCTACGTGAATATCTCAACAAGCATCTTTGACTTCCACAGCTGCTTTTTCCCACTATTTATTCTCTTATCTGTCCCCAAGAAAAATTACATCTAAAACAAAATCCTACATGCAGTGCAAGTGAAGTATGAACACTTTTAGTACCACTCTCAGAAGAAAACTGATATTTAAAAAAACCCCAAAGCACTACAAATAAAAGTAAAATGATACTTTTAATTCACAAAAGGCACAGTCAGGAGTGGTATCCCATGCCCCAGGGCACCATGGAGATCCCAGAAGGACACCCTTACCCGGTTCCTGTTATTGATGTGTCTGCACAATTCCTCCAGGTCCTTGTTGCTGATGATGTTGTCCTTCACATCCCCCGTGGTGCCCCTCAGGGTCGCTGCCATCAGCAGCCTGTGCACAACGATGTCAGCGTATCTCCTGATGGGAGAGGTGAAGTGAGTGTACTTCTCCAGGGCCAGCCCTGCCAGGGGAGAGGAACACAGATGAGCAGTCAAAGCCTCCCCCAACAGTTCAGAAATCACAGGAAAGGCAGGAAAAGTGAGCAGGTACCATAATGATGAAACTGCTCCTCAGGACAAGAGCCAGTTGAGAAGTACAGGGCGTTGGACATGGCGTGGGTGGCCATGGAGCGCAGCAGTTTGTTCACAATGGGATCCGAGGGGTCGTTGGCTCTGTCCAGAGACTCGGCCAAAGCCTTGTTAGACCTGGCAAAAAGGTGTTAATTCCAAAGAAAATTACACTGTCCCTGCTTATAATGGCTCACAGTTAACAGCAGCATAAAACCCACACAGAAGCTGATAGTTATTCATACAAAAATGGCAAGCAGAGTGGTATTGAAACTCTAAATGCAGTTTGGTAACAGCTCTGCTCTAAGAAAATGTTTAGAAAAATCCCAGTTTTCACTCAGTTGTCTGCTGCAACTGATGCCCTTCACCATGGCTTTCTCATGTTATCTTGCCCAAGTAATTATGAATTATTTTGAGTCATTTAAAATGACTACATTGCACAGAATTCACCTAATTTAAACCAGTACTTTCTTACACAGGAAATACAGTGCAAACAAGGCCACTGCAGAGCTTGACTACTGCACAGTGACTGAACAAATGTTTTGTCTGGGTATGGCTAAAATTATTCACTCCATTTGGAGTACAGCCAGCAGAATGCAGGCAGCTTCTCCTGGTCAGAACATCATCAGAAAGGTTCTGATAAAACTCCTTTCAAGAACTTCTATGCAGTGTCTCTTAACATTGATACTCAGAGCTGGAATTGTTTAACAATACCATGGCCAAACAGTTAACTGCTTAACTTTAATTACAGAACTTTAGTAATAAAAGCTACCGTGTGTCTATTGAGAAGCCTTTGGCACTGGCACACTCCCGAAGCTCAGTGAAGAATTCCTGGCGGGGTGGAGGGTGCTGCCGCAGCAGAGCCTGCAGGGGGAAATCCTCGGAAATCCTTTTCGCCACCCAGTGGTTGGCCAGGATCATGCATTCCGCCACGGTCTCGTGCACTTCCAGCGGCTGCTTGGGGATGAGGTCATGGATATTCCGTTTGTCATCCAGCTGCACCCGGATCTCGATGCCCTCCAGCTCCAGCGCGCCGCAGCGGTCCCGCTTGGCCCGCACGTGTCGCGCGATGTCGGTGAGCTTGGATATGGCCCAAACCAGCTCAGCCAGCTTCTTCTGCCTCGCTCCTTCCTCCAGGCCTTTCAGCTCCACGATGTCCCCCACCACACTGGTGTCCCCATCCAGCAGTGCCTGGGCTGTCTCGTACTCCAGCTTGTAGGCAGAGCGGATCAGGGTTCTGCTGTACTGAACCCTCAGCGTCTCCAACGATTCCTTCTCCAGCTCCCACAGGACACTCACAGCGTATCTTAAACACAACACCACAGAGCTCTGGAACAGTTCTGGTACACCTAAACTCCCACTGCAAGCACATTCAACCCTTAGAAATTTATAGATTTAATTCTGGTTGTGGAAACATAATTTTTTTTTCCTTCATGAAACCGGTGCTCAGCAACCACACCACTGAATAACACACTTGCCTTTCAGTCTCACACAACACAACTGAAATGAGCTACACAGCAGTATCATCTTCTATTCATCTGCTGAAGCAGAGTACCCCTAAGGTATAAGGTCTCCTTTATCTTAAAGCAGAGCTACACTGTGATAGTTATTTTTACCCATTTTTATTTCATTAGTCAGATGCATCCACAATGAACATCTCTGTACCCTGAATATCCTCATGCCAGCAGCCAACTGAGCCCGTAAATTGATATAAACCGGTCTATAAAATTCACCCTGCCTGTGGTAGAACTGAAAGGGAATTTTTAATGTACACAGTTCCTCCAGTAATAATGCAAAGTGACTTGTGGAAGTGTCCCTGCTGAGAACCCCCCAGGCTCACCTGTCCACGCCGCTGAGGAGGGAGCACAGGCCGGCGCTGAGCACCGAGGGCAGCATGTCATAGCGCCGGTCTGCCAGGTAATACGTGGTGGCCCTGCAACAAAACACAGCCACTGCTCTTCCCACCCACAAACACTGCTCCACAGCCTGATGGCAAAAGGTTATTCCCACAGAACACTCACAGGTGCAATACCAAAGCCAAATTATTAAATAGCTATTTGCACAATACAACCCTGATTATGCCTTCCTTGGTATTTCAGCTGTCATTAAGGGCAGAACCAGGGCTGGACAAAATTTGCTCACTGAAGAGATGAGTTAATCAAACCCCTCTGCTGCCTCCACATTATACTTCTTTGAATCTACAAAGAATACAGTTCATTAAGTGATTAAGTTTAAGTTCAAGACACCGGCAATAAAAGAAAAAAGAGAATGAAATATTTGCACTTTAAAAGACAAGATTGAATATTAAAACATAAGCCTGACAAATACCTCTGGAATTAAATTCATGTAAGACTTAATTCCATCTTGTGGGTGTTCATCTCCCTTGGAATGCAAACAAGTGGTTTTTAAAATACTATAAGTCACAGATGTTAAATTAGACTACAAAGCAAAGAAGAGTGATTAGGGAAAAATAAAGTTGTATAGCTTTCTGGAAAATGTGTCCAAATAAAAGCAGAATGTCATTAGTTACCTAATAGTTTAATTATCTTTAAGTCATCTTTAGTAAGACATGAAAGGTGAAAGCATGTTTCTTTCCTTCCAAAGCTTCCTTAAGGCAGCATCACAAACTTCTGAGCTCCAGAAACTTTCTCATTTCCAGAGAATAACTCACCTTGCTCTGGCCTCAACATCAGTGTAGGAATTGGCAGGCACGAAGTGAGTCACATCTGCAATGTGCACGCCCAGCTCCAGGTTCCCGTTGGGCAGAGTCCTGACAGACAGAGCATCATCCACATCCTCACAGCCCCTGGGGTCAATGCTGAAAATCAGGTGGGAGTCTCTCAGGTCAAGGCGTTTTTTGGCCTCCTCTGGACTCACTTTCCATGGATTCTTTGGAGAACTCACTGGCATTTCACTCATCTATACAGAAATATTGTTGATGAACATAGATTTATGTATTTTCTACAAAAAGATGCCAACAATTAGATTTAATTAGTTTTTTAATTCTTCTTTTGTTTAATTTTACAAGTCCATTACATATACTTTACACAAAGGGTGGAAAAAATTGAAAAGAATTCTATGTGTATTAGTAACCAATGTTATTACTTGGTGATACTGCAGCTCTGGCAAATATAACCACTACATATTGGTTTTTTAGTCTTCTTCTTTCTATTAATTGTAGGTACAATCAAAATTGTTACCTATGAAAGCTGGTTCCTCTTCCAGTTGAAAACAAAGTGTTTAATACAATTATTTCAGTAGGATGAGGCCTTTAGGATCAGTAGCATAACCACATACTAAAGGCAGAAAAATCTTAAAAGTCTACCTCAAATTTGAATTAAGAGTTTGTAATCTTCTCCTCACAGCAAAAGGATTATCTTAAAATCACTACTGACTTGAAAATCCATAGTATCAAGAGAACCACTGATCCAAGAGATTCCAGAAAAATGAAATAAAATTATAAAAAATGTTCAGCTTTTAAAATGGACTTTTCAAAAACCCACTGGCAACAAAGATGTTGAGCTGTAAGAGAATCCGTCTCTGAGAAAGAAGACGCTGGAAATAATGAAAACAGAGACTGTCGGATCTCAAGATCTCAGTCCTGAGGTGCTGAGCCTCCGAGACCACCTTGGGGGGCTCGGGAGTCCTGGAATGTTCCAGAAGTGTCTGGTGGCTGGACTTTAACCCTACACAGGAGACGACAAGGATGAGGGCTTCACAGGGTGAATGGTGAAGGGATTAGCTAATTAGAGGGTGAGAAACAGGGTTTAGGATTTCTGTACAGGGGGGTTTAGAGAAGTAAGATGGAGGAATTGGGGTGTGTCCTGTCCTCCTTCTTCTTCCTCTTCTCCTCCATCTTCTTTGGCCACGGTGGCACCTTTGGATTGGTTATTATTGAGAGTGCACCGAGTTATAAGAATAGATGGTATTGGGGAAAAATGATAAATATTGTACACGTAACAATGGGTATAAAGATAGGTGGCTGCCCGGGAGGGCAGACAGTGTGCCCATGGCTGACTGCTGAGCAGAGCTCTGGTGGCTGAAAGAAAATCTTTTAGATAAACAATTAATAAACATAAAAACCGAAAGAAGAACTGAAGCCTCTTCTCGTCCTTCGATACGCGGGCTGCCCCAAGGACACTCCGGGCCATTCCAGGCCCCTCAAACAGCCGAGATAAACCGGACAAGAGACAAACCTGGATTTCTGAGAAAGGGGCAGCACAAATGCTGTTCTCCACCAGAATGGCAGCAATTTCCCCCTCGAGGTCGCCAATCCTGCCCAGCACTCTGACGAAGTGCCCGTTGGGGTACAGCGATGTGGACTCCCAGGAATCGATGCGCACCACGACTCTGTGCTCCTGCAGGGACACAGCTCTGTCACAGCACCTCTGTGCCCCTGGAAAGCACAGCCCCAACACAACCTTACATTCAGCAGGAAAAACCCACAGCAAGTGATATGTAAGTGCTCAGGGCAGCTGGACTGTGGCCCAAATTCAGACCTCAAGCTTTGTTACCTGACAGGAATTGAACACAATCCTTCAAGGCAGAAATTGAACCCTTGTGGAGAGCTTTATTAATAGTTGGTTAGCTGAGAAAGGCCATGCTGACATATTGCCACTGGTCAAGCTGAGAAATCAGCAGTCAGCAAGCTGAAAGGAGATGTCAGCAGCTTGCAATCAGTGGCCTTGCTGCAACATGGAGAAAGGGAGTAGAGATTAGTCCTGAATATCTCCTAAGAATATGTAGAAAGTATCAAAAGTAGGACCATAGGAATGTAAAAGTAGGTGTAACTGCTGATATGTAACTAACCAATCCTGAGCTCAACTTTTGCAATATGCATGAAGTTAATTACGAACTGTATTTAACCCGCTGTGCTGATCAATAAAATGGGGCCTGTGATGATCAACTGGATGTCCTGGTCTCCTTCCGTCGACAAACCCTCACAGATTCTGTTTTACCATGGTTTTGTCAAGGAAAACATCATTAGAGCTTCTATTGCCCACACAGCTTTGTAGGAACACAGAGAACACTTCAGTTAAATTACCTGTAAGGCCTCAGCCTGCTGAGTGCTGATCCGGATTTTGGGAATTCGGTAATCCCAAGGTGTTACAAGGACTTTCTGAGCATTTCTGCCCTGGGACTGGCTCTCTTCTTTAGAGGGGAAAGTGACCACATAATCCCTCCAGTTCTTCTGGATGATTCCAACTACTTTACCTTTAAATCAGGAACATTGTGCATTAAAGAATTAAACAGAAACAAGAAAGCAAATATGTGGGAATGCAGGAGATTCACTGTTTTGTAAAATCAACTGATGTGTCCCCAAATCTGTTACAACTGCCAACAACATATGGTGTGCAGACAATACAGTGTGTCATAAACTACTGCTGGCACAGGCAGATTTTAATGAGCTTGTATTTATGTGGAGACTAACTCATTGTATAGATTTCAACTGATACACAACATCAATTATTCAGAGATTCCCATTGCTGCTGAAATGTGGCCAGTTCTAGTAATACAGAGAATTTTTAATAGCACAGAGCAAAACAAAACATGATTTCCCTACAAAAAGAAAATTAACCTCTTGTAACTTTTAGCTCTGACCTCAACAAACTTCTAAGATGCAGCTCCAGCTGCAGAGTAACCATTTCAAACAAGACTCTAAGTTCCCATGGTACCCAGGAATGTCCCAAGGGGATACTTTTTCACCTAACAATTTTTTTCCCATTATTTATCAGCAGGGAATTCAAAGGATGCTCCTCCTTACCTGTGGGCATCGGATCACCCGTGGTGTCTGCAGGTGCTTTGTCCTCAGTCTCATTTTCACAGAGGGCAACAGTCCTTCCCTTCCATTCGTGCACAGGCAGCAACTCAACCACAACCACGTCCCCGTGGATTGCACGGTTCCGAGCCTTGGTCCCATAAATAAGGATGTCACTCTGAAGTTCTGCATTTAAAATAAAAGGAAACAGAACCATAATCTTCTAAAAAAATTCAAATCCGTCCATTCTTGGCAGCATTCTGCTGAAATAACAGAAAATGACTTTTCCAAAAGTATTTCTTCTAAATAGGACTACTATCAAGAAATTAATATTGCAAGGAAATGAAAACTTTTTCCTCGTTTTAGTTTGTTTTTTGTTTTTTTTTTTTTAATGATCTTTTAAGGAATTCTGTGAGTGAACTTTTGGATAAAAAGCAGCACAGGCTGGGTTAAGTTCATTGTTCTTAGGCAGCAGCTATAAAAACATCACAGTTAAATCGTGAAAGCCACTGCCACAGGATTCTGGGGAGGATTTAGAATAAAACAAGCTTTTAAAAAATAATGAGTGTATTGAGCACTAGTATGACTGCAGGGTCTGTCACAGGAACATTTGACAGTAGCTCTTAGTGAGAGCTGGGCCAGTCTGTCTGTGCAAGGGCAATGGACAGTTCCTTCAAAGGTGCTGATTAGTAACTCATGCCAGAGAGACAATCCTGGATCACTTTGGATCAGCTTGATCCAAAAGGCAATTTTCCAGTTATGTTCACAAAGACCAGCTTCCTAATCCTGCCAACATCTATGCAAACCCTTACTGCAGTCAAAGGAGTGCCCACCTGGGGCTAGAGCAAAGCACAGGGACAATCTGCACCAGCAGTTCCCTTCAGAGAGGTGCAGGCAAACAGGACAAGAGGCCAGAACTTGGCCAAAGGGGGTTGTGGGATCTCAGCACCTCAGGACTGAGGTGTCACCGAGAGCACCCTTGGGGGGCTCGGGAGTCCTGGAATGTTCCAGAAGTGTCTGGACTTTGATCCTACACAGGAGACGACACCTGTATGAGGACAGGAGGGTTTCACCGGGGTGAATGGTGAAGGGATGAGTTAATTAGAGAGTGAAACACAGGGTTTAGGATTTCTGTACAGGGGGGTTTAGAGAAGTAAGATGGAGGAATTGGGGCGTGTCCTGTCCTTCTTCTTCTTCTTCATCTCCTCCATCTTCTGTGGTGATGGTGGCACTTTGGGATTGGTCATTACTGAAAGTGCACCGGGCAATAAGGGTGAAAGGTATTGGGGAAAAATGATAAATATTGTACACGTAACAATGGGTATAAAGATAGGTGACTGCCCGGAGGGAGGGGAGTGTGCTCATGGCTGGCTGCTGAGCAGAGCTCTGTCGGGCCGAGAGAAAATCTTTTAGATAAACAATTAATAAACACCGAGACCGAGAAAAGAACTGAGGCCTCTTCTGTTCCTTTGATACACGGGCTGCCCCAAGGCCACCCCGGGCCTTTCCAGGCCATCCAAACAGCCGAAAACCGGACAGGGGGTAGGAAAGGGGAAGGAGTTCTCCTCACAAGTTCCACCCTCTGTTTAATCTTCAGCCTCCTTTCTGGCCATGGAAACCACACAGGCACTGCAGTGCTGAGCCCTCACCCCTTGGATAACTGAGCACCCCTCACCTGTGTCTTTGCTGCCAACCCCCTGAAGCCGCACAAAAGCTTCCAGCTGTGCTCGGTGCTTATTGACATTCAGGGCACCCTGGAAGAGACCAACAAACCAAGCAATGGGTGAAACACCCCAAAAACAGACAACTTGAAAGGATAACACTTCGGGGGTTACACTTATTTTTGCATGAATTAGTTTTTATTGATCCACAGGTTATTTTGAACACAGCTGTTCTCTCTGTAGGGGGGAAGGCAGGGTGTAGGACTTTAGGTACTCACTTCTGGCAAAGTAAATTCTTTAAAATGCTGAATTTATTTGTAAGATGGTAAATGGCATTTTACTCCAAGCATAGGCAGTGTAAGATTACTTTTGCTGTCTGCCTTAGCAGAGAATCTGGCATTATTTCAACAGGAAAGAAAAGCTTCAGTCTTTCTGTTCATATTTTATTCCTGCCTCTGCTGAAATTGCCAAGAAAGGAAAAAAATCACTGCCTCTAATTCTTTAAATTATTTTTAAAAGAAGGACACTTGTCTACCAACAATCCATATAAAGGCCCTGAACAGCCATAAACCTGTAAATTAATTTCATTGACTGGGAGATCTCTGTGCAAATGAAGTTAGAACTGCTGCCTTTGTGCAGCACTATTTATATTTAAGAACAAGGTCTCTCTGCTTCAAATCACACCTGGTCTCTCAATTTACAGCTACATCACATATCAAGTTAAAGAAAAAACAGCAAATTTCAAATCCTCAATAGCCAAATCTTACTTTAACTTCTCCAAGACAAAAAAAAAAAAAAAACCAAAAAAAACCAAACCACATGTCACAATACAGCGTAGGGGAAATATTTTGAGAATCCTAAGAATTCTAATCCCTTCCATACTCTTGACTTTTGTTTTCTTTCCCTCTTCCCACCACAGCCATATTTCTTTCTCTAATCACATTTCTTTCTCTAATCTAATCTGAAATCAGTTGTATTTCAGGCAACTCAAGGGATCAAGCACAAAGACTGCATTGTTGTGTGTATGTTCCCCATGGAACAAATACCTGCAGGTATCTCCCAGACTTGATCCCAGCCTCCAGCACTTCCACAGGTAAGTGCTCAGGATATTCCTTGCCGTGGTTCTCTTGGCTTTCACTCTCCCGCTCACGCCGAGCTTGCACTATGGAGTCAAAGAGCTCGTGGGCAGCCTTCAGGTCAGGCCAGAAGTTATCCAAGTAATGCTGGAGGCACACATAGAAATAAACAGAAAAGTACTCTGAGATCTCTGTTCTCTCAATAATACATCTGGAAAGCCCATCATGGACAGGATCTGTCTCACACTGTACCCAAATAACACAATGGTAATGATGAGTCTGCTCTAAACCCCACAGATCTGTGCCAGGTTCAGCCTAATCCACTGCTAAATACAACAGAGGTCAACCAGTTTGGTGCAGCTTTTACTCAACATCCTTTCACAGCAGAACATGAACATCCCATGCCCAGATCCCACTGAGTACCAGTGGTGTCAGAGATGGACACCAAAATGAAGAATGAATTATGTTAGACATCATTGTCTCCTCAGCAGCCCAGGCAAGAACACTGTCAGTGGATATTTAGGCTACAGCTGCTGATGGACTGCTTGTATTCCAGATTTAGGCAGTATGGACTGCTTGTATTCCAGATTTAGGCAGCTGCCTGAGGGAACTGATCACTGCTCATCAATGGAAAATTCCTTCAAAACAAGGAAAAGGTCTCCTGAGAAAGATGACCTCTATCCTCAGAGCTGCTCTTTATCTTTCCAGCTCTCTGCTTTTTTCTGAGATTCCCACAAGTGACGTATTTGCTTGCTTTGATAAATGGAGATATGAGCTACCTCGCAGTTTTCTTGAATGTGAACTCTAGCATGATTTGCAATATATTTTAATGTACTTGCTTCATCATTTTGATGCAGCATAAAGGAAACCTTTTATTTTTCTGGCACGTTACCTTGAAGGAAATCACAAACACTCCTTCTGTTTCATTTCCGTACTGCCTGATAGCATCTTCATCTTCTGTTACCATAACAACTGGCATCTGACCCAGGCAGTGATTGTGATACCAGGCTGCTGCATTGTAAATATTCCTAGAAAAGCAAAGTTTGAAATAAGACTTCTGGCACAGCTCATTTGCTACTTGTGAGATTTTGCTGGCTTTGTATAAACGAGATTTTGATTTAACACTCAGACTTTTCAGAGATATAAACCAAGCTACAGAAATGTTTTTCTGCAAAAATGTTCCTGTATCATTCTTAAGCTTCACAAGAAGACAAGAAGAGAGGAGAATGGAATGTTTCCTCCCCAGTACATCCACTTGTGCCCTGACTGCAACACAACATGAAGATCCTCTGAGTGACTGTAAAAGGCAGGCTGGAGGTGCAAAGACTCTGATGCTATGGTGTGACTTTACACTGATCCAGCTTTTTCTTTAGCATTATTGCATTTAATTTAATTACATTTTGCCTATTTCCCTAAGAAAACAATGCTGATACTTCTATAATCATAAAGCACAATGCAGACTTGCAGTGCCTGTGAACTGCTGCAGAGCTAAGCAGAGCAGGAGCATGAATGAACTCTCACATTCCTAAAATCATGGTGCTGTGCAATGTGACACTGCAGAGGCTCAACCAAACCTGGTCTGCCACTTCTCCATGGATTCTCCCTTCTCCCTGGGCAGGTAGCAGTGCTGGTGGAATTCATTAGCAAACACAGTGCAGTCGTGACGGGGATCCTTCAACAGATTCCGTAACTTGTTGTACTGCCTGCAATGAAAAAACATAAATATATTCTTGTGCCTGCTTTTGGTAATGCTATTTTAGCTCCACATGAAAATACTCCAGGAAAATTACTGTCATGCACAGAGAAGTGCACTCATTAAATTATACCACTGATGATAAATCCTAAACCATCACCTGCAAGCAAACTTTATTAAGTTCCATCATCAACACTTCTGATTTTAAACATACTTGTTTTCCACTGAGCCCCACAAAACATCCAAAGTGCTCAGGAACTTGTTTTGTTTGTCACTTTTGGGGCAAGTGCTATTACTTTAAAAGCCTTCATGCTTTAGAAATATGGGAAGGTCCTGAGAGCAAATTTTACTCAGAAATGCTATGGCAATGGCCAGGTTAATGTCTGGTGAGATAAATATCATACAATATTAATTGCTCCCCAAAGACAAATGCTCAGGCATCAATAGAGTAAACTAAAACCTGTCCATAATCTAGCTCTGGACACATAATAAATCATTACTGCAAAGTCTAATGAATTCCTGCCACCAGCCATTGGATTAGTTAATAATGCTGCAGGTTTCATATTGCTCCTATCAAGTGAAAACTATGCCAGCCATTGATATCCATGGATCACAAAGGATCCCAGTCCTTCCCCTTCTGTAAAACACATTAAGACACTTGAAAGGTCTAAAAAAATTTTATATTTTATAAATCAGTATTTTTACTTCAATCTAAATAAAAAAGAAGTTCTTCTGGGATAAATACCTGCGTCCTTTCTGATGCTGCACAGCCTGACAAGCTGTTTGCATGAAAATAATTCCTTTCAGCTCTGGGAACTCCAGAATCTCCAGGTACTCCTGAACAACCTTGCAGTCGGGGACAACATAGTGTGTGACATCATCTGATAACAATTTGCCATCTAGAAGATAATGCAGAGTTTCAAGGTTCAAACTTTCAGCTGAAATAATGGTTTCTTGAAAATATTTCCTGATATAAGAAAATTAGAGTGTGTCTCTTCAAATGGGTACATTTCTTCTTCTGATGAACAAAATTACACATATTATGGTTTAATCTGTGGTACATAAATTTGTGACAAAACCCTTTTGCATCCACTGATGCCAAAATTTAGTGCAAATTCTATCCAGAGGAATGAAAATATCCACTTTCATTATGAAAAGGCTATCACTTAAAAGAGCGAAGGTTACAGCTCTTCCTCTGCTTCCATAAGAAAAAGGGACTATACATCTGGCACAGAAAATCTTTTCATGGAATTTCTAAAGGCTGTAGAATTCTGAGCAGTTCCTTTACCCTGCTCCCACAGCCCTCTCTGTTCAAACACACCATTTACAGCAGGCTCTTTACATAAAAGAGCACAGGTAAGAGTGCCTGTAGACAAAACCACTGCTACTGCAAAGAAAATATGTTTTTAATCCTAAACTATCAACCATCACTGTTAATTTTCTTTATGCAGACTGTAGCCCTTAGGAATATGCCATCAAAATACCAGACACAACACATCACAGGTGACATCTTAAAAAGTACCTCAAAATTCAAGAGTTTAATTGCTTTTGGTATTTCAAAGATTACCCAAAAGCTTTCAGATGGGAGGGGATCTCTGCTGTATTTTTTCTTAATACCCATTTGCTATTTATTATAAACACTGAACTCACCACAGTGCAGGCAAATTATACAGAATATATCATATAGATCTTGACAAGTCAGGTTACTTTTATTATTCCTTAGAAGCTGACAGGGGACAATCTCTGAGCTGTGAGCACAAGTGTGAATCCAGCCAGCACAGTTGTGCACGCAGCAACCTGGCCTCATCTCACACTGAAGGCTGATAATGGATGATGGCAGCAGATATACAAGAAAGCTAATATTTATTCATAATTCAGAAGAGCATTAGAAGTGAAATGTCACTGGAAGATTTAGGAGCTGTGCCATAGGAAGCCATCCTTGCCTAACCCATCCATCTAGAGCAGAATGACTCCAGGCAGGCACAGCTCACCCCTACAAGCACCTGCTGATGGGATTTTTGCAGGCAGTCTCTCACAGGGCATGAAATAGATTTGCTCAGCACACTGTGTAAAGTCAGGAAGGAAAACAAATATTTCCCTCACATCTGGGTTACCTTGAATAATCACATAGGGACATACTCTGACAGTCACCTGTAGAACAATTTATATTTAAGTACAAAATAGGGGGAGTTAGGCACAGCAGGAAAGGTTAAGAGTTTTTTCTGATATGTGCCTTTAATTTATCCTTGAGGAATTCACAACCAAATGCAGTATTTTAGGGAGCAGTAACTATCACTAGTCCTGATCTCCTATACAGCAGTAATACACTACAATAATCTAAGTAATACACCTTCTGCCCTCAATTGCAACCTAAATCAAAAGTGAAAACAACTATGCCAATCATAGTTCCAAAGGAAGAAAAAAAAACTGTCACAATTCTCAACCTTTTCTTTCAGGCAAGCCATTTGGTCGATTTCAACAGGTTGGATATTATGTTTGTTATTTACCAGTCATTTTCCTGCATCAAATAAATTGTGCTATTGAACAACAACAGCAACAAACGCAACTGAAATATCAACCACAGCTCTGGTGATGATCTACGATGCACATAACAGCACCACAGTACGTAAAAACAACAACAAATGCAGACATCAGAGCCTGGCAGCCTTCCCGTGTCTGAAATGCCCTGATATAACACAGGCAATTACATTTAATTACTGAACAGAAATAGCTGCCGATGCAGAATTACAATGGCTTCAAGATAATGGCTTGGCCCCATTGTAATACTTAACAGGTATGTATAGAATTTAACTCATGCTATAAACCACCACCCTGCAGAAATTAATTCATTTTAAAGGATCTTTTAAAACAAGAGATGTGTAAAAATTGAACAATCCTTTAGCCTTTTATCACTGCCAGTAAACTGTTCACAGTTAAACCCTCTAACAATCAACTCCTCGATTCCTTCGGCTCTTAACGCCTCGTTGATTTCTCAGGATCCTGCTTTAAAAGGAAAACCATTGGTACAGTCGTGATTTGTTCAGCACCATCCGGACACCCCAGGATGGGGATCACCCCTTTCCCTTCAGGGATAACCCTTGCCCGAGGATGATTCTCGGTCCTCAGGGGTTCCCCCAGCTCAGGGATCATCCCAGTTCAGGGATTCCCCCCAGCTCAGGGGTCAAGCTCTGTCCAGAGATTCCCCCAGATAAGGGATCACCCTCTTCCCTCAGGGATCACCCCAGTTCAGGGATCGCCCTCTGTCCTCAGGGGTTCTCCCAGCTCAGGGATCACTCCAGTTCAGGGACTGTCCCAGCTCAGGGGTCAGCTCTGCCCAGAGATCACCCTCTGTCTCAGGGATCACCCCTCGCCCAGGGTTCACTCCAGTTCAGGGACTGCCCCAGCTCAGAGGTCAGCTCTGCCCAGGGATCCCCCCAGATCACGGATCACCCACTTGCCTCAGGGATCACCCCAGCCCAGGGGTCACTTTGTCCCCAGCTCTGCCCCCGCACCCGCGGCCCCGGGGACGCTGACCACCGCCCCAGCCCGGCCCGCGGGCGATCCCGGCTCTGTCAGTGCTCGCCCCCGGCTCTCCCCAGACCCCTCACGGCGGAACCTCACCGCGGGCGCAGGCGGCGCGGCACTGGGCGCTGCGGCACAGGGCGCTGCGGCACGGCACGTCGGGGCGCAGGTAGTGCTCCCGCACCACCCGCACGGCGCGGCCCTGCTGCCCCCGCAGCTGCAGCACCTTCTCCGTGCGGAGCATCGGGGCGGCGGGGACCGGGGGGACCGACCGGCAATGGCGGGGACCGGCGGCCCTGAGGCCGCGACTGCCGGGGCGCCTGCGCGGGGCGGGGCGCGGGGTCACAGCGCGGGGATCGGCTTCAACCGAGGGGCGGGAAGAGAGCGAGTGGGGCGGTCTGAGGGAACCGGGCGGGATCGAGCTGAGAGAACCGGGCGAGATGGAGCTGAGGGGAGTGGGGGGAGTCTGAGGGAACCGGGCGGGAACGAGCTGAGGGAACGCGAGCTGAGGGAGCTAGAAGTGGAGCTGAGGGACAGCGGGAACGAGCTGAGGGACGGGCGGGAGCGAGCTGAGAGGACCGGGACGATTTGAGGGGACCGGAGCGGCTGAGGGACGGGCGGGACCGAGCTGAAGGGACTGGAACCGGAGCTGAGGGAACCGGCCGGCTGAGGGAACTAGCGCACCCCTCAGGGGCGGGCGGGAGAGGGCTGAGGGGAGCCCGACCAGTGCAAGCCCTGAGGGAGCCCGGGCTTGTGTGGCTTGGCTGGGCGAGCACAGAGGGCCGATTCCCTTCAAGTGGGGAATGCAGTTGTGTGAACCTCCATGGTCTTTCACGGCATCTTCCAGGAGAAATTCCAGGTCCGTTTGTCACCCCTAATTTTGTGTGCTCACATGCCAGAGCGCTCCGGGAGGTGGGGATCAGGGCAAGGGTATGTAAGGAAAGCAGGCAAGCCCTAATGACAACTTATTTCACAGTAATCACCAATATTGATCTTCACATTTACAGACGGAAGATAAAGGCACTGACAGATGAAGTCTAGTCCAAGACGAACTAGAAAAGCAGTGGAAGGTTAGGAGTCCAAAGCAGTGTCTCTGAGTCAGTGCTCTGTGTCTGTAATGCTGCTAGTGTGGCATTTTGGGAATGATTGTTTTGACTCTTAGATAAGCATTCATACTTTCTCAAATGATAATTGCCTACACCATAACTTCACTTGAACATAAATACATGGTGAGAGCTGTGTAGTGTTTGTCCTTAGGAGGGAAAAAACCACTGGGAAAGAGCCAAGGCAGTATGTCACTGTATGTTCCTGTTTATTCTACTTCTTATTTTTCACATGTTTTATAAAATGTGTATCTCCAATGACTAATACTTCTAAGTAACCAATTTGTGCCAGTAAATGGAAGCGCCATCTGTAAGAAGCTGATTTGCAGAAGCCAAGTTCTCAAACATCTGAGGAGGAGGAGGTGTTATAACTTAGTGAGAGACGACCAAAGTGTAGACTTGGGTTTGGGAGTCAGGATGATTTCAGATATATTATGTAAGCAGGATGTGAAGGGAAAAGGAGAGCAAAATGCTGGAGCTCTTGTTCAGCAGGAGCAAAGATGAAGTAACCCATGCTGATAGAAAGGGTAAGAAAAACTCAGCATTTGGTAAAAAAAGACATTTAGTTGAGTTTGAAATGTAGCAGATGCTGATTGCTGACACAGTGAGGAGCACAGACCAGTGTGCTTACTCAGTGACACTCAATGACTGTAATAAAACAAAGGTTCATTAAATAGAAGTAGCTGAGATCACTGCTCCCATTTGTGCAGTTTCACAGAGGAAAATGGAAGACCTTTGGGCCAAGTTCATGCCCTGGGGATACAGCTGAGTAGCTGCACGTGTATTTATAACATCCTAGTCTGAACAGTTTTATCATTCTTGAGTTTCTCCACTTCCTTCCTCTCTTAGAAGAAACCTCAAATGGTTGCAAGAGGCCAAGCTGGAGTCACTAGAGCCAAAGAGAGCTATTGACACTTTATCTGACAGCTGAATTTGTCCCTGTGAGATCAGAGATGAACTTTCCTGCTCTGGTATTTCATGCTGATCTGGTCATTGTCTTTACACAGGACCTGAAGTTTGTGCAGGAACTGCCAATACTAACAAGATAACATGCGCATGTTTAATTGTTTAAAAATAAAAGTTGCAAAAATGTTGGTTTATCAATATTGGAAGATCTCCCCAAATGTTGAAGAATAAAGATGAAGTGCAGTCTGCTTGCAGAACTATGGGACATACATTGCTTCATACAGCTTAACTTCATCAAGTGCTTTGTAAAGAAAAAAATGCTGATGGAATGTGCTCCTGACTTTGTGCAATGCCCCTGTGGATAGCACCAGCCAGTGCTGGAGAAGCTTTTGTTTTCACATGGGCAATAGAAGCCTTTAAGCTGTGCCTGCCTGGCATGGGAAGTGGGAGCCTCTCGGGGGCTCTCCCTGCCTGCAGAAGCCTGTCAGCAGATGCAGGACACATTTCAGTGTTAGCTTTTAACAGAAGTGTTTGGGCAAAGAAATTTGGGGTCACTGGAGAATTCCAGCAATTGGCTCAAATTTCCCAAGCCTGACTCATCTGACAAATGCCACAAACAAGAGGCAGGAGATAAATCTGGATCCACACAGTCATGGAATCAATAGAAATTGTATCTTTCCATTTGAAAAAGGCCTTTTTATATATTTTCTTTTCCTCTGAGTACTCTGTGGCTGAGGTAGAAGATGCAAGATTTGATTATCTTCTAGCATATTTTTGAAGTTGGTTCTCCCATTCTTAAAGCAATTGTGGAGCAGTTGGCAATTCAGCACCTCCTTCTAACTCATCCTAAACTTGATAAATGTTCTTTTCTCTTGGAGATTCCTTCTCCTGGATCGCTGGCTCAGTAAAAGCCAAGTATTGTAAAAATTGCACCCACATCTAGAAAGGTCTCAGGATTAATATGCCATTCCTTGCACTCATAAAAAAGAAAGATATCAGATGATCTTAACAATGTCTGTTTTATGTAATCCCTTGTCCGCTGGCATTAATTATGTCACCCTCCTTTAATTATTTTTGTCAGATCTCATGTTAATTAGACTGTTATTTTGCTTAGGATTGCACTTTGACTGATGATTATCTCATTTATCCTTTAAAATCATTTATACAGCGTTACAAAGAGAATGCTAATGTTCTCCTCATTTTAGCGAAAAGAAAACGATTTTTTACTCGTGCATTTTTGGGCTTCCGAATATTCTCCGTGGATTTCCGTTCATTCAGTCCCCCGTTAGTCCCTGGCGTTGGCAGTGCCGGACACCCCCGCTGGGGGACGCTCTGTAATCGAGTTTGGGCTGAAATCGCAACTTTCGCTTCCCTGCCCGTGTCTGATGGGCTAAAATTCCACCTTTCAGCTTCCCTGAACAAACTGCTTGCAGTTGTTTATAGCATAAAGAGACTATTTTCTCCACAAAATAAACTAGAAAGGGATGCTGCTCTGTAATAAAATAATAAAAAAAAAAGGCTTGCAGATCTCTTCAAGCATGTCAGGAATATGAAACTACACGATGTTTACAATTATTGGAAGCATAAAAGCAATTTATCACAATACCTGATATTTACTATAGCATGCATTTGATCTTCTTTCCCCCACCCTTTTCTTCCATGGATGCAGTTCAAAAGTTTACAGAACGGAATGCAAAGCTGTCTACTCTTGTGTTTCACTTATTTTCTGTGCCTTGGCTTAGTTTATCCAAAGCTTTCCCTCTGTATTTTCTGATGAGAGATCCTAAGTATTATTTAAAGGGAAAAAAGCCTTTATGCTGAGATGATTAGAGTGTTTGTTTCAGGGAGCTTTAGGTTGGTTGCAGCTGAGAATACCTTGGTGTAATCCAGAATTTCTGCTTTCATAAAATATGCTTATATTTGCTGTGCTAGAAAACAATTTGGATCAAAGGAGAAGGCCCCCACATCAATCATTTGGCATCAAAATGCATTTGATTCGGTGAGATCCTTGCCCTGGGGTGATGCTCAGGGCTGTGTCAGCCCCAGAGCAGCTCCTGCAGGTTCAGAGGATAATGGTGGTCAGAGCTGGACAGACCCAGCAGGTCAGATTTTCCACCCACTTCCAGATTGGGAATGCTCCCTCTGCTACATCTCACTCAAGCCTGGGGTCAGTGCTGCACAATATCACACTAAGGTTTATTTATTTATTTATATACCCCAGGAAATAGAAAACAGAGTAGCAAGGGTGACTTTTTACCCCCCTGCTTTCAAAATAACAAGGAGTTTCTAGGTGAAGCTGATTAATTCCCTCTTAGGCTCCTATCAGCAGAAATTAAATGGGGTTGACTCATGGGGAACTCTGTAGTTGTGATTTGCTCTACAAATGAGATATAAGAGGTTTTCCTTGAGAGCTCAATGATGTATAAAAGGAAACTAAAGGAAAATGTATTACACTGCATTTCTGGGCTGCAGCTGTGCATCTTAGGTGCCTTAAATTCTTCTTACTAAAAGCCCTTGAGCAAAGATTTTATGCCCATAACTGCTCTATCCTCTGGCAAATCATATTGCCTGGCAGGGCTGGGTAAATAACAGGTTACTCTTAAAAAAAAATTACAGAGGAAAGAATACAAGATTTCAAGGTATTTTTTTTCGTAATTATTGTCAAGAACTAAGTCTCAGTCAGCAAGTAATTCAGGAATATCTAGTTGTACATAATAATCCTTTAACCTGTGCTGCCCTGTTCTGTATGTAGTGATATTATTTGGGTTTCCTTGATGTCCCTGTGTGATAACTGACCAACAGTGAATATTTTTAATTGAATGTAAAAGTCATAAAATGACATATGTACTGCTAACCACTTATTGTGCAATTGGAGGTTTTCATTTGGCAAATGTTCAAGCTTAAAATGTGTTTTTCATGATTATTCCCCTTATTAAAGCTCATTTGCTATTCATGGAAAGTGAGCACAAAAGAGATGTGAACAGTCAAAGAAACTCATTTAAAAATTCAAATGAATATCCAAGGGAAATGGATTTCAGTGTTTGCCCAACTCTACTGGGACACTCAGCTGCTGAACATCCTTAATGGGTGCCTTTGTCATTGTCCTCAAGGCTTCCATCACAAATGCTGCATGGCTCCTTACGACTTCATATTGCAGTCATTATGCAAAATTCATTCTTGATATGGTTCAAGTGGTTCATTAGAGGGAGGCAAGGTGAGAGTGTGTTCACCACCTGCCTGCTGCTTTTACAAATGAGGCAAGAAATAATTTGTTGTGATACTGACTGCCGAGCTCGGTGTGGAGTCACAGGAACTCAGGCCTTTGGCCCTCGCTGAGAGCTGAGACATCCAATGGCCTTGCTCATCCTGGCCTCAGGACTCCAGTTATCCCTCTGTGTCCTAGGGATGGGAAGGATCTGATCATCACCTGTGGGAACACAAACCAGTAACTGATGTTTGTTTTCTACCTAGGCTGAGCTCCTGCAAGCTAAATTACACCTTTATTCTTCACGTGCTTTCCTGGCAGCAGGGTCTGCATGCAAGGCTCCTTCCTCTCCACTGCTTTCACACACAAGTACAATTGGAGTAAGTCAGTGGTCAAAAACTGTCCTCTTGGTCCCAAACACCTGACAGAGCCACCAAAGTGCTGCTTACCACCTCACTAAATGGTGCAGTTCCTTATTATGCTGAAAATACAAAGTGATGTGAGCAACCACATCGCTTCTAGGGATAGATAACTGAAAAAACTTCTTGCATTATTCTGCCTGAGACTTTGGAGGTGCATTTACTCCTGCAAGCTGAGGTCAAAGGCTGATGCTTTTCAGAAAGATCTTGCTTCTTAGCCAAATTTTTAACTGCTTCAATTAAAGAAGATCAGATTTTTTGCCTGGAGTCATATGGCAGCTCAGTGGCTCAGCCAGGGTTTGAGCCAAAGATCCATTCTCTTGGTTCATCACCCTTGAATGCAAATAGGAAATTTAATTCTGTTTTATGAAGATACTAGGCAGATTTTATACATTTTGTATTTCTGGATTGTATACAATATATATTTCTGAAAGAGACCGAGCTGCCATTATAATGAGGAAACAGTCTAATGGGTAATAAAATTTAAGAAAAACAAGATACAAAAAATGTTTCCAGAGGAAGAAATTGGATCTTGAGCTAGTAGTTTGTGGCAGCTGATAAGATGTGGAACTTTCTGAGGATGTGAAGGACATTAGAAGGCCAATCAAATACCAAAATACTCATTTAACTTGAGAGACTGCCTGATTTTTTTACATTGATGCTTATTTTAGGTATTTTTCTACTCTTTCCCCAGCTGCCCATTGCAGAATGCAGTGTGTGGAGGGAGTGCACAGCACCAGTGTGGGCAGGTGTCCCCCAGGCTGGATGAGCTGGTGCAGCTGCAGGTAAGGGAAAGGTTTTCTGCTGGTGCACCAGGAAAGCCAAAGGGCAGCCCCAGCTGTGGGACAGAGCTGGCCTGGACTTACAGTCAGGTGCCAGCAATGCTCTTACAGACATGGCAGCCCATACATTCAGAAGCATGGAAGAAGAGGAGGGGCAGTCTCAGATTATTTCTCTCTAATATTTTGCTTAAAATTGAGTTCACCGTGTTATTTTCCAGCTTATCTCACCACCCTTTTTTTTTCTTTTTTTTTTTTTTTCCCTTCTAGAATGGCCCATCCCTTCAAGTTTCATTTTTGGAATTTAATATCTCCTGTTGATGATTTCTGTTCCTTATCTTCTCTTGATCCATTCCTGCTTCTCTTTTAGATTCTGTCTCCTTCAGTCTCCAACTAATGTCTCCCCATATGTCAGATTAAAAAAAAAAAAAATTTACAAGATGCTGGGCTGTGAAAGGAACTAGGGAATGTTTATGTGGTTGCAGCAGGCTGACCATTAAAGTGACTTTATTTCTACAGCATTTCAGATGCTGGGCTTGACAGTTTCATTTCCGAAACTATTTATACTCACAAAAATCCATAACAGCATTTCCATTATTTCCTTATATGATTTTTTTGCCTATATTTTATCAAGTCATCTTCTTCTATTCAGGCCTGATTTCAGACAATAGGAATACAAAGTGGAAAAATCCTTTCTAAAACAGACTGTAGCTTTTTATCTATTAAAGCATCTTTCTGTATCCCAACACATTTTTATCTCAGCCTGCTTTTCAGCTTCTCCTGTTGATTTGATCCAATGGAATGACATGCAGGGGAGACTTAGATGAAAGCTGCACCTGAAAAGGGTGTGTGCTCAGAGCTGAGGAACCTTGCTGAAGCTGCCTTCCTCATTATCCAGCAAAGTCCTCTCGCAGCTCTGGATCCTGATTGCAGACCATGCTACATTAAAGCAAAGGCCAGCTACAGCTGTTGCCTCCCACTGAAAACACAGAAGGAGTAGGTATTTTACTAAGCTATCACCACTGGACATCACAGCAGAATGGGATGGATAAAAATGATGGATTTTATATTCTTGCTTTTCTAAATATCATGCTGTCCAAGCATTTATATATGTGATGTTCTATTTTTTCATCATTGCAATGGAAAAAAACCAACCAAACCACAACTTGCAGTTTTGAAAAGGAAACTACAGCTAGCATTAAATATTCTTGAGCAACATCAGTGTATTAAATTCTGGCACAGTTTGCATAAAGAGACTGTGTGGCAATTTGTAAGAACATGTGAAATAAACACGTTAGGAGTAGTCAGGTGTAACTTGTTCCTTGCCACAGTAGTAAAATCAGTGATTCCCAGGCTTTCTCATCTGGCAAATCCTTGCCAGCCCTCAGGACTCCTGCCCAGACCCCAGACCCCCTCAATGTCAGTGCCTGTTGCAAACAGAATAAAGACAACCCTTGTTATGATTTCACAAATAAACTTTGGAAACCACCAGCATAATGACGGCTTTGGTTCCCTGCAGCTCTGCACTCCTGTGGCTCTGCACTGTTGCTGTGACTCCAGGGAATGGTGGGGTAAGCTTGGGGTGGAATGTGATGATAACAGCACTGAGCTGCTGAGCAGCCCCTTTTGCTTGCCTTGGAGAGCCGCTGGCCCAGGAAGGTCAGCAGGTTGTTTGCTTCCTGCTGAGCTAATTGGCAGGGTGACAGCCACTGCTGCCAAGCACATGCATTTGTTTCATCTCTGCTGGTTGGGGATATAAACCACCAACAGACAAACGAGGCCTGCTTTAAAAGAGCTGATTTAGAGCTGGGTGAAGATGGGTTCCCCCCTTAAACCCCAGTGTCAGCTGTAGCTGCTCTGGATGTGCACAAATAACACACCCAAGCTCTTTGGATCGGTTCAGCAGGAGGAGGGGGGAACGATTGATCTTGGTATAATGTGAAAAGTTACCAGGATCAGGTAGATTTGGCATCTGTGGTTTTGTGTTTAAAAGCTGATGCTGCTCATAAGTGCCAGATTGAAGGGATTGTAGGAGAGAGGAGGAGCTTCCTGAGCTGATTTAAGATGCACCAAGCTGCTGTAGAAAGGACATGTGCGAGGCCCAGGGGAGTCAGTGCAAAGAATCTTGTTCATGTTTATGGGCTTTTGATCAAGTCCTAAAGACAGACTCAAGAGCTGAGATGTTTTGACTTTGAAACAAAGGCCCTGGTGCAATTATATAATTTCTATTATTCTCTTTAAACTGGTGTGTGTTATTCATCATTCTGATCAGAACATGCTTTGTATCTCTGTCCTATTTCTGGTTTGATGGTTGTGATAAACTTGGTAACCTCTTGCAGGCTGTGAAGTTGTGCACTTTCTTCAGATCCTCTGTTAGGCTTGTGAAAGTGCTTTTTTAATTTTAAAGGACAAAATTTGTGTTTGTTTTTGCCAATTAGGGATTACCAGGGGCTAATCTTATTCTAAAACTGTAGGAATGATTGTGATAAACTTAGTGACCCTTTTCAGCCTGAAAGCTGTACAGTCCTTCCTTTAGATTGTCAAAGTGCTTATTAAGTTTTAAAGGGAAAAATTTATGAGGCTTTTTAATTTCAGTTTGAGATTATTAGGGTCTAGTGGTATTCTAAAAATACAATTTCTAGTACAGCTTCATCTTTGCCTCTCAGAAATTTGCATCCTCTCCATCTGTATGGTAGGTACCTGTTGCTGCCATCTCCCTTTAACAGAGGGCCATCTCTTTGGTATCCTCAGGATTTGCAGGTTTTAATTAGAATGGATTTATGTTGATTAGAGTTGATGGGATTGAAATGCCATGTAGTTATTAATTTCCTAGTTTTAATTTTGCTACTTAGTCATACGTTACCAAAAATATCTTGGAAATGTGTTTTTTTCCCTTGTAAAGTGGCAAACCAGAGAAATAAATGCATCTCGGCAGGCTGTCATTTTGAGTACAACTCCTGCTAGATCCTGACTTAGAATTCTGTGAATGACTATGGAGCTGGATGAAAATGAAAAGAAATACCTGCAGCCAAGTTTTCTTAGATTTTCTTTGAAAACAGGAATGAACTTTCAGGAATTTCTGCTAGGATTTGCTTGGTTTCTTTTTTACATGTAAACACCAATGAACATAATTCCTTGAACATTCCAAAATTTCAAAATGTCCATTTTAATTTTCATCTCTGTAGCACATGCAAGACAAACAGTTTCTGAGCAGAAGTCAATGTTACCCAGCACGTGGAATGCTGTTTCCAGGTTTGCAGGGAGGAAAGTGAAGCATAAAATAATGTGTGGTCCAGTCCAAGGGTCATTACAATCAATCTAAGGTGCATCCTCAGATGTCACTGCTGCAGGAGGAGGTGCTGTGCTGGGCCTGGCTTTGCAGGCTGCTCATCTCTGCAGTGATGAATAAAAGCAGTAACAAAATTTCCAGAGCAGATAAAAATTCAAATGATCCTCTTTTCCTAAGGTCTCATGCTGAGCCCATTGCAGATGGAGAGAGGAGACCACAGCACTGAGATGCACAAGTGGCAGAATGTTGGACTGGGAATGAGGACTCTGGCTTTTGCAGAGAAGGGGTTCAGTGCAGAGAATGTTTATATTCAGTGCTGGCATTCAACTAGTTCCTAAAACTTCAGGGTAAGAATTTCTGCAGAAATCGATCCTAAAGATAAATTCACAGCTTCTTTCAGCTTCTCTCTTCTTTCTGTAATCAAACCCATTCCTCAGTGAGTACAGGAGCAGTGAACTCAGAATTTCTTTTGATAAAAGCAGAGCTGAGCTGCATTGTTCCACAATGTGTCCAAATAATGCCAATTGCTGTAACACTACATTTCCTGCAGATTTAAGTTCTCTCCTTAATATTCTATCTATCTGGAGACAACTGTTTGAAGAAAACAGCTAAGCTTGATCATAAATTTGCCCCAGCATATTTAGAAGTATTTGTAAGTAA
Source organism: Zonotrichia albicollis (assembly GCF_047830755.1). Classification (NCBI taxonomy): domain Eukaryota; kingdom Metazoa; phylum Chordata; class Aves; order Passeriformes; family Passerellidae; genus Zonotrichia; species Zonotrichia albicollis. The sequence continues at coordinate 1,947,151 of NC_133829.1, forward strand.
GATCTGAATGAATCTATCCTATGGACTTCTTCCAGAATACCAAGCACCAACTTTGGTCTGCTTCAGTCCATGTTTTAACTCCATTTCTGGCTTGCTATCACTTGGAAGTTTGGTCAGCTTTCTCCAAATGGGAATTTTCTGAGGGAGAGCAGCTTTTGGTATCCGTTGTGAAGGAGCAGAACTTTGGGAAACCTCGTTGCATTGGTGTAGGCAGATGGAGACAATCAGGATTCTTCTTTAGCTCCTGGGTCTATGCCCCTTTTTTGGTCTGTGCTTGCTCAGGGCTGTTCCAGCCTTTGGGTTTAGGTGGAGGTGAAAGAGAAATTCAAAGAGATACAAACTCAGGATGGGGAATATTCAAATAATTGACTCAATCGCAAATGCAGCTGATAATGTTCAACCTGTAAACGCCTGGTTGGTGTTGGAAAGTTGGGAATTGGTTGGGTTTCTCCCACAGCCTTGATTCTACCTCAGGCAGTACTAGGAGGGATTTCCTGCAGACACACAGGAACATGGCAGGTAAATTGTCCTTTCAGAACCAGAAGGTGAAGGTGTGCTTGGAAGCTATTGGTTTCTTGCTTCAGTTGCAGTGTGAATTTTCTGGATAAAAGAAAAAAAATCTCATCTTGCAGTTATCCACACAGGAATTTGCACTAAGAAGCCAACACGTGCAGTGTGACCTATATGACATTGCTGTTAATTATGTATTATAAATGCTGCTTTTCCTGTTTTTTCAGGGGGAGGGGCCTCTTGGCTTCTCAGTTCATATGCATTCCTCTCATTAACATTAATAAGAATTTCGGTGTTGCAGAGTGATTTCAATCTGTTTTGATGTCATTCCCCAATACTTAGCAGGGTCATGTGCTCCAAATAAAGGCAGAATGTTGTTCTGGATAGCAGGGTGTACTTGGGGTGCTGTTTCCTACAGAATTACACCCTGAAGCTCCTGGAGCCAAGCAGGATTCCATGGAGCTCTCTCACACCCTCAGGCCATTCTGATCCACCCAAAGAGCTGATGTGTTCATGCCACAGAGCTGTCACAGCCATGCAGCAGCACAGAGCTCCACTCATCCCTTTGTGGGAGGCTGCTCCCTTACCCAGTTCCCTTTATAATAAAAGGAGTAATAGCTGTGTGCAACTGAATTTCTCTGGATCAAATTCCTCCCTGAAATAACCAGCTACAGTTCAGCTGAATGAAGGCTATGGCTTCATTTGCATCATTGCATAATTATTTACTTCAGCCTTACCAAGTCCTTTGTTTATTTTTAAATTCACATCATACTAAGCAGAAAATAATGTCATGCCCTGGAGCAGTGCAGAAACCCTGATTAAGAGAAATAGTGGACACTAAGAATGATGGTAATACACAAAGGATTAAGAGTGGAATTTGAGTTCCTATAGGTCAAGATTTACACAAACCCCTTGGTCACTGGCCAGTTCTTAACTCATTTTGAGTGTCCTTTTTATTAGGATTGGAGAGCAGACTTAAAAGCTGTATTTATTAAAAAAAAACAATTGGCTTGATTGAACCAGGCCCTAAATGCATAGTGTCTGTTGGAATTAGATGAACAATTCCTGCATATTTTGTTACTGTAATGCAGGATTAATGTTTTCTGATCACGTTTTCATTACTTGTTCTTTGAGAGCACTGAGACAATTTGAGTGAATCTTTGTATTTGTAGTGGGTCCATCATGTGGGAAAAGATAAATGAACGTGATTCTTGCTGTCCTTATTTGGAGAGATCAGGGATGGATTGGGAAAGTCAAACAAAACCTGGGCAGAACTAGCTCTAGTTCAGACTGTATTTTCTACACTGCCTACAACTAATATGTTTGTATTTGATTTGGACACTTTGTATTGGTAAAAGGGAGTCAGGCATAAATGAGGCCAACACTATTATTCAGTGTTATTAATGATGTTGTCTACTCTTAGTTCCTCAAAAACTAGAAAACTAATAAATTTTACATATTGGAAAAAAATCACAGATAAATCAAACAAATACATAAATTCTTTAAAGTATTTAATATGTGTTAAGAGGACAGGATGATGAATTCAATATTGAAAACCAATATCAAGTTTACAATTATGTACCATTTATCATCACTGATTGCACAGACAGAGTATTATTGTAGGGAACAGAATGATGCATAAACTAAAACCCTGATTGGTTTTCTAAAAAAAAAACAAGTTAAAATTCATGTTATGTCTGAAAAGCTTTGTTTTTCTTTTTCAGGCATTATTTTCAATAGTAATTGTTCATTCAGACACAAATGATGCATATTTAATTTCTTGGGCTTTGATATTAACAGTATAATCATTTTCCAGTGTTGATAACTTGTGCTTTTACAAACACCAGCAGGATTCAGTTTGCTGTTGTTTCCTGAGGCCCAATTTCCCCTTTAAGCAAAAAGAACATATGGAAAATGAAAAAGTGGAGAGGAACAAGTTTTGAATTGGACATGTAGAAGCAAGCAAATGAAAGCAGCCAAATGCTCTTGAAAGGTGAATGGACTTTGAAGAGAAAACGTGTACAAGTGGCTGGTTTTGCTCAGCAGATCTTTTCAAAGGGTAAAATTCTGCCTTCCCAAAAGCCAACAGCAGAGCTTGCAGTGCCTTCAGTGTTTTCCAACTCCTGTTGTCTGTGTGAAGGACATACCTGCTCACCTTTATGAAAGAGCTGCTCTTCTTTAAACTCCTGTCACCCCAGCTGAGCTCTGGGAGAGGGAAATGAATTCTTCTCTGGCTCACACTTTATCAGCAGAATTATTAAGCAGTTTTCTGTGCAGAGTCACTCTTGTAATACACTCCTGAATTTTTTCCTCCTTTTTTTTTCAAATTCTTTTCTCATTTTCATGTTGGTGCTCAGGTTTCTTGGGGATAACCAGATATCATTTCACCAAACTGAAGCAGTGCACTCATAACTGAGAGTTATTTTGTCCTTCAGAATCTCAGCAACTCAATCTGATTTATGAAAGAATCTGGCTAAGCTTGAAGATTCAGCTGGAGTTTACAGAGTTATAACTCTAGCCTAGACTCATTGAGTCAACAATAATAAGAAAGAAGCCAAACTGTCTTTTTTATATATCTTTTTTGTAAACTACACATTTTAAAAGCAGAAGCACTGAACTAGAACCAGTGTGCTGCAATCTAGTGCTGTTTGCACTGAATGTCTTTTAGAAGGTGGCTGCATTTAAATAGACACCAAGAAGAAATGAGAATTCCAGTAGTCAGCCTCAAACGGAGGAGCATCCAAAGCCACATCCATTGGCATTTACTGCCATCTACACCCCTGCCAGCAGACAACCAGAGTGCAGAGAATGCCAGAACTTTCCATGGGAAATTACTGAGCTGGATGGGATTTTATATGAGCAAGAAGAGTGGGGCTGAATGCTTTGCCTCAAATATCTGTCAAAAGTCATACAGCAGAATGTGATGTCTTGGGTTTCATTGGTGTCCAGAGAACTCAAAGTTTGACAGGCCACTTCTTTGGAAAGTTTTACAGAGAACACTGAAAGACAAAGAAAAAAAATTGTCACAGCAGGCTTGCCTAATTCATTTTAAGCAGTGTGGTTTAGTCTCTCTCTTCTTACCATTTAAAAAGGAAAATCAGGGATGCTAAATAGTTCCCCAAATGGAAACTGGTGAAAAAACTGAGTTCTAAGCAATGGCATCAGTATAGAGCAACTGGTGGTTTTTAATATTCTTAGACAAACAACAAAACCTAATTATCTTTATTTATTCAATAAATCAAGCTCAAATTTGATCTATTGAATTGTGTTAAATATTGAAAATAATTTAATAAATGAGCACGATTGCTAATTTATTATTGATATTCATCATTAGGATTTCGGTTAAAAATAATTTAAAACAGCTGGAGAAAGATAGTGAGGAATTCACCTCAGGTACCAGTACTGCTGCAGAACCTGCTTGGGTTGCCTTAGCCATGGGTAATGAAGAAAAATAGCTCGTGGAGCCAGGGAGGGAGCAGAACTGGGCCTGGGAAAGAGGGAGGGAAGGAGGGATCTGTCCAGCAGCCAGGGATTCTCCAGTGCCCCACGCTGCCGCCTCAGGGGGCTGCTGCAAACCAGCACAGCCAGGCCAGGCAAGGCTGAGAACCTGGGGGCACAAAGGCACTGCTGGAGGGAAGGAGGTTTTTGGGAGGCTGGGAGCTTGCAGGGAGTCCCTTATGGAGCCAATGTACCAATCCTGGCCCAAACAATGTCCTTTTTGAACCGCTGCCATCACCTGCAGTCATGCACTGGCACGTGACCAAGAAACACACAGTGCAGGACAAAGGATTTTGGCAGCCTCATATGGACATAAAATACTGTACAATGTGGGGATTCATCCTGTGGCTACGGTGACAAAAAATGTTCTATTAATCCTTTCGGTCTTTTATCAAAAAGGCACTTGGTCTTGTGTTTCTTGCATACTGAGATGTTAAAAAAGCAGGATCACAGCCAATATTGTTATTCTAATTAGAATATAATCAGTAATAGTACCTAACACAAGTAGAGCATTTCATCTTGAAAAGCCTGTGCAAGCATAAGATTGCTGGCTAAGAGCTAAGTTGGTGCAGCTGTTCAAATCACCTGTCATGAGCCTTTTGGTCTAATGATTTTAATCATTATGCATTTGTAACTTCTGGTACATCTTTCAGGAAGAAAATGACAGCCGTGGGGTGCGACTCATTCCCTGGCTGATGCCTCCCTGAGCATGCGGTGGCACTGAGCCACCCGGGAGCAGCAGCGATGCAGTCGATGTGACAGAGCAAGGGCAGATGCTCTGGACGGTAGAGGATGCTAGAGCAGAGGTAAATTTTCCACGGCGCTTTTCCCCGTTAGCATCCCCTGCACCCCGCGCGGTATCAGCTCGAGGCAGCGTCTCCCCGTGCCGGGGCTGCTGTGGGCGCTGCGAGCTGCGTGTGCCCGCCCGCGTGTGCCCGCTCCTCCAGCTGCGTGCGTGCCGCTGCTTGCAAAGCCGGCACCTTGAAATGGGTCCAGAAGTTTGCATGATCTCCCTCTAGCACATCCGCGGAGTCTGAGGGGTCTCTGCTCGGGAGATCGCGGTGTTTGAGCCGCAGGAGCAGAGCCCTGCTTCCCCCCATCTCCTGCCTCTGCTGAGCCACCGAGTGTTTCTGCCTCGGCTACACTTTGCCTCCTCATTCCCACATGTTCGGGCGGCAACCTTGGGATGCCAGGGTGGCAGTCTGATTCTTTGTCCTTCTAGGCTATTGAATGTGTTTTAATTGAATCGGGCAGAGAAAAAAAACCCAAAACACATACACAAAGCCCAAGGCATCAGGACTAGATCCCCCTTCCCCGAAACAACAAACGGTTAAATAAATAACGAGATGCCAAACCAACCATCACCAAAAGAACAAGCCAAAAATCAGCGTCAGCGCCGCAGGAAACGGGAAAGTTTCTGCGCTCTGAAGCTGGTACCGCACGTCAAAGCGAGAATCCAGGGGGAGGGGAGCGGAGCGCAGCCTCAGCCCAGCGCCTGCGAGAGCCGGGGATGCGCTGGTGCGCCCAGCCCTGCATCCCGGAGCGACTGCCCGAGAGATGCTGCTGTGACTTGGTTCTGCGCCGGGAAAAGAGCGGCTCCGAGCTCCGAGCCCCCATCCCCGTCTCCTCCCGCCCTCCTCTTCCTTCCCCCTCCCCCGGGTCCTGCGGGGAGGCGGGTTTAAGGTGGGTCGTGTGGCCGCGGTAACTTTCCTAACAGAGCCAAAGAGGCGCCCGGAGTCCCCCGCAGCAGCATCGCCCGCCCGTCCTGGGCAGCGGCACCAGCACCGGCGCGGGGCCCCCGTGCGAGCGGCCCCGGCTCGGCCGAGGCTGCTCGGGCTCCGCTCGCCGCCTCCCGCCGCCGTCCCTCGCCGCAGCCCCGCGGAGCCGGAGCCGGGTCCCGCCGAGGTAGGTGCGAGTCGGGACAAGCGCCGGGCGCTGCCGGGGACGCGGCACCGGAGCCCCGTGGCCGCAGCTGCGGCTCCCCACGCTCCGTTTGATCCTGGCGCTGCTGCGGGGCAAGGAGCATCCTCTGCACCCCCGGCTGCCAGGGACCGAGCCCCTGCCCTGCTCCTGCTGGAACTGCCCAGGCAGCCAGGGCGAGCCGGGGGGAGGCAGTCTCTCTCCAGTCCCTTGCCTCAATCTTTGCATTCTCGTTGGTGTTTTTGGAAGTGCTGAGCTAGGAGATGTGTGCGTGGGTGAGATCTTACGGCTTTATTAGGACTCTCCCCTATCAGCGCTTCTCTCGGAAGCCGCTTCCTGCCCCCCGCGTGGTTTACTGGGGTGTTGTGTCGGCACGAACTTTCTTCTGGTTGTAGGAGACAGATTTGGTCCCCTCGTGTCCCCGCGTGTCCCCGTCCTCGGGCTGGCGCTCGCTGCTCGGATTGTGGCGGCTGTGGTGGCTTCCCCTGCGTGTACCTGCCGGGGCTCCTGGTGGGAGAAGGTGTTTGGGGCAGGGAGGGGTTGTAGGATGCAGTGTGTAAGCGACACCTGCGTTTCTAGAGCCTGGCAAGGGGGTGGAATCTCACTCTCACTGGTGCTACTCGCTGCTGCCAAACATTGCCTTCTTTGCCTAGGCAGGGCTCTGGCCACGCTGCCAGATGGTTGCTAACAAAGAGAGAAGTTTGGCAGTGTCAGGGCTCCCGAAGGCAGCGCTCAGCCCGCAGGGACAGCGCACGGCTCCGGTGCCTGTGTTTGTCTGTGCCGTACCCAGCGCTAGCGCGGGGCACCTGACTGACCCAGAGCGGCGGGCAAGGCATCAGTAGTTGGGAAACCAAGGCTGACATCGCTCCTGGGGAAATAAATCTCCTGTGGTCACTGTGATCCCTGCACGCTGGGCTTAGCCCGTCCTCCCCTCCCCACAGGAAGAAAGTCCGGAGTTAACTAAAAGGAAGGCTGCAATTCATGTCCTTCGTGCCCCCTGACTTAGAACAGAAGTATGTAACACATAAATTAGCCAGAATGGAGCATCCTGTCTGCCTTCCACGACCTGTCAGATGGGGGAGATCCCACCCCCTCTCATGCTCAGTCCTCTATTTTGGTAATAGAAATCTCAGGTTAAGTGGCTGGACATTATATCTCAATTTCACATCATTGGGCTGAGGAAATCTGAGATCTGTGCTGGGGTAAAGTCTGAGTCAGAATCCTTTCCATGCTTAGATGTCTCCTAGAGTCCATCCAGAGCTTTGCTGTCCCTCTTGCTGTTTGGACCTTCCTCCCATGCCTACTTAGTTATTAAATCCCACAAATTTTCCTTCTCAGAGTAGTTAGTGCCTGCTGGATGGATCCTTTCAGGTCTATTGCCTTGGTTATAGTGCTGCTAAATAAAGGTGACCAAACAGACTGAACAGCCTCACCACAGGGTTGGATTTTAGCCAATCTTTTACAGAGCATGGATCTGTTCTTGTTTATGAACAAGTTGATGTTCATGGGCCCAGCTCTGGAGTCTCTTAAAGTTGGTGTGGGACACCTGAAATTGTCTTTGATGAGGTTAATAAATGCTAATAAACATGTGTGAAACATGTTTGTAGAATCAGTTTCAAGACTTATTTGAAGACTTATTTGTCAGTAACAACCTCTGTAGGCTTCTTCAGTGTTTAAACTCTTGAGTTCAGTTTTATTGCTGCTTCTTGTTGATACCTGAGTACATTTGTTACAGAATTACAAGAGTTTTATGGTGAAAGTGTTTCAACATATGAAACATTGAAAATGGTCCTGTGGCCATGACCTGTTTTTCAAAACGGTCTCAGTCTTGTCTTTATTTCCAGTCACTTCCATTCGCCTACTTTAAAAAATTCGGTCATTTTAGTTAAAAACCCCAAATTGGCTGATGTTAAATACTCACTAGTAGGCTGCATTACGTTGCTCCAGCATTTTACTTATGAAAAAGGCCTAATTTGATCTCTTGGTTTTTTTAAGTTAAATATAAATTAATTGTCCAAAGAATCAAACAGAAGCCAACAGTCCCTTTCAAGAAGTTCCATATTTACTGTGAATGAGGCACTCAGCTATTTTCACTTTGAACAATCCATCGTGCTTTAAACACCAGGCAGCAGAATTAATATTTAAGCAAATGCATACGGCAAAACTATAAATCACTGCAAACAGTTAATTATATTGGAGCTGTGAAAATACCTTTGAGTACAGTCTGAAACAGCATAAACTATTTCTCTCTAGCGTGATCACAATTCTTACAAACCTTTTATCCTTGTATGTGAAATCATTTCTAATTCTGTGTTCCCGCTAAGCATGTGCTCGGTTATTGTTTTCAGAACCATGTGGTTTGGGTTACTATTTGAATATAATATTTATGATACTACTTTGGTTGTTCAGCTTAAAAAGGAAAGTGCTGCATACCATGGCATATTAAAAAGCTTCCATGTAATTACTACTTTTTGCAGTACTGCTGTGCAAATCTCTGGGTCGGGAATTTAAATGGAGATTTTACAGAGTTCACAGTTACTGTATATAAAAGCCATAAGTCTCCTTCTCAAAACACGGGGGCTGCAGGCACTGGGGAGTGTGGAGTGTGGTGCCTGCACTGGTTTTTACCTTTTTCTTATTGCAGCATCTGTGCTTGCCATTGGCCTCTGTGTACTCCCAGGTGCATGGAGTGTGGTGGGCTCCCCCAAACCATCATCTCCCCCAAAGCAAATCTGTCCCCTTTGGGTCTGAATCACCTATTTACACATTTACTGTCATATTGGCATCTTATCCAAACGTGTCTGTTCTGCTTGCCCCTCACAGGGTGCATGAATGGGAGGCAGTTCCACTGCCCCTCTCTGCCCTGCTTATCCATGCAAAGGAGCCTGGCAGGCTGCAAGAGACACAGTCTGTCAAAGCCAAAGCCCCTGGGAGGTTCTTCAGGGATGGTGATGGACCTAAGGCCACGCTGTAGATGCCTGTAGGATTCAGGCCTCACAATCCCCTTACATTTCCTGCCTGGTCTCCAGTTGCTGCTCCACCAGAATTCCACTGTCCTGGGAGACACACATTGGATCTGGTGCCCAATGCAGATATCTTGGTTTTCCTCACGTGTCTCAAATAGCATTTGGGATCCCTGTAAAGCCACAGCATCCTGCCCTATCTCACTTATTACAAACAATGGCTAATAGTAAAACTCTTCTCAATGAAATAGTTACAATTACCATTGTGGATAAATGAGTTCCCCCCAGAAAGGCTTGTTCAGACATTAATGGAAAAGATAGAAAAAATTCCCCCTCATTGTTCTATGCCCTGCAGACTGACCATGCTGCCAGATCCACCCGTGTGCTCCTTTGCACAAAACTGATTGAAACCTCAGTGGAGAAGTTCTGTATGTTAAAGAGTGAGACATGAAAAAGCTTGTAGAAAATTAAAAGAGCCAGTCTCAGAGGAGACAAATCCCAGACAGAATCAGTTTGAGATTGCCAGAAGAGTTCAGCCATATGGCACTTCTCTGTGAGTCCTGTGAGCAGTGTACAATCGATGTGTGCACGTAGAGAGGAGGAATTTTGTTTAAGAGTTTGTACAATGTGACCGCTGCCTTATGAATTACAGATGAAGTACCAAATTGATGAAGAGACAATATCCCACACTGCTGTGAAGATCAGGCCCGGTAGCTGTGAGAGTGGGTGCAGCCCAGAGAATCTGAGGCATTCAGTCAAGATGACCAAACACAAGTGCAGAATTCTCCAGGATGAGTGTGTTTACAAACACTTGGGTCTGACCAGTGGAGCTCAGCCCTCCAGGCAGGTTCTCCAGTCCGGCTGCTGCTCTAAAGGGAAGCTATTGAAATTTGTATGAAAGCTTCTTTGTGTGCAAGGCAGAGAGGTACAAGATGAAGGTCACCACTTAGCCCGCTCACAGAAATGCAGCAGGAATGAAGAGCTCACCCAACTCACACCACACTGCAAACAAGAGCAGAACTTTAGGGCTCACTTTTCCCTCTGCACTAAGAACTAGCACGGAGGATTTCTCCTGGCACCAGCCTGAGAACAAAAACTAATGAATGAATGAATAGGCACGAGGCTGAAATGAGATTCACTGCTAAACATGTGCTCTGCCTGGAGGAGGAGTAAGAGAGTAGCTGAGTGAAAATAGTTCTGTGCTCTAACTTCACAGAGTTCATTTTCTAGTTCTTTTTTCAACAAAAACATTTCATAAGGGCTAATAGTCACTCCAAAAAATATTTTAAAGGGTCAAAAAGACACCATAAAACTTGCCAGAATATGACAGCTGACAGGTTGCCCAAGTGAGGAATTTGTAAACAAGTTATTGTGTTGTGGTTTTTTTTTTTCTTGGTTTGTTTTATTTTTGGTTTTTATTCTTTTGATATTTAACTGGTAGATATGAGTGGAAATAGGTTCAGGTTCTCCTGAGCTCAGATATTCAGAAGTTTTACTTAGCCTTTTATCGTGGATTCCTTGTTAAGATCTAGACTTTTGCTAACCTCCTGCTTTATCACAAATCTTACAGAACTTAATTTTTTGCAAGGTTTATGGAATGTTGTGAACACATGAAAATCTGATTTCTCTGGAGCACAGATAGTAGGAAAAAGCTATAGAGAAATCAGGTGGAGTATTGGAATTCACTGTGGCCTCCTAAAGGGGCCAAACCAGGAAGGGAAATTAACAGCTTGAAAGCTTTTTAAAGAGCTTTAAAGTTAGAGGATATAACTTATTTCTGTAGATTGTAGGGATGGATAAGGTGTTTTGGGAGCATATCCTACTTTTTTTATATGTTTGAGTCTTTAACATTCACATCTGGTTTTGAGACAATTACTTGAATAATAAAAACTATTGTATGTATGTTGCTGTTTTAAGAGCCTTTAAAGCTTTGTAGAGGTTTTGATACAAATTTTTTTTACTAGTATAAAACATGGAGGTGCACTGATATAAATCCAGTGTAAGCATGAGGAGAATCAAATTCTTTATCATGCTTTTAAAATCTACCAAGTGAGGGAAGCATGGATGATTTGTAAGTAGTCAACTGGCATATGGTACCATTATGATAACATCATGTTCACAGCACTTTCCAGATTGATATACAACCTTTCTAAAATAAGCTCTGCAGAAAAATAAAGAAGAATGTAAAGTCACTTAGCAGCCAGCACGCTGTTGGCACAGCACAGGACACTGGAGGTGACTCCTGTGACACTCAGTGTGTCACCTGAGTTGTGCATCACAGTGTGATGCTCCTGACAGGCACTCACTCCCCAGAGTGCCCCTGCTCCGTGGGCTGGGCTGGATCCTGCTCTGAGTGCTCCAGGAATTGCTGCTGCCATTGCCTTTCCACAGCCCTGGCCAACTCCCGGGGTTAGCACAAGCTGGGGGATTTGTTTCTCAGGAGGAAGCCCAGAGTTAAGCCTTTGTTAGCAGTGGGAAGAGAGAGGCTGGGGTTACCTGGGGATGGAGACTGAATTATCCTCTAGCTCTGGATGGAAATATCCAGGCTGAGATGGAAAATGTCTCGTTGACCTGCTGTGTCATTTATGGTTCTCGAGGAACAGGAAAACCATAAATATTCTTGGAAGCAGGAGTCTTGACAAGACAAACTACAGCAATGTTTCACTTTTCAAAGGGCTTTTATCTACTTGCCGCAGCTAGCTTAATTCTGTTAAAGAATTAAGACAATAATACTTTATTGTAGCATAAATTTTACTTTTGTTTGCCTTCATTTAAATGCACAAGCTGTAAATATAATTTTAAAGAAGTGCTGGCTGATTAATTTGAACGTGTATTAACTTCTGTGCGTTAAAATGGATATGGCAAATCAAAACCATTCAAGTCATAACACCTTCCATTCCTCAGACTGAGGACAAATATCTGATGTAGCAATATTCTTCACCCCTTCTCCACTTCTAATTTCTTTTTTCTTGCAAATTCCACGTAGGCATTTTAGCAACCAAACAGGAGCAGTCAGTTATTTTATAGACACAATTCAAGCATCAGAAAATATAATTTTTGGTGTTCTTATGCAATGTTTTTACCAAACACCATGTGCCCAGTCATGCTCTGAAACTCCAAGGAGAGAGGTGTTCTATCCTGTATTTATTTGGGTTTTTGGAGGCTGGTTTTGGCAGGGGATGTCACCTTTAGGACGAGTTGCCTTCTGGACATGACACCTGCCCCCTTCCTCCATGGAGACCCAGGGAATCCAGGTGGTCCTTGCAGGCTGCTGGTCCTGAGCAGGCCAGGCCAGGCTTCCAGCTTTGGTGCTTCAATTTGGAGAGATGGATCCCACCCTTCATAATAATGCCTGCTTTTCATTTCACTTGTGAAGAAAGACTAAAAACCTTATGGTAAATGAATGAATGAACAAATTTGAAAATTATCATTTGTAACTCTGAGCTTCAGTTTAGACATGATGAGTTTTGATAGCTGTAGTGTTCCAGAATGACAGAGCTGAGCACACAGCAAGTAGGAGCAATGGTTTTGCTGTTTTTCTGTAAGCTTTCCCTGATGATTTTTGGATGTAGCCCTAACTAATGGAGGTAATGTTTCAGCTGGAAATGTCACTGCACTGAGTTATGCTGAACTTGTTTTGAGGAGCAAAGTAACTGCAGGCACTGATCAGAACTACTGGTAATGACTTTGCCAGAACACTGCAAAATACTTGAAATTAAATACTCCAACAAATCAGTTTTCTCTGGTGGTGGTGAGTGTAAATTACCTCAGGAAGTCCTTTTGGGTTGGATTCTTTAGTGCCATTATAGTGTCTTAATTATGTGTTATATGTTGGACAGGGAAGACATCAGTAGCCCATAGGGTGTGTTAATAGTAATTGAGAAGTAATTAGATGGAGTCTGTGCAGTGAGGGCTACTGGGAATGTCACCAAAATGACAAGAGTGGTAAATTATATTTATTAAATTATATTTATTATAATTGATTTATATAATTTATTAAATTTTATTTACAAAACATTCGTTTATAATAAATACTGGTCGTCAGATATGCAGGAAGATTTGTGAGTTGCACATGGAAGGAGACTCATTTGCAGTGCCTGTTGCAGGAGAGGATCCATCCACTTGTTACCCAGCACTGGGTTATGAATGCTGCAGGGCAGAAATTGTGATTTATGGGAACTGAGGTCTGTGCAATGACAAAATACCATCTGCTGCTTGTGGTCAGAAGGTAGCAAATGAGTGAATGCAGTAGGTGTTCTTAACAGTTGAGGCAGAAGCTACATCCATTCCAATCCACAGGAATCTGGAAAGTTTTATTTTTCTTACTCTATTTTGATTTATATTGTACCACTCTGGCTCATGAAGATGTAAGTGAAATTTATTTCTCAAAATATGTTCCGTGGGATTGTTTGTGGATGATCTGAGCCCAGCCTGGAAACTGAGCTTGTTCCTCTTGCTCTGTAAGATGCAAAAAAATGTGGGAAAATGGAATAAGGGGCAAACGATGTTAAACACAAAGGCAATGGGAAATAGCCTGGCAGGCAGAGGTGTGTGGGCAGGAAGGACACAGGAAGTCACTTATATATAGAAAAAAGTGAGAAAAAGGAACACAATTCAGAAAATAAACAAGAAGGGACAAAGAGACAACTAAATAAAATTCAGTAACAGATTAAAGGCTCCCTCAGAATCACTGACTTGAGAATGTGAAGTGAGGAATCAGATCTGTGTATGCTGTGCAAAAGCCTTTTGCCTGACAGAGAGAGAGAGGAATAATTAGCAGGGTGCTGCTGCTCTGAGTAGTGTCCAGCATCTAACACTGATGGTTTCTAGACAATCCAAGCATCCTCCCAATTTTTTGCAAGCTGGTTTTTCCCTGCTCTTCTGTTGTCCTGCAGGTCTTTTGCCTTATCCTCCCCATGCTTCTTTTAGGCTTTCTTAGGGGTTAAGTTTCCCACTTGAGGGACAGCTTGGTAGAGCATTAACTAGAGGAGAATTTTAGGGTCTGTGTTCCCCTTGTAGTACAGAGCTAAGGTTGGGGCTTTCTTTTACATGCAGGCATTGAAAGGCAGGAGATCTACTTCAAATAATGTGCACTGGAAGCTGAATATAAACTCGTAGTTGTGTTGACTTTGGTAAGAGAAGCATGTTTGCCCAGGGACTGTGAGTGGAGCAGCTCTGGTGCTCACACCCAGCCCAGCAATGAGCAGCTGCTGGAGGGGAATATCCCCAGCCTGCAGAGGTGCTGCTGGGTGTAAGTGCTGCTGACAGCCTGGTGTATTCAGCCAAAGGGACGTGGAAATGAAATGTTGGGCTCTGATTGTTCTGTGCTGCTGAACTGTGCTCAAAGCAGCACCCAGAGAGGGAAGGGCTGCTGTGTCTGTGCTGCTTTTCCTCCTGCTGATGGAACATGGGCTCACTTTGGCCATTGTTTGGTTTTGCCATTGCCAGCAGGCAGCACAATGCCTAGATTAGTGCTGGATTTACTTCAGTGAATCCATTTGGGAACCATGGAATCATAGAATAACCTGAATTAGGAGGTACCCACAAGGATAATTGAAGTCTGACTCCTGGCCCTGCACAGGGCACCCCAAGAATCCCCCATGCTCCTGAGATCTTTGACTCTCTTTACAGAAAAGTTACTTTTTTAAATTTAAAGGCATCTTCTTCCCATATTTCATGGTGCTTGCACACCACTTATTTGTTCCACTGGGTGGCAAAAATAAGTGCTGTGAAGTCTTCAGTCCTGCATCAGAGCTCTGGAGAAGAAATGGTGCAAATGCCCTGTTAGGAGGGAGGGGTGAGCCTGACTCCTTGTGTGAGAGGGTGAGCACATCTGCTCTCCTGCATCCTCCTGGGCAGCAGTGTGAGGAGTGCAGCCTTTAGAAGTTGTGTCACTTCAGGTGCCTGCTCCAGCCACAGGCAGAAAGGTGTTTGGGCAGATGTGCTCCCTGCCCAGCCCGTCTGACCCAGCCAGGAGAGAGCAGAGCTGCTGTGTTTGCATTTCACACTGAGCCCCAGCTGCCAGCTGGACTCTTCCCAGCTAAAATCTTGGACATCTGTGTAGGAATTCAAAGAAGTCTTGTGTTGCATGTTGCCTGTCATACAAGAAAAAAACTGCTTTGATACAAGTATTTTCTTATATTAGCATAGTAGCTTGTCATTCACTATGTAGGAATTAATAAGGAACAAAAAGTTCTTCATGTCTAGCTCAAGCTAATTATTCCAAGGGATGGGAAACCAAGGAGTTTGGAAATAGGATAAGGTGGTCTTGTGCCATCCCCCTTCCTACTGTAATATTATCAATTGCACACAAGGCTTCAATCTATGCATATCCTGTGTTGCTCACTGGTGTGTTTAACACACTTTAGAAGTTTGCTGTGTGAAGGAAAACACTTTTGGTTGTTTAAAGCCTCTCAAACTGAGTTTCCAACCAAGTCCACGATGGTGGGAAGTGCTGGCAGCTGAGATATTCAACTGCACTGAAGCCTTGTGTTCTCTGAAGATGAGATTTTCAGAGATATGTGGGACTGTGAGTATTTAAGGACACACAGTTTCTTTACATAAAATATAGAGCCCTTCATTCTGCTTGAGACCCCTGAGCACTTTAGTAAATTTGATATTAAGTAATAAATGTTACAATGAATGTTGTTTATTTGATAAACCTAGTGCCAGAAACAGCGATGTATTACAGGACCAGGAAAGGAGGAGCCTGTCCTTGGCTGTGCCAAAGGCTGCCTCTAAAACCCCTGCCTTCTATTTTTTGGGCATACTAATGCTCCTGATATTTTTTTAAATCTTAACGTGTTTGTCGAGTGCTCCAAGATCCTGTGCAAAGTTCTTGGGAGCACTGTAGGCATCCCTGGGCAAATTAGTCCTGCATTAGCTATAGATCAGTCTGCTCTGCTCATTTCTCTTAATTTTATGGAGGTGACTGCTGCCAGTTGCTGCTAAGTCCAAAGCCAAGTAGTTCTGTTCCAGTTTGTTGCTGTATTTTGTGCATTATTGGATGATCATTGCTTAGTTTCAGAAGATCTGATTGTTTTCTCAGCTATCTGAAGTCTGCTTGAAAATAGACCTTGATACGTAAACAAACTTTTCTTCTCTGATAAAATCAAATTGGATTTCCCTTTTAATTTCTAATCAAGCAGAAGCTTTCATAAAAAAAAATATTGTGAGCAGGAGAAACTCTTCCAAGAAACTGTTTAATCTTAGGTCATCTGTGGCAGCATTGATTCCACTCAAAATGCCCAGAAGATGAACACAAACACAACATTATTCTAATTATTTAAAATATTGCTTGCTGTGATAGAACTGTGAGATACACACATCTCCTTTCTTCAGCTGGGACAGGATCTGGTTTTGAGCCAGTGTTTGATGTCAGGTGTCTGTTGCTTCAGCTTTTCTAACACTTGTAACTCATTAACAGCCTCGCTGAAAACCAGCTGAAGTTAATGAGTGTATTTCAAAGGACTCAGGATTTGGACCTAAATAAAGAGGCACTATGCTGGTAAATGCTACTCAGTGTCATTAAAATATATATAAATTAAATAAGATTCTGTTGCCTAATTTAGAAACCAAAACACAACCCAAACTATCCCCTCAAAGTGAAACAACTTGTTTTAAAAAGCAGCATATAATGGAACTCCTAAATGCATTTCTAAATATGTAAATGCTGTTAAAGTCACATTTGTGTTCCCTTAGTCAAGCCACTTCCTCATGATATGTGCTGTGCTAATCAATATCCAAATAGAAAGAAATTGAACTTGCAAATGATGAGGCACTCCTTGGGTTTCTCCACTTGCTCCCTAAAGCTTCACATCAAACACAGGAGACAAATCTTCACATCTAAATAATTCATCTGCAAATGGTGGGAACAAGAGGAGAGGAATAAAAAGACAATGTTGTTCCATGCTAAAATACAATAACGCATTAAAATTAATCAATTTCCTCCTGCTGGGGAACAATCATTTAGAAAACATTTTAATTACCAAAACTGAATAATGGGATCAGTGTTTTTGAGAAGGTTGGATTCACCCTACTGAGCACTGGAGAATCCTCTTCACAGGAGCCCATAAAAATATTGCTGTTTTCAAGTTGCTGCTTTCAATCATGATACTTCTGGGGAGAAATTGGATTTTTTCACAGCAGCTTTTAAGGAAAACGTGGAGTGGACAGCAGGCCTGTGTTAACTGTTCTGTGCCCAGAGCTTGCCTTGCATGTGCTGCTGTATTTCTCATTCTTTTGCATGAGAATTTATTGTGCATTGCTTAATACATATCTAAAGTCAAATGTTCAAGCCAAAGAGTTTGGCTGCAACAACAGCCAGCATTGTAAAGTTGTAAAAATATTCTTCCATCTATATTCAGCCTCACAAGGAAGGAAATGTGCAGGAATCAACCAGTCCAATCCCTTGTCTTGGCTGACAGTGGTGTTCCAGGAGAGTGGTCGTGGTTATTCCATTAGGGATAATGACCTTGGACTTCAGAATTTGCCATGGAAGAACCTGCTTTTCCCTCTGGTGCAGGAGGGTCTTGGTCTCCAGCTCTGATTTCCTGGGCATTTTTCAGAGATCTGAATGTTACAGATGTGAGTCACTACTTTTAGAACATCTGGTGACTCCCAAGGCATAGCCACTACCTGGCCATCTGGGAAAGTTGGAGGAGACTATAACAAAAAATGTGTTTGTAGCAGTGGTTTCTGCCCACAGACGGGGTGTTTTTGTCTAGAACAGTTTATGTCACTTATCTATTTTTTTCCTATCAAACTGTGGAAGTTTGGCTTTGCCATGAACATAGCATGGCAGGCACAGAGTCACATTTACCAACACCAACCCCAACCATTATCAGAGTCACATTTACAACAGGTGCCCAGAGCAGCTGTGGCTGCCCTGGATCCCTGGCAGTGTCCCAGGCCAGGCTGGGGCACTTGGAGCAGCCTGGGACCATGGAAGTGTCCCTGCCCATGGGACAGGATGGGCTTTAAGGTCCCTTCCCACCCAAACCATTGCAGGATTCTCTGATGGGACTCTGGGAAGTGCCACAGCTGAGGGGATGGGAAGGGTCTCAAGGAATCCATTTCACAGGAAGATGACAGAAAACTTTGCATGGGGTGTTTGTAGTGAGAGTGGGTGAGATCTGGGGTTAGAGTCAGTGCCAGGGCTTGGCAGGGCTGTCCTGGAGCTTTGATTCCCCAGCTGAGGACACTGGGCAGCAAAGTGATGAAATAAAGGGTACCTGGGTACCTGCTGAAGATTGAGTTTGCTGAAGCTGCCCTGCACAAATTCCAGGATCCTTTACACTGACTGGGGTCTTCAGTGTGTGCTCAGGGTAAGCTTCCATCTCAACACTTTGCTGAATCAGGATATTAAGTTTGCAAAGAAAATTAAAATAGATTCACTGAGAATGATGTAAATCTTTATGCTCACAGTAGGGCACAGGAGCAAAGTGAATATCCTGGTAATAAAAGTACCTTGTAACTCGTGGAATGAACAAAGTTCCCAGAATGGTTATTACATGCTGTATTTTCTGTTTTGGATTATTGAAATAGAATTACTGAGAATTAAATTGTATAAAAGGCATTTTCTTTTTTATTTTCATAATTATTCCTTCATCCACATAAAACTTTTTTCTATCTTGAAATAGTCTTGGTTGGTACTGAAAATTGCTGTAGCATAAGTAAAACCAGTCTAATTGAGATTCATAAATCCACTTTTTAACAAGTACAATTAGGAATAGTTATCAGAGACCAGCTGGAAAACATTAGGGATGAAAATTTACCATAGGAGTTTTTTTATCTGTTTGAGACATTATTTGATACCAAAACCTAAATTAGATCACCAGAGAAATGAACCTGCTATTTGAAATCTAATTTGTACACAGAAAGTTAATTCTGAATATTCCTATTGGTAAAAATTTTTATTATTAGGTCTTGTTAAACTGCCTATTTTTAATGGAAGTCTGACTTTCACAAGGCTTTTCCTATAATTAAAATATGAGAAGTAGCAACTTGATTATATTGAGTGCATTTATGTCCAGTGACTGTGTAATAAACTTTGGTGCAAGTCAATTCTATTATCTATTATGATTTTTGGAAGGAGAGAAGTTTATTGGGCCTAATTCCAACCCAACTCCATTCAAAGGAATTGTTCAGTTGGTGTGGCTGGGATGAACATTTTAGGGACCCAAGCACAGGGTTTTAAACAAATTCACATACAGCCAATTCAGTATCTATGACTCACATTTTAAAATTCTGTTAAGTAAAAGAGCTCTTGAGAAAATATATTTATTTCTTAAGAATTTAACAAATAATTCATGTTGGTTATGTAAAATGCTCAACCACAATCAATAGAGGAAATGATGGAAAATCTATTCTCAACTTTTGGTTGAGTTTTCAGTTTCCTCCTGTTGCAATTCAGGTTTTATTTGGAAAGTGCTGTTGCCACAAAGAAAGAAGCTTTTAGCCTAATTGAACTGAGTGTCTTTAAACAACTTCTCATCAGTCAACTTTGAGGTGTTTTTTCTTATTTGTGGTTAATTGTATTTCCCTCCTGGAAAATTGGACAAATCAATGTAAAAGGCAGAAGATAATTATTAATTTTTTAGGACAAATAGGTAAGTCATGTTAGCTATAATAAGGCGTCTGTGAACAATCCAAATCAAGGACGTAAATTCACTGCAGTCAAATGTTTTACACCATTGATAAATTTGACACGTTTATTACTCATCTAATTAAATTGTGCATGCAGAGCAGGCAGGAACCAACAATGTATGCAGATGTCACATGGATATTTAGTACACTGCTGATTAAGATCAGCTCGTTTACATCACACTGGGCTGATTTGTTATGATCAAATAAAACATGTTCAACAGAAAAGACAATGATTGAGCCCAATTCCATGCTCTGGAAGTTGGAGACTCAGCGGTTTCACCAGGCTGTGTGGGTGAATTCAGCAGGAAAGGAGGGCAGGAGCAGGCAGATGTTCTCTTGCAGCATTGTTGGGCTGGAATGCTCCAGGAGCACACAGGAGGTGTGGCTGCACCTGTGGGACACCTGCACTGGGCTGGGACAGCTCCTGGACAGATGTAGGGATGGGTGGTTGTTGTGGTGTGTTGCAATGTCCTGTTTTAAACCTCCGGTCCCTTCCCAGGTGTGCCTATCCCTTCTCCCTGCCCCCTCGCCCCCTCGCTGAGTGTGCCCTGTCAATCAGGCTAACATACCAGCAAGGCGTCGTGTGATTGGTCCCTCAGGCTAACATACCAGCAAGGCGTCGTGTGATTGGTCCCTCAGGCCTGGGGGACATTGGCCCGTATAGGTGTCCCTAGTCCCTTGAGACCCTGCCCCTTCACCTGGTTGGTGGCTCACCTGTCCCCTCCCCTTCCCCTGCCCGGAGCTTAAAAGGTTAATGAGACCATGCGGCCGGGATTCTGTTGGAGGAATTGCCCCGGCTCAGACCTCTATACCCATGGAATAAACATCTGGCAACCCTCCAGCAGAATCCTCTCCTTCATCTCTTCACCATCGCCAGAAGCTCTCTCTCCTGAGGTAAACGGAGTCCTGACAAGCCTGGACTTGCGCCTGTGCCCCGCTGCACTCTCCAGCAGCCAAGGTATCTCTGGGGTAAAACACCACAGTGCTGCCTTTGGCCCAGCAGCGAGGGTCAGAACTGGCCCAGGCGCCATCTAACTGGTTATATTGGGATCCTATTCTAATAGGTGGTACTGCTGTGGCCACAGTGCCCCAGGATGTGGGACAGAGAGCTCAGGGAAGCTGCTGAGGAGAGCCAGACTGTCCATGGATTGATGCTTCATGTTTAAATCTTTGTAACAACAAACCCATTGAGACAACTGCAGAACTCTCTGAGTTCCCATGGTGTTTGCACAGATCCCACTCAGGGGCTTGTTTTTCATCTGCCCTTCCAATGCCTGCAGCAACAATCAACTCAGTGCCTCAGCAGCAGGAGCTGGGCTTTCCCTTTTTGTCAGCCCTCTCCTGTAGCCCATTCCACTGTGAGGCACGAGTGAAGGGAAGGAGCATCCCGGCCTCCTCCTTGAGAAGCCTTCCAAGGTTTGCTGTCAGCAAAGGGAGGCCAAGGTGGGTGTTCCTGGGCTGGGTTTTGTCTCTGCCTGTATAACTCAGCTCAAGCCATGGCCTGAGTGACATCCAGCTCTCAGGAAAGAAGGGTGCACCCGACAAGGACTTCGTAATCAATATTTTTCTGCCCAACTTTATGAACTGGGTTATCACCTCAGAAGGTGATTTTATTTGTTAAGTAATCAAACTGGCTTGTATTCAGTTCAGAGCCATTTGTATTGGGCAATTAATTACCACTTTTTATGCCTTCCAAATTTACTTTTGAAAGAATTGCATTGCCAGGGGCTTTCTATTTCTGGCAAGACTAGAGTAGTGCCAGGATTGGGGTACACACATCCATATGTGTCAGATCCCTGCAGTAGCCTACTTGTTTTATCATGGAATCCTGTGAAGGCAGTTAGCACAAGGATAAATACCAGGGAAAGCCTGTTCTTGCCAATAATGGAAAGCAGAGATGTGAAGACTTTGCTCATCATCTGGCTGGAACTCCAGAAAGCAGAATTCTAAATGTGGAGATTTTCTGATTCCCAGCCCTTGAGTCTGTAGTTTTTGGCACTGACTGAATCAGAGAGAATTTGAGACCTGGACTGGGACTGTTGAGGATTTGTAACACAAAAAGTGGCATTTGGGAATTCCATGTGGAAATGGGCAGATCCAGGGTGCTTTCCAGGCATCTCTTAGCTCAGCACCGCCAGAGCTATAGACCAGGAAATAGGATGGAAATTATCTAGATGACAGATCTCTGTTTAAGAAGAATAACCACAGGTTTCAGAACATTTGGAGGTAAAAGCAATTGTTTCCTACTCTCAGAACTGTCCAGGAATCTAGTAGGATTTCAGACCTTTTATTACTTTGAGCTTTGACTTCTTGAGAGTGCAGGGGTCTGCTTGGTTCATGGGACTGTGTCTAAAACAGGAATCTTCCTTTCTGGCCCTGCAGCCAGGAGGAGACAAGGAGATTGCTGATAAGAAGTTGATAATGCTTTAGTTTATACTAGTATGTTCTTTTAGAGCTAAAAAGCTGATGTAATTCAGCAGAGACACCATTAACTTCAGCAAATTTAAAGCACTTCTGTAAGAGAGCATGAAACTCATCCCATGATTTGATTTTGCTGCTGTATTTTCAATCTGGTTAGGGAATAACTCAATAACATTTTCCAGTCAGCTCCAAATTAAATGCAAAATCTTTGTTCTTCAACTGAATAACTTGTAACTTAGAAATAGCCAGAAATATCCTTCCCTGAACATCCTGTACCTGGAGGAAATGTTGTGCCTTGTACAAGGAGCATGGTTTTGGCCACTGGTAAAAGCATGTCTTATGGTTTTGTCTCAGAAAATACACTCATTTCAATCTGAAACTCTGCCATTACCTCTCTTAATTCACTTCCTTACAGAACTTACAGAGCACTTTGTTTCTAGGTTTTAGCTTGTATCTTATCCTCTTTTTAGTACAAATTCCCAGCCTATTACTATGAGTTTATCAAAAGAAGTTGTACATATTCCTATACTGTTTGTGTTTCCAGGTACTCCTCCTTCCTTGTGTCCCACACGCTCTGAGCCTTCCCAGGCTTTACAAGGGTCCTTAAAATTTAGATTTTGTCCTGGTCTACTTTGGTGATTTTATTGCCTCACTGAATTCTTCAGTGGTGCAGGGGAAATGAGCATTTAGGACAAAAAGGAAGGGACCTTAAAGGGACCATTCCAGTTGCTTTAGGTGTAAGATTGCAGGTGGAAACATGTCATTACTGAACTGAAGGTCTTCCTCTTCTCTGGAGTCACAATTTTTTTTCCCTTGACACTGCTTTCATTTTATTGCAACTTTATCCTGATAATCAAATCCAGCCCAGAACAAGACATGAGGTCTCTTCTTGCTGTGGCCAAGTTCACATACATAATTCCTTTTAATACAGCAGCACATCAAGAGGAAAAGACACCACTTGGTGCTCTCAAACCTCAGCTTCAATATTAAAACCACATTCCTGGAGCAGTTGTACATGGATCTGGCTGGTGTCAGAACATGGAAAAGCACATTTTTCAGTCATTTAAAATACATCAGTCAAACTGTCTGAGTGTACCTGCTGGCTTCATTGACCCTCATGTTTTTAAGAAACAACTGGTTATTTGGATATAAATGTAGAACTGTCTGACAAGATTGAGCACTTCTGATTTACATCATTTACAGTTTCTTTTGAAAATGAGGACATACTTTGTAGGCATAACTTGCATTGAATTATCTTTGAACCATCTGCTGGAACATTGGAATACTTTGAGTGATGCTTTTCTGGTCATCATTAGGAAATATTTCAAATTGAAATCTTCCATTATGGGAGAGAAATCTTCAGGAAAATTACACTCTTGTAAGTTCTTAATGTAATTAGAAGGACTGTTCTCAGATCTGTGAGCAGGGGAGTTTAGGGAGAAAACAGGAGATAGAAACATAACTATATTTATATATTAAAAATTCAGTGTATGTGTGTGCATATATAAAAAATAGATTATTCAATAGATTTTATTTTCTGGAGTTTCCATTCATTTTGTTAAAGAAAGGCCATTTTTCCCCATATTCCATTCCCATTTCCCTGGCCATACTGTCCATAGTAGGTGTATATTTAGGTATAGGTGGTACAATACATGTGACAGCAATGGGAATATCAGCAGCTTTCTGGAGATTTTGGGGTCAGTATTCAGTTGGGGGATTAATGTAAAATCATCTCTTTTTTCTAAGCATATAACAGAATAAAACCCCCCAAATTACACCAGTACCTAAAAGTTATAATTACCACAGGAGACCTCACCATAAACAGTAGGAATTTTCTGCATTTTGAAGGTTTCTGAACTGTGAGGAGGAGCTGATGACCTTTGCAGTGTGCTTTTCTCAAGTAGCAGAGAAAGGTAAATTTGTCCATGTCACCTTCCAGTCATTTCAGATCATAGGGAGAGTATTTCTCAAATTTACATGACAAAGCTGTGCTGAGATCATGAAAATGTTTCTTTGGTTACCAAAAGCTCCTTGTTTGAAGCTGCTAACGGTGCTGTGCTAAAGCCTCAAGCTCTCTCTCGGTGTGCCCTGCACACCCAGCAGGTTCTGTAGAGCCCTCAAACAGTTCCATGCCCAGTGTGACAGCCAGGGCTGCACAGACCCAGCTCAGGGAGCTCTCTGCTACTCTTCATATTCAGCTGAAGGGCTTGTGTTATTCTGAGCTGGACAAAGCTGCCTCCTCCTCCTCCTTCCCCTCGCCTGATAATCTCCACAAGATGTTTGGTGCTTCCAAAGAAGGCTGAGTGGCCCTGCCTGGCTCAGTCAGTTCTTTGCTTCTCCTGCTCTTGATGGAATGTCATTCAATATCAGATCTCTGTTCAGTTCACTGCACAGCAAAGATTGCACTGGGTTGTTTGGAAGCATCTTTTTTTCCTGGGGCAAATGCACCACATTGTGTAGGATTGGCAAAAGCTCCTGTTTTGTGTCTCTCTAGCTCGCAGGCGTGCCTCATCCCACCCTCTGCTGCTTTCCAGTCTGTCAGGGGCACCATTGTCCCATTTTTTACTGGGGAAGCCACCTCGAAGTGCCTTTGATGAGAACAAAGGAATAGGCAAAGCCATGTGGCTGTGCTGGATGCACTATGAACCTCTGAGACTTCAGGAAGGATGTCCCACAATGGGTTTTTGTCATGGAACAAGGATAGAAGAAATTTAGTGGATCTTCACTGGGGCAAAACTTGCACTGAGGCAGCAGCTCAGGGGAAGGAATGTAACTGAGAAAAACCAAAGGAAAGTGTGTGGGTGTCTTTCTGTTTTATCTTCTTCAGCAGATATTCTCAGCATTATTCCCCGTTTCAAAATGGGGAATATTTTACATTATTTATAACTATTATATTATTCCTCGTTCCAGAATAGGGGATGCTCAGTCACTCCCAGATTAGTGCACACAGGTTCTGAGGAGAATCCAGCGTGAGTGAATAAAACAGGAGTGTGAACCTGCCAAAGGGGCTCTCCTGGCGTGGATCCTCGGCAATGCTTTGTAATTTGCAGGTCTACACTCCAGTATGTGTTTATTTTTAATAGACCCATGAGTCAGTCAGTGTCAAAAGGAAAAGTGTTGTGAACTCCAGAACTGAACTCTCATCCACACAGAATCTGCTTTGAGAGGGATCTTGGCAAACTGAGCCATGCAAAATCATAAAGAAATCCCAAGGCCGCAAAAAAGATTTGGAAAAGATGTAACTTTAAAATCACAATGTCTTAATCTTAACTGCATGATGGCAACTGTGTCACCAAGCTGCTTGAAGTTTGTTCATCCTTTGTTTCACATGCCCTATCCAAAAAACCTGTGCTCAGGATCTGATCTACCCTTGGCTTGCCAGAGCACTGTATGATAAAAAGCAGCTTCCTGCAAAATCTCTCCATCTCTGTATGTTGAAAGGACATTAATTTATGAGTTCACATTCCTCTTGCTGTGACACCATCCCTGCTTTGGGAGAGCTCCTCTCCATCCTTCACATGCCCAGCCTGGAGGCAGCAGCTCCCCAGCCCCCCCAGCAGGGCATTCTGGAGCCTGTGCTGGGAAAGGGGCAGCTTGGGACTGAGACAGTTCTTGGGCACTAAAGAAATGAATCCTGAACTTATGCACCAAGTGATCCCAGACCAAAGCCTTTCTGTTCCATGCCCTATAATGGTTTGAATGGTCAGAATATAATATAATGGAAACTCTGTGATATATTTATTAATATCTTCCCCAGAATTAATTCTCTTTAAAATATTACTGCCTCCTTTTTTTTCAGGCCTGCAGTTTGTGGATGACCTTGCCTTTTTTCTTTTCAGCTGTGCCCATCCCCATCACTTGTAGCTTCCCACTGTAGAGCTATAAATCCTCAGCAGCCCTCGCAGACAAGAACAGATGATTCAGTCCTATCTGCTGCATTAATGTACAATCAAGCAGAACTTAAACCACAAAGGAAGCCTTGTTGGCTGTGTCATCCCAAGGCATGAGGCAGGAAGTGGAGAGACAATACTGGGCATTTACTGCACAGATGAACAACTTTTGATCTTGCAAATCTTCATGCGTTTGCTTTTATGTGATTCTTACATAAAATCTTGCATGGCTGCTGCACCATCACTGAGTTGCTCTGTATGCAGCACATCCTATGTTCCCTGTTTAGAAAGCTAAGCACAGCCTTCATGGGAGATTTGGAAGAGCTTCAGTGACTCCTGTGCACCATGAATTTGCTGCTTTTTCAGCTTGTATTTTAAGCTGAAATTCAGGAGAAAGCATCTTCTTCTTTTATGTGCTTTGTGGTGTCACCTTCAAACCATCTGTAACTGGCCTGTGGAAAAGGATCTAGAAGTTTGCCAGACACAAAACTTTTCCTCACCCAATTTCTTTCTGCATTTATTGATGATTTATTATGCTGTAAAATGTCCTCATTTGCACCCTGAAATACTCTCCTCCTTTCTCATAAAAAGAAAAATCTTCAAGAGCAGTTTTTAAAATTTATAAGTGGAGGAAAGCCTGAGACTTGTGGGGAACAGGATTTGCTCAAGTTTCTACAGTAAATCAGTGTCAAGTGACAAACAGGACCAGTCCAATCCACTAGAATCAGTCCAGATCATTAGTTTATTACAAATACTCTTTAAAGAAATAAGCAGGACATTTTTTCCTTCAGTTCTTTGCTCTGTGATAGTTTATATTTTATTGAGATCACCCAGCTCAATGAAACCATGTGCTTTTAGTGGACGTTCCTGGCATAGAAATATGTTGCCAATGCTCTATTGATCTACCTGCACAAGGCAGTCCAACAACGCAGTGTAACTTTAATTCCTTTTGATAGTTTGCTCTTTCTTGACTGGCTCTGCATCTTCAGAGACTCGGTCTCCATGCCTGATTAGTATTGTAATTCTTATATTTTCTTCTTATATGGTGGAAAGTTCAGATACCTGTTAGAGAAAGTGTGTCAAATCTTTATCTCCCCCCTCTTCCCCTCCATTCCTACAGATTCGACCAATGCAGAACCTTAACACCTTTTAAATCCTTTCTTAAAAGCATTATTTACTTTCTCCATGGTCCTTCCAATACAGGAGCTGTGGGGATTTCAGGCTGTATTGAAGTGGTGGAGTTTATGCAAGAGCAGTGTACCTGCAAAGCAGCTTTGCAGTCCATTCATTAACCTTTTTCTTTTTTTTTTCCTCATGTCCATGTAACAAATAGTTGCCATTTCCTTCTCAAGAGAGCAGATGTAAAATAAAAACCACTGAAGATCAATGCATCATTTTTGGTGTAACTTAACATCCTGGCCTAAATGGTGGTTTTGTCTCCTGACACAGCACTTCTTTTATTTCATTTCCTCTGAATATTATATCATAACAAATGTGGTGCTTCTTGCAGCATGCTTTAATGTGGAAATCCCAGTGTTAAAAATCAATGAAGTTAATTAGTAGTGATGAATGAGTGAACATTAATTGCCAGACTGGCCATTAGGATTGCGGGCGGTCAGAGCTGTCAGAGGGCTTTAACTGCTCAGCCTCAGCTCACATTGTTTGGTGCACTGTGGGCACTTTGGTTAGTTTATCATAATGCTAATTAAATGCCTTGAATAGAAACTATTCATGAAGGACATAAGTTACCTCTCACCACATCTGCAAAAATATATCAGTGTGTCTTTTCTCTCTGTTACATTTACACAGTGATTGTCCCACTCTGTGATGATGGGTCAGTCTGGAGCAGCACAGTTGACTTCATTAGAATTATTTGAATTTACCACAGTGTGACTGAAATAAAAAACCTGTCAGTTGTGATTTATTTGCTGACTTGCTGTGCCTCAGATTCTTCTTGCTATTCACTGAGTAACTCTACAGAGTAAACAACCAGGGTATGAAAGTGACTTTTCCCTGCTCCAGCACCACAAGCAATGAGGCAGAGCCGTGCAGTTATTTGTACACGGGGATGGAACAGACCCTGGCATTGCAAGCAATTAATGCTGATTTTTTCATTATCATTTCCTGTCTGTCCTTAGCATTGGTGATGTGCAGGGCTTTCACACAGCATGTCTATGGCAAAGTTTGATAATGTCACAAAGCTTTAAAAGGCCCCCCTTCCCTTTCATTATGTCATGAAAGAAGAAGAATGCCCAATCCCAAAGAAAACTCTTTTCTTCTTGCATGACATAACCTCTTTCGTATTTGAAAGTGTAGTGCCAGAAGTTGAATTGCTTGCTATTTAATCTTTACTAGAAGCAGCACAATTTAGCCTTTGGAGGGGAGGAATTGGAGAACAGAAACAAACAGAAATACACGACTGTCTTTCTGGTACAGATAGCTATTAATGGGCTCTGAGGCAGGCCAAGCTCTTGCTCAGAGCACAGCAGTTTTTTATAAACCAACAGAGGGCTTTTGGTCTTTGTGGCATTACGCTTTCCTGCTTCTAAACAAAAAAGAAATAAAGCTTGTGTTCACTTGATGAAATGTAAACTGACTTTCTCTAAAAGGAAAACTCTTGCCCTCACAGTGGGTTGTGCAGTTACTTTCCAAACTGAGTCGGGGTTACCAATATAAGAGTCAGGCAAATGATCAAATATTCTGAGAATTCTGATTTATCCTTTTTTCCTTTGTATCTCCACTTGCCTGATATTTTGCAGCCAATATCTTTGAGTAGAAGGGCATATTTATACTCTGTAAATGAACCCTTCCCATGTCAGCAGTTGGGCTGGGTGGGCTGTGACTCAGAGCCAGAATTAAGTGTTTGTTCTGAGAAGCTCAGCTCAGTGTGGTCAGATCACAGCTGGAGCATGTAAATTCTAAATGCAGAAATTATAACTTATTCTTGTGGTCCAGATTAGTTGGCAAAGTATCTGAAAATTAAGAAATCAACATGCTTCAATTACTTGCTGTGTTTGAAAAATCTTTCTCTAGGTACTGCCTGTGTCCAAACTCCCACCTCACAGAAAAGCTGTCCTTCCATAGCCTGGATAAACAGGGAAATCCCTAGCCAGGTTTTCCCATCAGGCTGAAAAAAAACGAGGTTATGAGCTGAGATTTCAGAGATCTCTCATCTTTCCCTTTCCTTGTTTAAAAAAGATAAAAAAAGGAGAAAGTTAAACACAAAAAAATGTTCACATAATACTATGAGCAAAGAAAATTAGGATTGGGAAATAAAAAAGTGAAACCTATTCGTTGGGTTGGAACTACATGATCTTTGAGGTCCCTTCCAACCCAAGCCTCTCTGTGGTGATTTCTATGATTCTGATTTTAATTTCCATTCTCTACAGATGGGTGTGTATGCAGCCTCCTGGGCACTGCAAGTGAATGACATTTAATCCTTGGTGCACTAGAGCTTGTCTGAAACTGTCCTATAAGTATTATAATAAATTAATTAGAGTAGACATTTTTAAACCAATCAATTTTGATGTAATTATCATGTTGGTGTTCATTACTCAGCAGACAGAACAATGAATCCTGAACAGCTTTTGTTTTATTTATATCAAATGCCAATATCTTAAAATAGGTTCTCTGAGCAGCAGAAAGGTTCTTCCTGTGGTTTCCTTCTGTGTGGGGAATTTACACCTTGGGATGAGCCCTGTTCAGTTCCTTTTGGGCTGGAAATGCACCAGAGGCAGCAGCGGCTGTGACAGCAAAGAGGGGACCAAGGAGACCCTGCCAGGTGTGAGAAGCACCATGAACTTCTCCCTTCTCCTCCTCCCAAAGGCAAAATCCAACTTCTTTCGTCCTTGGCACTCAGATCCTCTGCTAATGCTGCCACAAGCTCATTTGGAGTAGGATGACCTGGTAGCCACATGTACAGCATTACAGGACCAAGGGAAAACGTTTTGGAGATGATAAAACCACCTCAGTGTCTTGTGTGTAAGAAAAGGGCATGAAAAGATAAATTTCCAAGTTTAGGGCTTGGAGCAGATCTTTGTTTTGGATGTGTTTGGCTTTAGGCTGTGAGCTGCCACACGCATCTCAGGGAACAGAGAGCAAATTCCTGCCCCAGCTGTGTCTCTGGCTGCAGGAGGGATTACCTTGTGGGATCTCAGCCCCTCAGGACTGAGGTGTCACCGAGAGCACCCTCGGGGGGCTCGGGAGTCCTGGAATGTTCCAGAAGTGTCTGGTGGCTGGACTTTGATCCTACACAGGAGACAACACCTGTATGAGGATAGGAGGGTTTCACCGGGGTGAATGGTGAAGGGATTGGTTA
Source organism: Zonotrichia albicollis (assembly GCF_047830755.1). Lineage (NCBI taxonomy): Eukaryota > Metazoa > Chordata > Aves > Passeriformes > Passerellidae > Zonotrichia > Zonotrichia albicollis. Next base: position 1,977,318 of record NC_133829.1, read on the forward strand.
ATTAGAGAGTGAGACACAGGGTTTAGGATTTCTGTACAGGGGGGTTTAGAGAAGTAAGATGGAGGAATTGGGGCGTGTCCTGTCCTTCTTCTTCTTCTCCTCCATCTTCTGTGGTGATGGTGGCACTTTGGGATTGGTCAATACTAAAAGTGCACCGGACAATAAGACTAAAAAGGATTGGGGAAAAATGATAAATATTGTACACGTAACTTTGGGTATAAAGATAGGTGACTGTCCGGAGGGCAGACAGTGTGCTCATGGCTGGCTGCTGAGCAGAGCTCTGTCGGGCCGAAAGAAAATCTTTTAGATAAACAATTAATAAACACCGAGACCGAGAAAAGAACTGAAGCCTCTTCTCGTCCTTTGATACGCGGGCTGCCCCAAGGCCACCCCGGCCCTTCCAGGCCATCCAAACAGCCGAAAACCGGACATTACCTGAGCACATCTGTGCAGTGGCCAAAATGCAGATTTACTGCAGCCACTCCGCATCTTATCCTGCAAAATCAATCAGCCAGTGGGGCCTCATTTCCTGTCCCGCTCTTTGATCTGTTCCTGCACTTGGAGGAAAGGTGAAATCTGTGGTTTAGCACAGGCCACGAGGGAGAGCAGCTTCCTGAGCTTTGTCTGGAACATCTCAGGCACAGACACTCAGGTGTGCTCTGTGCCCAAAGAGGATCTGCCCTGGTGTCCCCCGTCCCCAGGTTTGCTTTCCCTTACACACAGAAACTGCCTTAAAAGTTGGTCACCCACCAGTGCAAACCAAGGGGAAATATCACAGCTTTCAGTGGCGTTGGACAACACTCCTGATATTCAGTATTTTTCACCTCCAAGCTTTGGAAATACGGGATGGTTTTGTGGAGCTCTTTTGTCTAATGGCAGCTGGCCAGACTTGCTCAGGAAAAGTTACAGATTCTAAGTTTCTCAGCAGTGAATTGTGCTGACATAAGTAGGCAGTGTAAAAACATGTGAAAGACAAGGCTTTGCTTTTTTTTTTTTTCCTCCTAAGACTGGAGAAAAAACTACAAAAGGATTTCCTACTGCCCTGAGCTAAACTGGGTACTGTGGGTCCTGTGCTGGTTGAGTTGCTGCCCAGAGTTCTCCATCTGTCCCACTGGAAGTCTACCTGAAAGGAATGAAAGGAGCTGTGAAGGACACAGGAAAGAAAAACAACCCAGGAGCAATAAAGAGAAAATAGGGAAATCTGACATTATGCTAAGAAATGTTTTTTCAACTCCCACGTGAAAATCTATTCAAGGATTTTTCATCTAATTAATCTAATTAAGCATCTAATTAATATATTCTTTATGTAGAGGATTTGCATGTTGCTATACAGCAAGATTTTGAATAATTTGGGTTTAAAACATTATTTTGCTGGTCAATAATGAATGGAAAGCAGGCAACATGATTAGAAGAATGCATTTTTTCAGCAAAGATCCATGTCTCCCATTCTCAGAATGGTTGAGCAGTGCACAATCAGAGACATAATTCCAATAATAAACTGCCAGTGGAGCTCACACCATGTGGACATTCCAGTGTGCCTTGGTGAAGCCCTCAGATAAGAAAACTGATTAAAATTTCAGATTGTGACATTTCAATGGGAAACAGATTTTTTTTTTTTCCAGAAAGAAAGTAATGTTGATTTTGGTTTGTGTTTTCACCCCAGGTTTGCATTGAGCAGAGCAAGCAGTTGGGTGATTATGATGCCTTGAGAGGCTGGCTAGAGCAGAGGCTAGACAGTGTTACAGGAATAAAGTAGGGGTTTATTAAAAGGCCTTCACAGGATACACCTTGGGCAGTACAAGAGCCTGGCCATGGCTACACCCGAGATGGACAGCAGGTCACACATTTCCACGCTTTCATAAGTTTTGGTCCATTTCCATATTGGAGTTAATTATCCAATTGCAGCTCCAGGTTATGCAGCCCCATCCTCCCAGTTTGCTCTCCTCAGTTTGCTGTTTGCACTTTTTGGGCCTGAAGCTGCAATGGTGTCCTTGGTTCTGGGGCTGGAAAAGGAGTTTTGTCTGACTGAACTGTGAGGAGAACTTGCTAACACTCTGTTTGAAGTTCAGAGTTATGTACTAATGCAGTACAGAAAATATAAAAGCTCAAACTTAAGGCAGCAGTTAAGGATGGCCTCAGCTTTGTTCTCTTTCGCTGGGTTGCAGCAGAGAGCAGGTGCTGGGTGACAGCCCTGGAGATTGAGCTTTTCTCCTGTGGTGCCCTTGTGTCCGGTTATCTCGGCTGTTTGAGGGGCCTGGAAAGGCCCGGGGTGGCCTTGGGGCAGCCCGCGTATCGAAGGACGAGAAGAGGCTTCAGTTCTTCTTTCGGTTTTTATGTTTATTAATTGTTTATCTAAAAGATTTTCTTTCAGCCGAACAGAGATCTGCTCAGCAGCCAGCCATGAGCACACTGTGCTGCCCTCCTGGCAGCCACCTATCTTTATACCCATAGTTACGTGTACAATATTTATCATTTTTCCCCAATACCATTTATTCTTATTACTCGGTGCACTCTCAGTAATAACCAATCCAAAAATGCCACCATCACCAAAGAAGATGGAGGAGAAGAAGAAGAAGAAGAAGGACAGGACACGCCCCAATTCCTCCATCTTACTTCTCTAAACCCCCCTGTACAGAAATCCTAAACCCTGTGTTTCACTCTCTAATTAACCAATCCCTTCACCATTCACCCCGGTGAAACCCTCCTGTCCTCATACAGGTGTCGTCTCCTGTGTAGGATCAAAGTCCAGCCACCAGACACTTCTGGAACATTCCAGGACTCCCGAGCCCCCCAAGGGTGCTCTCGGTGGCCCGGCACCTCAGGACTGAGATCCTGAGATCCGACACCCCTGCTCTCCTTCCCCCACAGCTGTCCCTGTGTCACCCTCGCAGTGCCCACGAGCTGTCCCCAGCAGAGCTCTGGAACACAGTGTTTGTTGGAGAAATGCCTTTAGGACAAGGGTGGCGGTGCAGCCTCCCTCAGTGCCTGATGGCTTCTCTGAGGTCAGGCCTGGAGACACTTTCTGGATGTGCTCAGTGTTCCTGAGCATGTCACAGCTCTGGGACACTGCCTCCCTCCAGCAGGTCTGGGTGCACTGATGCTTTTTAGTGTTCACTTGGTAGAACTCTACAGAAAGTTGGACAGCTTTGCTGGTGTTTTACTTAGTTTTAGTTTTGCAGTCAAGCAGATAAAGACACTCACCTGTTCCATTTGCCTGATTCCATCAATTAGACAGTGACTGGCAGGTGAGGAAGTCACAAAAACAACCTTTTCTGCCTCCTCATTACTTCAGTGTGAAATTGTTCTTGTGGAATGTGTCATTCCTCCCGTGAGGACTCTGGGAAGGATTCTTTCCACACTGTGCTGTACTGGGTGTTTGAATATTCTTACACACTTGGCTTAAAGTGATAGATACTAAAAAAAATGGCAAAAAAGTGTATTTTCCTTTAAAGCAGCTCCTAATCAATAAGATTTTGTTTTGCCAAGTGATTTAATATTCAAATAGCATTATTACAAAAACCACACTACTTGCTTGGAGTGTCTGTCCAGAACCTCCTGGATGTTTGTTTTGATCATTTTCTTAGTAAGAAGTAGTTCCACTGCTTCAGATCCTGCTTTTGCCAGTACAATACTTCAATGAAATATTCCATGAGATAGAAAAGACATCTGTCCATGCAGATTTGAAAGGAGACAAGGTTGCACCTTAAACTTACAGAAGCTAAACACCATAATTAAATTACAGCATCTGTGCTGTGGAAATATAGATTTATGATAACACAGTGGTAAAGTCTTTTCTTCTGGAAAGTAATTCATTTAAAGAGCTCACTCATCTCATCTGGAGCAATACTTACTGAAAGATTTGGACTTCAGTTCATACATCATCCTTAATGTATTCTTATCTAAACTCTGCCACGTTCTGTAGGATAAGGACAGGCAGAATTGGAATCCACCATGTTCCTCCAAGGGTTTGGGTTTACCTGGGAGCCATCACCCCCTGAGCTCCTGGTCACAGTGGTGTTGTCTGAAGAGCATTATAATGGCAGCAGAAGAGCAGAACTGAGCAACACGTGGGATGTGCCAAAGAAGAAAGAAAAATAGAAAAAATACTCTTAATATTCAGGAGTCGGAAGAATCAAAGAAATATTTGGAGCAGATTTCACAACAGACAAGCTCTCCTAAGAAGTATTAAAAATGTATGATTGAAAACTGGAATGTCAAATACTGAGTGTGTTTACAGCAGGGGAGGAACAAAGGCTGACAGGGAAGTTCATGAGTCAGCACTTGCTGATCCTCCACGAGGGGCTCTGGGGCCGAGTTTGCAGGGCTGAGGGAGGGGCAGAGCAGCGCTCACACTCCAGGGCTGTAACAGAGGCACCACAAAGGCTGACTCAGGCTCCTGCCCCACCCTTTGAAGGGCAACATGGCTTTTTAAATTTTGTCAGGTGTCGGATCTCAGGATCTCAGTCCTGAGGTGCTGAGCCACCGAGACCACCTTGGGGGGCTCGGGAGTCCTGGAATGTTCCAGAAGTGTCTGGTGGCTGGACTTTGATCCTACACAGGAGACGACACCTGTATGAGGATAGGAGGGTTTCACCGGGTGAATGGTGAAGGGATTGGTTAATTAGAGAGTGAGACACAGGGTTTAGGATTTCTGTACAGGGGGTTTAGAGAAGTAAGATGGAGGAATTGGGGCGTGTCCTGTCCTTCTTCTTCTTCTTCTTCTCCTCCATCTTCTTTGGTGATGGTGGCACTTTGGGATTGGTTATTACTGAGAGCGCACCGAGTAATAAGAATAAATGGTATTGGGGAAAAATGATAAATATTGTACACGTAACAATGGGTATAAAGATAGGTGACTGTCCGGAGGGCAGCACAGTGTGCTCATGGCTGGCTGCTGAGCAGAGCTCTGTTGGGCTGAAAGAAAATCTTTTAGATAAACAATTAATAAACATAAAAACCGAAAGAAGAACTGAAGCCTCTTCTCATCCTTCGATACGCGGCTGCCCCAAGGCCACCCCGGGCCTTTCCAGGCCCCTCAAACAGCCGAGATAACCGGACAGTCAGGACTCTTTTAAAACCGAGATCTTGCAGCCATAACAGGGTGATGAAATCCCACAACCAGATAATCTTTTATGGATCAGGGAATGATTTTCTCTTGTTGCCTATTGACATTTTTCCACTTAAGGGAGGCCAGGCACTTCTATCCAATACTGATACCCCCAGTGCATTTACAACAACCTGCATGGAGGTTCCTTGGCACCTTTGCTGTCAGCAAAATTGCTTGAGCAGGAATGTACATTCTGGAAAGGAGATTGGATCTGGATTTTACTCCTGCCAGGAATTACATGTTACAGGGAGTTGGTGTTCAAGATCTGTTTTGACATAATGATTTTTTGTAGTTACAATTTTTCTTTTTGTTTCTTTGGGGAAAGTTTTTTTTGAAAGTGTTGTGCACCATTTGAAGCTGCTGCATAAGAGATCCTGGAGGTTTTGCTTTTAAGGGAATTTTAATTTAATTAAAATTTAATTTTGTGGTGCTATAGTTTTGGTAATAATTTATAATGAAATTTTAATCTTATAAACCACTAATAAAATGCATCTTTTTATCCCAGAAATTTTTATTTCTATATGATACAGCCAAACGATATGCTTATTTAGCTGTGAATGTATATTTCATTGCTGTATCTTAGAATGGAAAAATAAATGTAATTAAATTTTAGTCCGTCTAACAAGCTTAACTAGAGCATCTTCCAGCAACATGCTCTAGAATTTCATTTTCCAAATAAACTCAGTGTATCACTGATGTCCAGAGAGGATCAATAGAATGGAAACTGCAGTTTGCCTGCAGTGCTGCCATGTTTTATTGCTCACCCATTTCCAAGCCATCCCCTCTCCCCTGCCAGATGGGGCCCAGGGCCATGCCAAGCACATGGAATACAACGAAACAGAGAGGGAACATCTACAAATGATGCCCAGCTCACGTTCCCTTTCCTTTCTGCATCCCCCATCCCACTCTGGCAAGGTCCTGAGCTGCTTTGGCTCCCCAGGGAGCAGGAATTCCCTAAGGGGAAGGTTTGGACTTGAACTTTGCACTCTTCTTCACGAGGATGTGATATCCTCTGCCTGGGAGAAGGCAGGGATGGAATTCCAGCATGGGGAAAATGCCCTGGCACTGCTGGACCAGGAATGGGATCTGCTGACTTGTCTGCTGGATTCATTGCTTTTCTTTAAGCTGCAATTGTGGCCCAGAAGCTCAAGAGCTAACCTTGAAGTGCATCTGAATATTTGTGTGTGTTTCTCACCCAGTGATGGTGCCAAGCTCACCCTCAGCCAGTTTTGGCGCAAGGATGAGGAGTTAAATCTGGAGCAGCAGCTGGCAGGAGGCTGCTCTGTGGCAGCACAGGCTGCAGAGGAGGGGCTGGATGGGCCCAGACAGCCACTTTGGGACTGCAGTCTCTTTTTGGTGTGATATTACTTGATTTGACATTAATGGCAGCAACTTGTGTGCATCAAACACAGATTAGACTTTACAAATTCGTTTGCTGTCTCTCCAGCTCTCCCTCCCCCAGGTCATATTCCATATGCTGGGAGAATTTTGTTTGATTTGTCCCCACACAAACAGAGTGGAGCAATCTCTGCAAGGCCGGGGCCAGCAGGGCTGTGCTCATTTGAGGTTGGTTTCTGGTGGGTCACATCTCCAGTGCTGAGGCTCCCAGGGCATTCACAGGCTGTTAATGATTCCACATGAAGTTCAATGCAGTCTGAGGGGACACAGGGCTCTAATTATTCGATCCCTGCCCAGATCCATACTGAGCACTGTACCAACCCAGGGAAACCTTCCACTGCTGTTAGCTACTCTATTTAGTCTAAATTAATTTGAAGTCGAAGTCATTGCCAAGATTTGAGTTCGCTGGAGTTTTTCCCAAACAGAATAAAAATTAAGACGAACATAAAAAAATCTTTTTTCCCAAGGCCTGTGTTTATCATGCATTTTTCCAGGTTCCCCATTGCTGTTGTTGAGATCCAAGTTCTCTCACCTGCCAGCTGCAGTGACTTAATGGAAGTGCAGATTCCTGAGCCTTTATTTAGTCCTTACTTTCAATCTGACATTTATTTATTTCTCGTTTGAAATTGATAGACTTTGGCTTCTCCTTCTGATGATTATTGGATAGGGGGTGGTATATATTTATACACCCTTCTGTTTCTTCCAAACTGGGGCCATCTCTCCTGTACTCTGTAAAAAGAATCTTCCCCTTGCATTGTAAGGAATGAGTCCCACTGGAACTCTCCTTAGCTTGGATCCTCCAACCCTTATTGTGATTCATGGTGGAATAGCAGCACAGAGGAAAGCTGCAAATTCCTATGGCATATTGTGGGTCAAACCTATTTGGAACTTATCAGAAATCAGGATACGTTTTTGTGTTCTGCATTTCTCGTGCTTGTTGTGAGATTTCTTCCTCAGCTTTTGAAAATGCCTCCAGGACTTTGGGAAGTTGGTGTGCTCTGTGTCCTGGCCCTCAGACCTGAGCTGGGCCAGTGGTGGGCAGTCACACTCACCAAAAAGCATTTCAAGGAATAGGTGGGAGCAGAGGGGGAGAGGCTGCCAGCCAGCACTGTCCTCATTCTTTATGCTGACCTGGGTTTGCATTTTTCATTCAGGAAGAAGGGAAATGTTTAATCAAGTACTGTGCACTTGCTTTCCCTCACTTTTTCTCCGTGTCTTTGAAAAAGTATGAAAAATGCATAAGCTGGACAGTGATGTTTGACAGATTATCTCTGGCATCCCTTGGGAATGAAGAGATTTTGCAGTTGGGCTTCCTGACGTGTTATTTAGCAGAACAGACAGACCTTGAGTCATTTGGTTTCCCACTTGCCAGGCTCCTGGAGTAGAACTGAAGTACATGCTGAAGCAACGTCGTTCTCCTCTACATGGGAAAAAGCATTATCAGATAATTAGACTGTGTCATGAAGATGTAATAAAAATCCTTAGGAAATTAATTAATGCACACGTACAATAGCTACTTTACACCACAACACTTGAGCCATTTAAAATGAGGTTCTTTTTAAATAGCAAAAGCAATTAGTCTGCTCGGACTGATTGCTGGCCAATTTTTGTAATGCAAGACTTTTTTGATTTATGGGAGTAAAAAAATTAAGAAGGGAAGGGTAAAACTCCATTGTGGCTGTTCTTAGCAAGGAAACTATCGAGCTCTGTAGCTGTTATTTTCTGAGCTGTAGCTCTCTCTTGCTTCCTGCAGTCCTGAGTTTGAAACTTTTACTGCATTATCTTCACAAATATTAGCCCATGTTTACTAATATCTCCTATGTTCAGATAGAGAGATGGATGCAATAATGTTTACTAATATCTGCTATGTTCAGATACAGAGTTGGATGGTGTTTTTTATAGTAAATCTGTTTCTCGTTAAAAAAAAACTTTTTCAGGCTAAAATATCCATGTTCTTGAAATAAAACCTCAAGTCCCTAGTGCCATAACTTTTACTTTAATAACAATAAGCCAGAATATCAGCAGTGAAAGTGGAGCAGGAAATGCAGTGTGTCCCTGGGATGGCCACAACCTCCAGGGCTGAAACAGAATTCCTGCTCTCGGGCTGGGTGCAGCACAGATCTCCAGCTCCATGGTCCATTGGTCCTGCTGAAGGGCTTGTGCTTGGACATGGATTTAAGCATCTGGTTGAATCCCAGCTCATCTGGGAAGTCAGGAAGTATTTACAATGTGTTTTGGGCTACAAATTAGTATGAGAATTTCCTGCATCAGCTGCTGTCCCTCCAGAGGTTGGGGTTGTAGCAAGACCTGGAGGAGCTGAAGGGAGTTGTGGTCACATATGAGGCAGAATTTTAGGCAAGTGAGGAGCAGTGAATGCATCATAACTTTGGTGGTGGTGTCAGCCAGCTTTAGCTGTGCCTCATTCCCCTGCAAATGCTCTCCCCCTCCCAGCCCACCATCACCTCCCCTGTCCCTCTTTCCATGGGTTTTCTGCTTGCCTGGGTTCCTTCAGGAGAGGACACATTTGCTTGGCTTCCCACCTCCCTGCCTGCACGACCTGGAGCAAGATTAGGGCTTCACATGCCTTTTCTTTGGTAGAAAGGGAAAAAATATTGAGTAAGTGACACAGAAGAGGAATTGCTATGCATATTAAGCAGAGAGTGATTGCTGACAGCATGCATTATGTAAAAGGGGAACCTGCACAAAATGAAATACAAACCTTGCTGCAATTTAGTTGTTAATTTAATGTATATTATAGGATTTTCAGGTATTACATTGTCTAGGGACAACCCAGCTTAAATTTTCTTACAGTTCCCATAATGTACTTGTGGTCTTTCTATTTCAGCTGCATCTTAGAGTGACTTTTTAAGAGCATGTAGTGACAGGACAAGGGGGAATGGCCTCAAACTGGATGAGAGCAGGCTCAGATGAGATAGCAGGGTGTGAGATGGTGAGGCCCTGTGGATCTGCCCAGGGGGCAGGAGGATGGAGCCAGAACCTTCTTGGGGTGCTGAGCAGTTGGATCAGGGGCAACAGGCAGGAGATGGCAACAGAACATTCCACCTGAACACAAGGAGCCTTTGCATGACAGAGCACTGAGAAAATCCTCTGTGCCAGGAAACAAAAAATGTGTCTGGTTTGCTGGGAGGTTAACGTGCCAAAGAGGCTGTGAGGCAGGGAGCAGAACACTGAGCCATGGCTGGGGAGCTGAAAATGGGGAATAACAAGACACAAGAAGAGAGGTGGAGGCAGAAGCCGTTCTGTGAGGAGAGGATGAGAAGGAACAGGTTCTCTGAGTGCCCTGATCCATGTTGTATCAGAGAAACTTGAGATTTGCATTCACTGCAGAGCATTATTACTGTGACCTGATAGGTCTTGGTGTTCCCTATCTGTTATTGTGAAGTCTCCTGTGTGTCACTTTGGTAACAGAGGGGCTTATTCAGCAGGAGCACTCGACCCAAAATCGATGGCTCGGACTTGAGATTGTAAATTAAACAGCTTTTGACCAGAGCTGAAGATTTTGTACTGCAGAAGTGAAAACTCAGATAATGGCTCTTCTATGAATAATATAAAAGTCAGATTTCAACAGACAAGCTGGGATGGAGGAAGTGCAGGGATCATTTCACTATCACTCCATTCACAGGTGCTTGGTTGTACTGCCTGTCGGGTGAGATATTCCTTGAACACTTTTAGTTGGACATTAACATTGGGTATTTGAATTGCTAACAGGAGTGATACAACATGTTCAAAAAAAAAAAAGAAGAAAAAGAAAAAAGATTGTTTTTTAGTCTGTGTGGTTGAGGTGAAGCTGAAGGAAGCTACTGACATATTTGCTGCTATGGATTTTGACAGAAAATTTGCAGGTTCACAGTCTTGGAAAGTGTTAAGTACTTGGATTGTCTCAGCTCCATGAATCTTCCCAGGAACTCAGTGTGTTGCAAGACAACGGTAAACAGCTTCAAGAAACCTTCAAGCCATCAGCTGGGGCATGTTTGAAACCACATGGTGTTTTTTATGTTTAGTGGTGCCAAAATTTAGAAGGCTTTAATTAGCAATTTAGCTGTAATATTTCACCTGGTGTAGTTTTGTTACAACCCACTGGGAAACTCCCCACGGAATGAAGGTATGGGCTGCTTCTATGAGCTCTCAAAGAATGTCCCTTTTGTATGCTGGGCTTTCCAGAGTTATCCTTAGGGTTTGATTTAAATCCATTAAACTCAGGGAGTGATCCCCATGGGATGCTGGAGATGTGCACAACTCTTTGGGAGCAGCAGAAGGCAGCTCTCTGCTTCCTAACCTGTGTCCCACCTTGGAGCATGGCCCAGCTCTCCACAGTGCCTGCCAATCCATGCCTGGAACCCCTGGGATTGAGCTGCAGAGCTCTGTGACAGCAGAGGGTGAACAGCTCCAGGGCTCTGTCTACCAGGATATTCTTTCCTAAGTCTCTTCTTCCAGGAGAAATTCACATTCTATCAAAATGAGGGTGGATTGTCTGCTTGATGCTGCTGTCCTACTGTTTCTGCTGGGTAAAGGAAAGCTCTTTCTTCCCACCCTAAATAAGAACCTGGATCTTTGGCCTGTAAAAGCTGTCTTCCTCTTGATCTCAGATGATGGATAATGATGTATCTTCAAAGTGTGTCAGCTTCATCTTTTCCTTTTTCCCTCTCAACGGTGTCTAGATATTATTTAAACCTTCAGAAATGTTTCCATAAAGAAAAAAGCCCCACCTATTCTCCTTTCCTATACAGAGAACTAGGAGGCTTCATTTTGGTGAAAAAGGTTCTTTATTTTAGGAGTTATTTGCCAGATTCTGAGCTTTCAGGGCAAACTGCCAGCCCCCTGGTTTCTGCAGGCATCTGGGAGGTCACTGAACTGGTTTATAAGGAGTTATCATATAGTGATTACTTAGATGGCTTGTGGTAATGCTATAACGGCAGTTCAATTAATATGATAAGATCTTAATGGGTTGTGTAGAATATTGTCTTTTAATCTATGCAAAGAGCCAAGGGTACAGCAGAGGTGCATATAAATCTGACTAAAGCCAGAGTGCTTGTGCCTCTCACTTGCTAAACCTCAGCTTTTACACCACTGCAGGCACAGGAGTCGTGTAGGACACTGGTTTTTCCCAGTGGTGATAATGTTGTTGGTGAAAATTCTGCCCACAGAGGGGATAGAGAAAGGACCTGTCTGCAAAAATAGAGGCCTCAGCTCCTGCTCAGGGAAAGGGGATGCTTGATCAGCAAAGGAGTGTCTGACAGGCATATCAAAGGCCAAAAGAGTGACCTGTGGGCTGAAAAACATTTCAGGAGTTTCAGCTAAAAAGTTGGGCTTTTTAGATAGAAGTTTTAACAAATCTGCTTTATTGCAGATAAAGTGACTCCTGGACATGTTCAGATTTAGAAAGTTCAGTATGTGACTCCTGGACATTCAGATTTAGGGATGGCTCTCTCTATAGCAAATAAAAGTCAAATGCCAGAAGCCTTTATGTCTCACTTACCTTTCCCTGGCCCATTAGAAGCATCTTCAGCTCCTGAGAATTCCCTGACCAGTTTCAAATCTGGGAACTGGGCACAGAGAAGAGCCCTGTCATAGAAACTGGTAAGGGACCTTCCATCTCTATTGCACACAAGCTTACCTGGGCTAACAGAATTCATAAATCCTCATCTGCACCAAAGGGGTGTTATTGTAGGAACATGGCATTAAATAAGATTTGGTTGCCTAGTTTAGATTATAATTATTTCCATTTCAGTTTGTATCACCTGAATGCAATGGGGCACAGGAATGTCTCAGCCAGCAGGGCTGTCAAATCTGAGTTTTTTCAGTTCATATTCACAGAATCATTTAGTTTGGAAAAGCCCTCTAAGACCATCAGGTCCAACCATTCCCCCAACACTGCCAAGGGACACTGACTCATGTCCCCAAGTGCCACATCCACAGGCTTTTAAATCCCTCCAGGGATGGGGCCTCCAACACTGCCAGGGCCTGACAACCCTTTAATTAAAGAAATTTTTCCCAATATGGAACCTAAACTTGGAATTTTTCTTTGCTGCTACAGATTAAAGCAAAGGAGCTGTGGTAGAAAACTTCCTGCAGTATCTGGAAAGAGTGACTTTGGGCATCAGTTGTGACAGATTTACACAGGGGAAGGGTATGGAGGAAATACAAAGAGCTGCCCGTGGTTAAGGTGAACAACTGGGACAAGGATGATGAGGAGGAGCCGGGAACCCACAGGGAGGAAAGGAGCAGAAACTGCTTGATTCAGACCCTGAAGGCAAGAACAACCTTCCTGTGCTGAGAGGAGGGGATGGGTGTGAAGGCTCAAAGGTTTGGACATGGTTTAATAATTCAGAGTTTTTTGACTCTGAGAGTGAAACATTTCTTCAGTGGGAGCCAGAACCATCCTGTCCTTAGTGAAATGAGTTCCACAGTTCCAGTGCAGGGGACGTGATCTCTCCAGCATGTCCAGAGCTATCAACACACTGCAACAATCACAGTAGGATTTCTTGCCCTTCTGAGTAATTCTCCTGTGCAAAAAGGTGATGTGAGCTCAGGCAGATGTTTTGCTGCTCTTGCTCTTCAGTGGTCAGGTTGTTCATTCCACACCTTGCACGTGGGCCATGAACAAACAGCAGCCTGCAGTTCTCAGGGAGCAAGGGAGCATTTACTCAATGGTTTTGAGCACGTTCCCTCAGCTAGAGAAACATTCTGTCTTTATTCTGTTTTTCCACCTCAGCCTTTTTATTAGGAAAGAGGACTGCATCTTTAATGCACTACTTTACAACCTTTTATGTAGAAAGATTAACAAAAAGGAACCACACTTAATTTAAGATGACAACTTAAGTTTGCCTCTGGATTCTTTTTTGGCAGGCATTCTCTTAGTAAATTACATTTGACAACTTGAAATAAATTCAAACCAAAATTTATGCCTGCATTTGCTCACAGGGCTGTGGTTCATCAGACTGTGTGGTTAAAAAGCTATGAAAAGTAACAACTAATTTAAAAATTTATTTTTAGACAACCTACACGGGCTATTGATGCTAAAACTTTGTTTAAGTAAAATCAGGTTTCTGAGCATGTGGAGGTAATTTTTCGGTTGATAATAGAGTTACTTATAGATGTTTGTGCAAGAAAAAAGAAAACAACATTACGAAACAAGAAGAAATGAGTCATAATGATACACTTTGAGTTGAAGTTTAGCACAAAAAAGGTTTTAGAAACATAACCAAGGACACGGCATCATTGAAAATTTTCCCAAAGGAGAAGTCAATGTTAGCCGAGATTGCCAGAATTTACTTTAGCTATTACTATGGATGAATAATTATGCTCAATTCAGCCAGTGATATGGGTTCACAGCAGGTTAATTGGTAATAATGGGTTTCATTCCAAACAGTGAGGAATGATTTTTCAACAAAAAAAATGCTTTCAGTGAGAGCTGAAGATGTCCTTGCTTTCTGTGCTCCACAGCCACAATAGCACGTGGAGGACACCGGGCTCTGGGCTCAGGGAGCTGCCCCTGCTTGCTCCTGGCTATTGACAGGGGATGGAACAGGCTGAAGCATCATCTCAGCTGGGCAACCTTGGCCTGCTTTTAAAAATTATTTTCCTTCCCCCTGGCTAAAATTTGTGTCTGGACCAAGGAGAAAAGAAGGATCTTGTTAAAATCCCAGATGCAGACAGACCTTTATCTCTGTTACAGAGGTGTAAACATAGAGTGAGGCATTTGAAGAAAAGAAACTTGCTATAAATTGGGCTAAGAAGAATTGTCTGTGCTTGTGCCTGTGGAATAGCATGGGAGTTCTCCATCCCTTCCTCTCTGCACCATATAAATAATAATGAAGCAGGAATGAGTCTATTGATTGTGAGCTGGCTGAGAACAGGATCTGAGCTCTCAATTCAGAGTCTTCTCTCCCTTCAGCACCTTCCCCTGAGACAGGGCTATCGTTTGTCATGTGCACACATGCCCAGGAATGAGCAATATCAGTGTCTAGGAAAGGAGAAGATATGAACACAGCTCACCCTGGATAAGCCTCCTCACCTGGGTTACACCCCAAGTCATCTCCCTTGAAGTGTTTTATCAAATTCTTCCATCCTTCACCTTCTGTGAACAATTTCCTGTCTCAGCATTCAACTCGTTGTTTTCCCTTTGCTTCCTAAATTGTAGCATCTGCATTTGAGGATCCCAGTGGCTTTATCAGAAGCTCTCCAGACAGCAGGGAGTAAATCTCAATTTGAAAAAGAAAAAAGAAAACCCTCAATATTTAGTCCTTTCATTAGTTCAAAAAGAAGGAAAAAACCCCAAACCTCTGTATGCATGTTCAGAAGCTGCTGTGTCTGGTCCTGTTGGATTTGTATGCAAGTCATCCCATACAAAGAGAAGTTGGAAATACATTAATAGGACACTTCCAAGGTTGAAATATTTGGGCTGTTATTTTCTCCTCTACCCTAACTGATGTTTCTTTGTGAACTTCCCCAGAGAGAAAAATGCTATTATAGTGTTTGGCTTCTTCCCCACTTTGATGAGTCAATGCCCCACACTCTGCCTTGGGATCTGTTAGAGCTGCAGCACATGGAGAGTCCATGGAGACAAGCACCAAATGAATGTTTCCCTCCAGCCCCTGAAGTGTGGAATCACAGGGCTGTGGGACTGAGCAGTCCCTGGCCTGGCCCCTCAGCTCTGCCCCTCAGCCCTTCCTGCCAAAATACCCAAAAATTCAATGTATTTCCTGTGAGCAGTGCCTGCAGCAGGGCATGGGAGCAGAGATACAAATGCCCAAATTCAGGATGTTTAGACATAACAAGGGATTCAGCAGTGGATCAGTGGACTGGAAATGGCACAGACACCTGTGCTCTGCCTGCTGCTGTGAGTACTGGGCTCAGCTGGGAGCTCTGTGTCCTCCCAACACACGTTTTAGACAGTGGGGAAGAAGGTTGTGAGTTTGGTCCTCCTATGGGCCATTCACTTAAAAACTGGACTCAGTGATCCTCCTGAGTCCCTCCAACTCAGACCATTCTGTGATTCTGTGATTCTCCAGCTGGGCCTTTTATGCACAGTGTGGGCCTTTGCTGAGCTTTCTACTGTTCTGTCTTTTGACTCTGCTGCTTATATTATGTTAACCTTCCATACATTCTGTAGATTTTCTTGTTGAAAATTTTCCACTGTGTTTATTTTAATTTTAATTTCTTCTTGATTTAGTCCTGTGTGACCTTTTTCTTTCCTTGCTGTTTGAGACCTTCAAGCAGAAGTTGTTTGTTAGCTGTCCTGAGGAAGGCTGGAGCCTGTGCTAAAAATCATCCCCATTTATGTGGGCACAGGTAACCCTGAAGCACTGACCAGCACTTGCCCTTTCCTCTCCCAGAGGTACTGACTGCTTTGCCTACCATTAATTACACCACCTGCAATCTCACCTTGGACTTTTAAAACCTTACGTGGTGTTTTTACTCCAAGATTGTCTCAGATACAAATTGCAGGTAATTATCTACATCCATCATCCTTCCCTGTGTTTCATTAAACATGGAATTGTTCTGCACTGCTGTCTTGACTTCTCTGTTCCATTTCCCTCTCTGCCCATCATGGCATTAAGGAATTTTTGCTTCCAAGGTCTTCAAAGGGCAGCTAGGATGAAATCTCAGGAATTGGAACACCACATATTAGAGCAACACCACTGCATCCCCCCCAAAATAATAAAACATCCAGCATCTGTCTTGGGTAGAATAACCTTTTGCTTCAGGCTTCCTCACTCCTGGGAGCTGTATTTTACCCTGAGGAAATATTTTACTGCTTTTGTTCCCCGAGTCTGGCACCAGAGTGATATATGTGTATGTATTTAATATGCTCTCCATGCAGAGTCCGAGGTGACCTATCCATCCTGTCCATGCTCGGATTCAGGAGCCTCTGCTTGCACCAACCAGGCAGGAGCTCTCCTCCAGTCAGGGCGCCAATTCCAGCCTGAAGGTGGTGAAAGTAATGAATTAAACCATGAGATTGTTCTGGGGCTACAGGAGTGGAGCTTTTCCAAGTGCTTTCCTTGCAGTGTAAATCACTTGGATTCAGATCCTGAGCTTAACTGAATCACTCATTCTGCTGAAGCTTTGAAACAATCCAAGGAATCTGCTCACTTCCTCAGGCAAGTGAGAAGGACAGCATGTGATGCTCTGATTTAGGAGCAGATCTAACACTTCTAAAAGTCCAATTAGAATCACAAAATTCTTTGCATTTGAATGTGCTTTGAGCAACACAATTTATATAAGAAATAAATCTATTTTGCAAATAAAGTTTCAAAATGTTGCTGCTCTAGCAGCTGAATGAGTCTTACAGATGTGACAGGAATGCTTTGAAATGTAGCAAAATGCTTTTTAGCCTGTTGAAGAGCTAGAAATTGCTCACATTAGAATAGAAATGGGTAGTAAATTTATATAATAAATGATGAGCAGTCTGAAGTGCGTGGATCAGACATTCAAATTAGTTTCTCTCGTAACTCCAATGAAATTTAAGTTACACAAAGATGAAAAGGGAAGATGAGAAGCATCTTGACCAAGGTGCAAGGTCCTGTACCAGGGTCAGGGAGGGGGAACATCCAAGGCCAGGCTGGGTGGGTTTGGAGCAGCCTGGGCCAGGGGAAGGTGTCCCTGCCATGGCAGGGGTGGCACTGGATGGGCTTTAAGTCCCTTCCCACCCAGACCATTCTGGGGTTCTGTGAATAGCTCAGAGGTGAGATTCAGTGGGGTGCTGTGAATACCTCATTTGGCAGAATTCATATGAAAAATCAAGCATTCATGCAAATGAGAAAAATTATCCACTGTTTTCTAGTCCAGATTCACTTGCATGCCTCCAGCATGTGAACAGTAAGGAATCTGAACTACTTGGACTGCTGCTTTGACTAAATGGAGCTTTTTAAAAATCTCTTTTTATTTCTATAATATTTTCAAATTTGCAGGTGCTCTGAACCAGCAGTGATAGTGACAATATGGTGATTTTATCAACTGAAGAAGTGCTCCAATTCTCCTGCATTTCTCTATCAGGATGTGAATTCTTTCAACCATAAACCAGAATCCTAATTATTTATATATTGATTGTATATATATATATATATAAATTATTTCTGACCCACACTCTAGGAGATTTATTGGTGTAAAATCCACTTGTTGATTTTTATTATGCTCTAGGTGGTGGGAAATATGATTGATATCCCACAATGATATAAATAATATTGTTTGTATATTTTAATGATTGTAACTCAGCTAAATGAGGATATAGATCTGCAATGCCAACATATTAATTTTGTAGTAGTACAAAATTCTATTTTTTGTTAATGCAACATCTATGTTCCCTTTTAATTTCATCAGCTGATCCCTGTGTTCATGTGCAGGAGCAGGCAGAAGAAGCTCCAGAGTCATCCATCGCAATTTATAAAAACTTTTCAGCAGTGTGTGGGCTGTCTCAGCTTGCAGGGAGGATATCATTCACTGGCTGTTTTCTGCTGCTGAGGAACAGAGCCTTTCTCTGAGAGCAGCAGGAGCTGGGCTTTGTTTATGTGTTGTTTGTTCCTCATGATGGTCACAGAGTCCATGGGAGGGTTTGGGTTGGAAGGGACCTTCAACAGCACCTTGTTCCAGCCCAGTTTGCTCAGGACCAGCCTGGCCCTGATGCTCAACTCCCTTCACTCTCAGAGTACAGCACAGCCTTATCTCACAAGGGAAGTTTAATTTTCCCTCACCATTAAACAGATGCCCAGGAAACATTTCTGAACAAAACAGGTGAGAATAGAAAAGGTTTAATTACAGTCAGGGCCTTTCCTTTACAACAATTTTGTGCCAGTGAGGTTCTTATTGGGAGGTTCATCCTCCCAATAAATAACTGGTCCAGTTGAACAATTTCACTGATGCCAAACAGGAGGAAGTGGTATTTTCATGCTCAGGTTTATGTTTATGCATTACAGGTGTGTGTAAGGTTCTTGTAATGCTCTACACACAAAGTTGGATGGCCCAGATCCAAAACCAAATTTCAGTGTCTGCCACTGCTGCCAGGTAGAAACCATTGCAGCAGAACCACAAGGAAAATAAAAAGCAAACTCAGACATGGGGGTATTTTACTGGTGTAAGTGTTGTTGATGGACATTCAGGTGTATCCTGTACAGCTCTGGAAAAAATCAATACCCAAGTTCCTTCAGTGCTGCTTGAAAAATTGTCCAGTGACTGACACAGTGACTGGTTCCCAAACAGCTTTGGAGGGCTGTGAGTCCGTGTGTGCTGCTGATTTAGAGCTGGGGGCTCATTTTTTAGAAGGTAGTGGACAGAAAGCAATCAGTGAATTAGATTGTGAAAAAGTAAAAGGTTTGCAGCTCGTTTGCTGCAAAACTCTCCTTGGTCCTGATTTACCAACCTTCCTAAATTCTTGTGAGGTCTCTGTATCAGCTGTTCCTGGGGAGTAGACACTTGAGTCAGCAACAAGAGCAGACACTTTTGTGATAGGATGCTGTTAATCAGAAAACAATTTTGGCTTTTGGAAAAACCGAGTCCCCTGTGGAGTCAGTTGGGCAGCAGCTGCAGTGGGGTGTGCCCTGTAAGGTGAAACATTTGGGAAGTGCTGCTGCATCTCTCAATCCTCAGACATGGCTCCAAGGAATTCATTTTTAAGAGAGTGATGGTTTAGGAGTTTTTAAACCCAGAGATTTTATACATACTGCAATATAATAAATTATAGCTTACTTCGAAAAAGCTGATCAAATAATTGGTCATTACCAAGAGTTTGTCTTCCTGGTACTACTTAAGTAAAGGTACATGAAAGATCCCACTGTTTCCATACTAAAGAAGCTGGAGTTGAATACTTGTTGAAAAAGAAATCAAATTGGTGGTTTAAGAACCACTGATCTGTAAAAATGGAATTTAAATTATATTCTACTGCATTTTTCACATTCAAGACATGAAAAACATACCTAGTACATTTCCAGCATCTAGCAGTTATTTGTGGCATTATAGGAATTTTCATAACTGGAACACTAGGCCATATCCTTCACTGGAAAAAATCAGTTTTAACCCAGTAATGACTTTGTTAAATACAGTGTACAATGCTCTTGCACAGGAATCCTCCTTTTATCCAAAGGTCTCAGAACTTGATAGCTCTGCCCATTAAAAAAGTAAACAAAACTTTAACCTTCCTTCAGAGATTCATCAGAAAGGTCAGTGCTCAGTTCCCTCCAATTTCCCAGGCTCAGCTGGGAGCTGATTAAAGCTGCCAGCTACAACTTGTCAGTTTTGTCAGAGACAACTTTATAAACCCTTTGTTATTCACTTTGCTGTGTGTTATAAATATATTTATCTTCCTCTGTCAGGCGTGGACTGGACAGGTGCTAAAGGAGCAGTTCGGCTCTAACATTAATCTCTCTAACAATGCCATTACTTAGTAACTCACACCAAAACCATGGGCAGAATATTCAGGACCTTTCTCTACAGGTGACTGGAGCAGTTAGGGGGAAAATGTTTGTTATTCCGGGAGATTTCCAGCAAGGCTATATCTGTAAAATCAGAATATGTGACTGGCTGTTATTTTGTGTCTCTGGTGAAATTTTCCTGAGCTTTCCTGTATTTGGGACTCAAATATTACCTGAAATCAGCTCGCTCACTTCCTTTCTGTAGTTGCTGAGGCTTGGGAGGCATCTCCTACTGAACACAGAGATCACATTCTACAGCTGCATGTTTAGGCATAATACTGTTAATCCTGGCTTTTTCCAAATCAAAAAGGACTTGTGAGTAAAACCAGGCTGTATAAAGTGAATTTAATCTAAGTAGAGCTGTTCAGCCTTTGAATGTCTTCAGTGAGCTTCTGCTAAGCTGGTTGTTTTTCCTGTGAGTTTGGTCTGAAAGATTTTTCCTTGCAGAGGTGCAGATAAAGCAATGACGGGCTGTGTGAGATGACGTGCAGAATGCCAGAGGGGCTGTGCTGTGCAGGTTCCCTGGGAGCACACACAGCCCAGTGTCACCCTGACCCCAGCTCTGAGCTGGGCTCAGCCGTCACTGAGGGCTGCCTGAGCACAGCAATTGCCAGTGCTTCCTTGAGCCCACAATATCAAACATGAAGTTGCCTTTCTGTCAGGGCTTGTGCTCTGCCTTTGGGAGGGACAATCCCTGCCCACAGGAGCAGGGCTGCCCTTCTCCAGCTGCCAGCATTTGGATGGGAACTGACTCAGTTTCACAGGCCTGTTCTTGATTAAGGCAGGGGCCTTAATCCTGCCTCTAAATGAGTTTAGGGGTTACAGTATGACATAAACTGTTCTAGACAGGTGTGTGGTAAAGCATTCACTGTTACTTCTCCAAAAGGTCCGAATTCATTTCCAATCTTTGACGTCTTGGGAACTTTCTCAAGGACTTGAAACTACATATTGCCTTTCTCTGGTACTGGTGAGTTTCAAAATGTACCATCCATGGGAGTCAGGAATGGACAAAAGAGCAGAGGGCAGGGTGTGGCCTGGGTGGGCAGCTGTGGAGAAGTGGCAGAGGGTCACTTTGAGATTCTTCCCTCCATTAATTTCCTGTTCCTGTTTTGCAGTCTAATGCATTGTGACTGTGTGTCACTTGTTTCTTTCATTTCTCAAGGGTCATGAACAAACAGCACCATTTTAGGATTTTCACGGCATTTCTGACAAATTCTCTGACTTTTGGACTTGTCTGGAATATTATTTCAAACTGCAATAAATTGCAATCTGTGTTGATATGCAGCACTTCCTCAGAGGCTTTATTGTGTTCTGCTCTCAGAGCTGGAAGATGTTTCTTTTGGTTACACTTACAATCACAAGCAACGTAAATTTAGTGCTTTAACAAATTCCCTCCTGGACTTTTCATCACCCAGACTGATGTTTGTAAGTTTGAACATGCTGCTCTCTGTAAGACAGTCTGTTCAGGAATCAGGAATGAGGAAAGACAAACAGAGGATTTCTTCTTCTTCTCAGGTCATGTCTGAGTGAAAGTGTTAATGTGAACATGCTTGTAGTAGACTTTAGTTTCTAGTCATAATCAATACTTGACATATTTTTCCCATGATTAAATTAAAGCTGGGAAAGTGAGATTTCCCTGAGGAGAAAACAAGTGGCAAAAGAGTTCATTGGTGATCTGCACCTAATCGAAGGAAGTGCTATAATTACCTCTACTCTCATTCATTTCTTTGTCCCTGCTCCCTCCCCCTGGCCTGGTGCCCAACAACTTTCTGGTTTATCACCCACATCAGAGAAAGAAAGAGTTCACACACGTGGACTTGCTTTTCCAGGACTCTGCAGGATTCCTTAGGAGTGAGGTAAAGGAAAATTGTATTAGAGCTGTGTTCCTTCTGCATGATATTTTCCATCAAAATGAAGAAGCTCTGGGCATCCTTAAGGATCCATGTCAGATCCACAAGGAGTGAGAGCATTTTCCTCACAGGAGTGAGGACAGCTTGGGCTCCCACCAGCACAGCCATGGGACACTCCAGGCTCCTGGAAGGATATTTTCTTCCCCTAGAGGTTGCATTGGCAGTTGGTGCTTTCTCTGCCTTGTGTGCCCTGTATTTGTGCTGGGCTGGGTTTGACCCTCCTGGGCTTTAACAAGGTGTGGGTGTGGATGTTCAGCACAGCCCTGGGCTGGCCCTGCACAGGGCTCAGCTCCTCACAGATCCTCTGCCTGCACCTCTGTCCCTACCCGGGCACTGGGATTGAGGCAGGGACTGACTCACTTGGCTCTTTCAGGGCAGTTCCAGGAAAATGAAAACAGGAATCAAAATAGCTTGAAGAAAGACATCAAGTAGAAAAATGTGACTGGAACCATTTAAAGAGTATTTTCTGGAAAATTATACTCAAGCCTTATCTTCCCCACACCAGCAGTTTGATTAGATTCTGAATGAGCCTTTTCAGAGTCCTCCTGGCAGGTCAGCCAGAACTCACCTGCCTCTGGGAGCCAGCTGCAGCCTTATTTCTTTGTTTCTAGGAATAGAACTCAGCAATTGCTCCACCATTAATGATTTCTGCATCCCGAGTCTCTTTCCCTGTGACTTTTGGAGGGATTAACCATTGGAAACAAATTATTCTTTTATACCTCAGATTTTTTTAAAAAGATTTCTTTTAGACCATGAAAATAATTAAACTGTTTTGAATCTGGAAAATTGATATATTAAATAAGATGTTTGGGTTTTTATTTTGAAATCAAACTTCCTTTGTGCGCTGCTACTGAACCAGGAAAATCCTATAACAATATCTGACAAATACAGATGTTTACTCAGTTTTTCACATGAAAAGTGTAAGAATGTTGTAATTTGTGCTACATTTCTGAGGTACCTGCTAACAGACTGTAAGATCATGTTCCCATGCAAACTGAAAATTATGGTGGCTCTAAATTAAAATTAAGAACTCAATCTTTATGACATTAAGTCAGAGGCAGTCTAATGCTATCCTGCCTACAGTTATTTACAACCCAGATGCTTACAGAAAATGAACCAAGCTCTTTATTTTTATTTTTTTATGGAACTACTGTCTCCTCATTAAGTCCCTCCTCGGTGCCGGCCCACGTGGCTCTTTGAGGCAAACATTGTTTATGACACATCTCCGAGCTGATTCAGAGCTGAGCACAGAGAAACTGGGAATAATCCCACTGCAAAAACAAGCAGCAGTTCAGGTGTTCAACTACCAAGGTGGAAAATTGCTCTGACAGTTATGATGTTGTTCCATCTTTTTCGAAGACTTAAAGATCATTTCCTTCCAAGGCGTCACTGCTGCCGTGGTTCCCAGCACTCGCCAGCCTGCCCTGTGCTGCTCATACTGGTCATACTGGTCATACTGGTCATTCTGGTCATACTGCTCATACTGGTCATGCTGGTCATGCTGGTCATGCTGGTCATACTGGTCATTCTGGTCATACTGGTCATTCTGGTCATACTGCTCATACTGGTCATGCTGGTCATGCTGGTCATACTGGTCATGCTGGTCATACTGGTCATTCTGGTCATACTGGTCATACTGGTCATGCTGGTCATACTGGTCATGCTGGTCATTCTGGTCATTCTGGTCATACTGGTCATGCTGGTCATACTGGTCATGCTGCTCATACTGGTCATGCTGGTCATGCTGGTCATGCTGGTCATACTGGTCATTCTGGTCATTCTGGTCATGCTGGTCGTACTGGTCATACTGGTCATTCTGGTCATTCTGGTCATACTGCTCATACTGGTCATGCTGGTCATGCTGGTCATACTGGTCATGCTGGTCATACTGGTCATTCTGGTCATTCTGGTCATTCTGGTCATACTGCTCATACTGGTCATGCTGGTCATGCTGGTCATACTGGTCATTCTGGTCATTCTGGTCATTCTGGTCATACTGGTCATGCTGGTCATACTGGTTGTGCTGGGCACTGAGCACAAGCACCCACTGCAGAATGGGCCAAAAAACCCCTCTAAAATTTTCCACAGATATTTACCAAGCAGGAGTTCTTCCCTGTTGTTTATGCTTGAACACCTTACACTGAAGCAAAATGCAAATAATGAAATACAGGGAGCAGGTATATTAAGCTGAGTTTCACTTTTATACACTGGATTATGAGCATTCAGCTATTTCTTCATGAAATTCTCTTTAGCCTCTAATTAATATGAATGCAGAACCCAGAGGTTGCATTTCTATTTTCTAGATGTAAAGTTTTGATGATAAAAGACAACTTGATGGGATTCAGAAGAATTTGGTAACTTGAATGCTTGACTCTAGAATCCTATGTAATTTTTTTTCCTTATTTATTATGTTTTGGGGGTTTCAGCTGGGAAAGCTTTGAGATATCAGAGTTCTTGCCTGTTCCTTGCTTGCTCAAATGGCACTCCATGATTAATTTGGGGGACTAATGAGCTTCTCAGTATCAGTGGGTTTTAACAGAGGAAGAACTGGATGACCTTGAGCACTGTAAAAACAGCAAGAAATTTAATACAGCAACTACAAAGATTAACTGCAATTAACTAAAATAATGTCAGTCTTTGCTGTGAGGTAGAGGCTCATCATTTGGAGTGACAGAGGAGAACAGAGATCTGGTTGCAGTCAGGTGCTCCAGGATTGATTCAATGAGATATTTTTGTGCAGAGAGGGAAAAATGTCAGAACCTTTGTACAAAGCAGTGCTCCTGCAAGGCAGAGTGGGGATGGGAGAGGTCATGAGTGAACAGAAGAATCAATTTGGCAGAAAGAAATAGAAACCTCTCTCATGTGAAAACTTGTTTATTCATGGACACCATAAAGGCCATAATTTTTTTGAGCTCACTCACGGTGCCAAAAATGGCAGCACGAGGAGCGACGTGGCCGAGAACAAGCATCAGATGTGAGGCTGTGTGATGTCACAGAACCATTCTGTCACTCAATGCCAATGATTTCCAGGGCTGATTGCAAGCAATCATTAATCACTTTGTATTGAGAGCAACCAGCTCCTTCACATCTGGGGCAAGAACAAGTGGCACCTATTTAGCCAATGTTCTGCTCTCAGCAATTTCACATGTTGTCTTTCAAAATAAACCAAACTGGAAGAGATGAAGCAAGATTATTATTTTTTTTCCCCCAGGAATTCAGACCATTGAAAACCTTAGTTTACTTCTAAATTCAGTGTTCCCCACTCACACTGACTAAAGTGTGTGTGCCCCTGACCAACAGGGAATGTCCAGTGTGGAATTGTCGGAGCTGCTGTAAGAATATTGACAATTTCTCAGTATTATTATACTACTCTGTATGACTATTAGAGAGAAGAGTGAGATCATATGACAGCTGTTCCTTTTTTACTCACCTGTGCTGGAAAAGGCTGCTGCAAATCAGGTGTGTAGTCAGATTATGGGATTAGAATAATCTCACCAAACCCAGGGGTCAGTTACTGCACATGGCTGATATAAAGCAAAAGCATTAGGATATATATTTCCCAATTTATATATATTTATCCCCAAAGCAAAAATGTCTTGGGAAATGGGACATAATAGAATCTGCCCTATGGTGTTAACACAATGTATTTATTCCACCCTTCCTTTTTAGTTTAGAACCAGTTTTATTAAAGCAGGTACGATGTTTCTGATGAATCCTGCAGTGTTTCATAATAATGAAAAATTTCCCTTAGCCTTTCTTCTGTGCCTGACAATCATGAGAAGTTACTTAGACAAGTTATATCAAATTGGAATATTTTTAAATGTAAATGTTTCTCAATAGCTGGGGTCTCAGGCAGTCAAAGTGAGAGGTAGCAAAGTGCTGCATTTCTATGAGTTAATGAAATACTTTGCCTTTCTGTAATCGTTGTTCCCTAAGGATTGCAGTTGTTCCTTTGAAATCCTGCTTAATCTCCACAGTTATTTATTTTGTCAGTGCCTTCAGTCGTGATGGTTTGCTGTCAATCATCCATTGTCAAAAGAGAAGTGAATTTCATCAGATATTCTGTAGGTGCTGTCCCCGAGCTGAGGAAGGATTTACCTGCAGCCCTGGCACTGTAAATGAGACAAAGCTCATTAATGGCGTGGCTCATCTGCTCTAAGTGGCTCCATCAGGCAGGAGGAAGCAGAGCTAAGGATAACTCATAACCCCAGTGTCTTCTCAGAGTGGCCTAAACAATAGTCATTGATCTAAACATAAATTGCATTTATTACAGACTTCATTTTTTGGTGGTACATAATTAGATAATTCTCCAAAGAACTTTTTATCACAGGCACTTTCATTAATTAATATTAAATGTCATTAGCAGTCAACTCGGCTTGATCAAAGGCAGATAAGTTGCAGCAAGATTCTGAGAAATAACACACCATTTACTAATTATATTATTGATTTTCTGGTGTGAAGCATCCTCATTACAAAGATCCAAAGTGGACCTTGCTGGGCCTGCTGGGGGTGCTTTGAACACGAGGAGTCACCGGCAGCTCTGAGCCAGCATCAGTCACTCCTGGGCCTGCTTGTGCATCTGTTTTCAAAGGTGATGCTTTAATGGACTCTGAAAGCTGCAAAAGTGTGTTCTGTGTGCCCCCACATGAAAGAGGGAAGAGATTTGGGGTTTTTTACTCCTGATTTTAATCATTCGGAAAAGATTTTAGATCTGTAGGCGGATACTTTTGAACAGTGGAAATAATGTGGCATAGTTGATTTTAATTAGTAGGCCAGCCTAAGACTGGATTTCCCATAGCTCCCTGTGACTTTTTATTTTTTAAATGAGTTTTTAGTACTTTTTTCAAAGTTAATGATACATTCAGACTTTCCAAATTTTAATTTCATGTGAAGGCAGAAACTGGAAAAAAACCAAACCCAAAACAAGCCATGAGGTGAATATTTGATTAGAACAAATGTGGATCTGAGCAACAGGAGCAACCTCAGATGTGTCTTATGTAAGTTTAGAGCTTTCATAGGAAAATGAAAAGGAATTGAGATCAATGACATAATTATGAAATGTTACTCTTACCCTTAATTGCTTATACTTAAGAACATGAAAAGCCTAGATTTTAAAGTATATGTCTGTGTATGTGATTAGCCTATTCAGTTGCATGAAATTTCAATTTACTCTCAATTCATGATAATAAGGTGAGATATTACTAGTAAATATTTTGTTTGGATTGTGAAGTTTGAACATCTTTTAGAGCTAAACTACTATCCAGACTCCAGCTGGTCTTTTTGTGCCTGTTTTCATTGAGGTGTTAAAGGATTTTGACTAAATCTTTCAGAAGAGTAACTTACAGACAGATAAAGGTCTTAGTCAGAGTCAGTATTCTGAAAAAAAGTATTTGAAAAATGAGAAATTAACTGTAATTCTTAAAAATCAACTTCCGATTTCAAATTTGAAAGGTCTTAGAATAGCATTCTAAAAACTTCTGACTGTTCTGGTTCCCACCTACTCATTCCTACTCCCACCTTCTGTTTGACTTCCGAGTTAGCAAATCAAAGAATTGAAACAGGCTGAGAAATGAATGTCTGGGCTGGTGGGTGGGCTCCAAGCTTAAACAAATAAACAGACGAGCAAAACACATCCTCTCCCTGCATCTGCTTGTGCCTGAGCTGCTTTGGCACAGCGTGAGGGCTTCCATTCCTCAGCAGATGAGGAGGACACGCTGCACTGTCTGCTCCATTTGGTAGAAAACCCAAAGGATATTCCAAGGTGTATTAGCAGCACATTCCTCAAAACTCAGTGTGAGGAGCTATTCTTTGGATGGCCCAGGTTATAAACTAGTAATCAGTGATTTATTCAGGTGTTTTGGTGCTGTGTTTTCCTGTCTACCCCTTGTGGCAGTTTTTAATTGGACAGTGATTGCTCTGGCTCGTACACAGCTGTTAAACATCTCCAGCTTTGTGTGGCCCAGCTATAGCAGCGGTAAATCATGGAAGGAGTTGGGTTAGGAGGGGATGAGCTGGAGTTCAGCATCTCCATATCTGAAGAAAGGAATTCCATGAAAGGAAGCAATGCCATGGAAGAAGGAAGGAGGAGGAAGAGGTGGTAAGACACAAGAGAGGTGTGCAGGCTACTGAGATTGCAATGAGTAGCCAGAGGAGAGTTTACAATAACTCGTCCTGCTTCCACTCAAACATTTTCATGCACAGAGAAAACTTGTTTGTTCTGTGGCAAAGGAGGGATTGCTAAATTATACAATATTGACCCTTCACCCTGCAGCTCCTGGCACTCCTGGAGTCCCAGCAGGAGCTGGAATTCATTGCTGAGAGCATGGAAACTGTACAGGTTCCCTTGGAGACCGAGTGAGTTGGGTTGAAGTTTAAATAAATAAGATACAATTGCCTGTAGTGAGTTCTGTGAAGGGGATGTGGCAAGTGGCTGTTGATCTGGGAAGAAGTTGCCATAAAATTCTAAGTGGAATTCTCCAGAGGGGTTTTGGACAGCCCTGTGTGAGATAACAGCGCCTAGAAGGTGATGGTGAGAAAAAATGGCTGAAGAGGGAAACAGGACCCATAGCATGTACCTAAAGAACTGGAGCAGGTGGAAGAACAGGGATAATCTGTGGGGACCTTAGAAACCTTCATTACTGCTGTGCTCTGCAAGGGAGATCAACATCAGCTCACACTTACACGTACAGATTTTCCACAAGTGTGGTGCTAACAAAGCCAAAAGTCTCAAGGGTTGTGCTTTTCTCCTGGCTGTGCTGAGGCTGGTATCGGATGGGAGAGGAAAATGAGGAGCTCCCTTGTTTCCTGCCTGCCAGCACCTTGTGTGCCCATTTTTGGAGAAGAGGACTTGGGTTTGGTTGGTGAGCAGGATAAGTGATATTTGCTCAGAGAACCTCAACACACAGTGAGCTCTGTTAAACTTTACACCAAGTTCAGAGCAATGTAAGCAATTTTTAAGCTCTGATTTTTTGGCCTCTGCTGAGAGATTGATAAAGGGCTGGTAAGGAAGTGCTGTCCTTGGTCATCTGAGAGCAGTGGAGCTGAGAACAAGCTACAGAGAGGGCTCAGAGGACTCAGCATATGGTACATGCATGATGTGAAAAGAACACAGAGAGAAAACTGTGCTTACCTTACCTGGTAGGAAAAAACCTTAATTAGTACATCTGAAAATGAAGGAAATTAAGTCCTAAAATTTCCCCATAAACTCTCTCTTTTATAATTTTCATTAACCTTTTTTCTCAAAGCAGCTAAATAAGTTTTTAGTGTCAAATTTAGGAGGAGGGGGAGGAGGAAGCCAAGGCAGTTGCACACACCAGTTGTTCAGGTCTGCTTTTGTCCATAGTGGTTTTCCCAGCTCCTGTTTTCCTGCCAGCAAACAGACTCTGGCTCTAACCTGAGTAGCTCCAGTGCCATCTGCATCGGGCTGAGCTGGCACATCCAAATTCTCCCCAGATTCAAACTGGCACAGAGAACTCCATGGACTTCAGCCATTTACACCAGTAGAGACTTTGGCCCGTGCATCTTCTTTGCTTTTCTTCCACCTAAGATACTCCCTTGCAATCCTGCAGTTCTCTGTGGGTTTGCTCTTTCTGATGTGTTTATGACTGTTCCTCCCTTGACTTTTTGACAGACATTTTGCACAGTGCCCTGTTACTGTAAGCCAGGTGCTTTTATCCCTAATGAAGAGTTTCCTGGAAAAGGAAAAAAAAGAAATAAACAATAGATAAAGTAGGTCATGGAGACAGCAGAGTGGAGAGCTTTGCATAGCGATATAAAATTAAATAATGCTGGGGTCATGTTCTCGTTTATCTCTGCAGTTACTGCTCTAACAGAGTCTGTGATGGTTCCTGGAAAGGTGAGGAGATTTTGGAGGACTCTTTAGATCTGCTGGGAGTTTGGGGCACAGAGAGGAGAAAGCAGACACAGAACTGTAGGACCTGGCTGTTATCAGAGAGCTTTTGCAGCTGCTCTTCTTGCCCATCTCAACCCACTGAGACCCCCCTCAGTTCAGATGCAGCTGAGTCATCAGGGGCCTCTGTGGTGGTGTAGCCTCAGTGCTGGTGCTTGAGAGATCCAAGTTTTGGTCTGGATTGCAGAGAGATTCTGCTTCTTGCAGTGACTTTCCCCAGCCCAGATGCAGCCCTTGATGTGCAGCATTCCTCTTGCCAAAGATCTTCCTCACCCGCCTTCTCCATGGCACCAGCTTTGTGTCCTGGCAAAGGGCACATCTGCTCAGCCTGTTCTCCATGCTGGATGCCTCAATCTGGCACTTTATAGCCAGGCACCTGAGTAACCAGCCTGACTCAAAGACTGATTTGTGCTTGCTCTGAAAACCAGATAAATTTTGTGGATCTCTAACTTGAGACTTTCATTGAACCAAATATCAATCCTCCAGTATTGACAGTCTTCCAGATGTGTCTGTAAGAAACACAGGGAAGCACAAAGGATTATTGTAGCTTCTGAGGAAACCTCTTGTATTTCAAGTAAAATTGGCAGTTTTTACGTGGCCACTCTAATTCTTAAGCCATTAGAAATCTAAAAATTGATTGAACGTTTATCTTACACTTACCAGACATCCACAGAAAAAGTTATGTTCTGTCTGGGATATCAATGTCTTTAATAGCTATGAAATTAAAAACTCTTAGATTAAGGTCTCAAGAGGCTGAGAGGAGAATGGAATTCAGGAGGAGGAAACCTGTGAGCTGCTGTAATAGGGAGTGCCAGGGGAGATACAGCTCTGGGAAAAGCCCCAGCAGAAGAGCTCAGGATAATGTGCAGCTGGACCAGTGGGGTCAGTAAAGGTGGAGATGCAGAGGTAGCAAACATGATTTCCTTTCTGCCTGGTGGAGATACTGAAGATAAAAAGCTTTTTCCTGTCTGCAGCATTTTTAAAAAAATAAATCTTTAGTTTCAGTGTTAATTTTATTCCAGTGTTTGGTTTTGTTTTAGTTGGATTGGTACCTCGAAAGTCCAAGGAATGCACCAACTTTAAAGCCACACTGGAAAAACTGAATCTGGATTTTCAGTGCAGCTCCAAGGCTTGCAAATCAGCTTTCTCCCATAAATACTGCACTGTTTCTGGAAAAGAAGAGATGGGTCTTTAAATGAAATATGAGCTGTAGCTTTGGGATGTGATGGTACTGCTGTAGATCAACAGCCATCAATCTGTGTTACTTAATTTGTCCCTGGCTCAGCTGTTCACTGTACTTGGGACTTTTTGCTGTTTGTTTCATTTTATTTTCTTCTGAGATAAATGAAGACAAAAAGAAAGGGTCAATTGTTCATGACAAATAGAAGTAATTTTAGAAAAATATATAACTGTAAAGGATATTTTGCATTTTCAAATGGCTTTTTTTCTTTTCTGACTTTCACAGCACTTTCACAGATCACAGTTAATTTATTTCATGGTGTGTCTATTGAACATCCTTTTATTTTATTGCTTGTTACTCTGATTTTCAGGTCAAATTTATGTGCACTCTTTAAATGCTGTAACAAAGTCTGTTAGAATAAATAGCTGAGGTTTTTAAACGAAATATTTAGAGACATTAGTCCTCATCTGGGCATGGCTGTGACAATGGGGTTCCTTTGTTTATCCTGGGTGTTCTGGGGATTCAAGGCCTTTGCTGCTCCAAGTGTCTCAGAGGCATATGCTGTAATTGTTTGCCATCTTGCACATGGGCTGGGTGGGTGGCTGGGTGCGAGCTCAATTCAAGCTCATTTGGCTTCTCATGATGAGCTTTTGATGAGTGTCAGACACTTTCTCTCCTGATGGAATGTCTGTGGAGGCATCTCTGAAAAGGCATGGGCCAGGGAATATATAAATACACTAGGGAATATATAAATACACTGTTCAATCAGGAGCCAGTGACTCCCCCCACAGATTCCAGCAGCTTTAACTTTCCACTGAGGGAGAGTTGTGGCAGCAGTGGAGAGGGCAGAGCCTGGCCCCTTGCTGCCATCCCTGCTGCAGCCTCAGGTGCAGGGAGCAGCCAAAGGCACCAAGTGCCTCCTCCTGACTTTCCTTGTTTTCCCTGTTTCAGGGGAGGGGGTTCAGAGAAAGCTGCCCCAGGAGGGTCTCCCAGCCTGCAGGACAACGAGTGGGGTGAAATCCTTCAGGGCCCAGGGTGTTGCCTCTGTGGCCTTGCAGCACCAAGCTGGGGCCTGAGCAAGGTCAGCCCTGTCCCTGGCAGGGCTTGGAAGGACAGCTCAGGCTTAGGCACTCCCAGGAGCACCAACATTTCAGTGGGCTTGAGTTTGCATTGATAACTTCAAGAGCCAAATGTTCAAAGGGCTGGCTTCCAGTTTTACACTGGTACTCAAGCATACAAGTACAAAATTATGGGCAGAAAATCACAGAGTCTTTTTCCAAGCTGACCTTTCTGAAAAGGAGCCAGCAATTATGTGGATTTGGGCACCGGTTCAGCAGTGTTTTTAGGTGTTGTTAATGCAATTTTTTCATTATATTTTTGCTGGACTATTGATTAACTGTTCAATTATTTAGGAAAAAGAAGTTTAGCATTGTTGTGAATAATAGCTTTTTGGATAGGTAGTTGTGCTTTGCACAAGTGCTCATGGAGTTTGTGTAAGAACTGACAAAATCCACTCTGCACGTCTTTGTATGCTGATGATAACCTCTTGGAAGGGATGGGCAGTGCCAAACATGTTTGCACATTGTTGCCTCAGTGTATTAACACTTATCAGCTTGTAACAAGCTTATTTTCAAAGCACCTGGCAGGTTGGCCAGTCCTCTTCCCCTGGGGGAGATCCTGAGACTTTGAGAGCTTGCCTGTCCTTAATTCCACCTGAAGTTCCAGAGCCTGGCGCTGTGTGTGGGCTCCGATGGAAAACACTGAGATGGATGCTGAACTTGGGGGAATTGGAGCCCCCTCAGCCCAGCCCACTCTGCTAAGCCAGTGTCAGGCCTGGAATCTTTGCCAGTGGGATTTAAGCAGAGGCCCAGACACATCCAGCAGCCTTTGTCTTGATAAACATATTTCATTAGCCATAACTGAAGTAATTGCCCAGATTCCTTGTCTCTGACACATCTCTGGTATTTTGACCCAGTTTTCCTCTGAGAGCACTGAAGGAACAATCTTGAGCTTCCAAAAATAACATTTGATAGATTAAGCAGCACTTAGTTCATTATTTATTCTCACTTAGCTGTGGCCAAGCTCCTGATGACTCCGGAGTCGGCTCCGAAAGCGTTAGCGCTGAAGCAGATCTGCAGACTCCATAAGTTATCCCTGGAACTGTAACCATGTTCTCTCCAGCAAGCACAACTCACACTGATGTATTTTGGAGATTAAAAATTAGAGCAACTTAAGAGTTTTGGATGTTCAAATCCCATTGAAATCAGCCCCCCCAGCCCAGTTTTGGAAAACTGAGCTATTGTGGTTCAGAGAGTACAAGGCAGAGCCATGAGGGCACTGCAGCAATTATGACCCTGATGAGTTTATTCAGGCTTTAAAATAGAGCCTCTAAAATGAGATCTTGGAAATGGAATTGGTTCCTGTGTTGGTACTGAACAGCACCCACTTCACAGGATGATGCAGCAGAAGTGGTGGCTGTGGAGACTGAGCACACAGGACTCAGATGCAGGATTTCCCCATAAACTGTGAAAATCTCAAACTTTTGTGTTTATTCTTTCATTTCCCAAGTCATATTAATTACATGTTAATTCTTGTCTCCTGTCTCCTGCATTAATCGTGCAAGGTGCCAGCAGAGGGAACACAGCAGCCCAGGGCACACTCTGCTGTTCCTGCTACTTCTTCCATCACTTGAATTTCTCTGTGCTCAGATGATAAGAATCACATTGTCAGTGCTTTTGTATTCAGTACCTGATCCTTCCTGGAAGTGTTTATCTGTTTAAAACAGCTTTAAATTTTCATTAAAAAACAAACAAAACCACAACCTGTCACTGGCAATATTTCTGTTGGTCATGACAACAACTTTTAGAGGTGACTAGTGAGGTTGAATGGATTTGTTCTTGACTGCCCAGATTAAAACAAGCTGTTCTGAGCAGGTATCCCGAGCTCTGCAAATTACCCAGTCCTTTCATGGTATCTCCAGTTATTAATCATAAATGGAGGCATCCAAAAAAACCCTGATCAGTTTTGAAACTCGTGGCCTCATTTAGCTTTCATAACAGCTTGTTTCGAACAAAATCTGATGTGGAGCCAAATGAAGTGTGTGTTTAAATGATCCCTTGCCTAAACTATCATGAAAATTTCAGATGGGATGAGAAGAAGGAATGCCACTAAGGGCAGCTTGTTGGAAGCTTGCTACTACTTAGAGACTGAAATAGTGTAATCAGCAAACACTCCGTCACTTTAATGCTTCTCCAGTGAAATCCAACTTTTTGTTTCCTGGCTCAACCACTCTCTTGCATTTTCCTCAATTGCTCCCACACAAATACTAGGATCCATTTTCATTTTGGCACACCTCATTTTCCTGTTTGGTAGAAACCAGAATTAAGAACAGAATTATTTATCTTGATGCATGTAATACATTTTTGAAGAATCAACATGGCTTTGGGAAGCCTTCTTAACCTTGTGAAAGCCCTTCAAAGTAAACATGAGCATCAAGAAGGTGCAATTAGATTTCCAGAATGCTTTTGCAAGGTCTCACATCAAACTTCTTGAAAGAAACTGGACTTTCTGGTTAGGATATTAAAGAAAGAAAAGTCTATTTGGGAACAAACGTAGGTAGGAAGTGATAGGAAACAAATTTCTGGAGGCTGGGAGGGTGTAAGAGGAATGTGTTACATCCCTGTGTTCTTCCACTCTTCTGAGTTCCCTGCTCTTGCCAGAAAGCAGGATGGTGGGATTGGTCTGAAATAGCACAATTATGTTCTGTTATCTAATTATTTTGAATGTGTTGTCCCATTTCTGCCTTGATTTGTTTCCACACCCCCAAACTCATTTCCTCTGACCCAGTTTTCTGTTTTTCCTGATTGCTCACAGGGCCAAGAGACTTCCCAAGAGCTTTCTCCCACTCTCCCATTGATGTGCCCTGTGTCTCCATGTGCTGGGGATCTGTAAAAACAGGATCCACTGGGAATTTTTAGCACTTTAAGGTAAGACTTTGTAACATGGCTCTTTGCTAAATGAGTCACTCGGAAATTTGTGAGGAAAATTCAGCCTAGGTTAACTGACTGCATAAACATTTCAACTTTATGATCTTCAAAAGTACAGAAGGATTTACGAAGGGTGTTTGCTAGCAAAAGACACCTCTGCTTACAGCTAGACACAAAATTGGAGGGGTTTTTTGCTTGGTTTAGAGCTCACTTCATCCCAAATTGAGGGGAAAACATTCAATTTAGAACTCTGTCATGGACTGGAAATTCTTTTTGAATTTCATGTCAAAATCATGTTATGAAATATTTTATGACAGAGATGTCAAAATGAAATGTTTCACCACTTCAGGCCCTGAACAGGAAAGTCTCCAATGGTCATTTTTAGTTAGATTTTCTAGCCTGTCAGACATGGAAGCAGAGGAGAAATTGAACCTGTAGTTTCTTTTTTTTTTTCCCTCAGCCACTTGAAGTACACACTGGTCTTTTTTTTCACAAGAACATTACCAAAACCAAGTCCTCAACGTATAGAAAAAGCTTTATGGGATATTTATTTCACCCAGCAAGGGTTCTTTGAGACTGTTTTCTTTGCAGGTAGGTCCTACCTGCAGGGGTACTGCTTTTTCCACACTGATGTTCATGAAGTTTAAAGGAACATCTGCATCTCGAGGTCTCTTTGCAAACCCCAGCAGTCTCCTCAAAGAAGGATTTTTGTAAAGAGACTCCACAGACAAATAAATTAATGATTTGTCACCTACTAGATTTTCTGTAGCTAGGATTTGGAGCTTTCCTTTCTTTTGTTGTGGAACCAATGCCTTGTATCAATATTGTAGGTGAAATCGTGAAATTTTTCAAAAAGGAGGAAGATGGGAGAAAATGGCCTAAGGACTAGCAGATACCTCATCTGTTATAATTAACAGAGTGAGACACTTGTGAAAAATCTCCTGGTTGTCCTTTGGATTGAAAGACTCTTCCTAAATTTTACCTAAATTGATTTCTTTCCCTTCTCAAAAGAAAAATCAGGCCTGGAGAGACCAAAAGTTCAGAGTCCATGTGGGGATTGCACACACAACCTTTGTGTCATTTATTTGGGGGTTCAGCTCCCCAGGCTGCCTGTCCTGGGAGAGTGGCACCCTGGAAGTGTTGCAGTAATTTGGCTGCAGCTTTAATGAAGGTACAGGCATTGTCCCCCTCAAGGCTGGTGCTGCCTCCTTGGAGAATCCGCCCCAAACATTGAATTTGAGGCAGGAATTTCCTGTGTGCTGTGGTGAGCAGTGAAAGCTGAATGCCCAGCATTAGATGTCATTACTGGATTCTTTTTGGATATTGGTTTTTAATATGTGTGCTCCTATTTTTAGAGTTTTATTCTGACTCCTTTAATAGCAACCATTCCATTTTGGTGCGAGGGCTTTTCTATGAACAGTGATCAAAGTGAAATATTTCATTTGAGTTACAAAAAGAGACACTTGAGATGAATGGGGTTCTGCTGGATTGGGGGAGTTGGATGGTTCTGATCTTCAATCTGACTTACAAAGTTAAGAAATTAATGACACAAAGCAGCTCCCTCACAAACAGATAATAACAGAGCATTAGCAATAAAAGTTTAGAAAACAGTTTGGAACCTCTTTCTAATACACAGCAAAAAATATTCTGGGTGCTATAAAGTCTTATAAATAATTCTTTGACATTTGTTTGATTTAAAAACTAAACTGAGGCATCATTTCCTTAAGAACAAATTGAGGTCTCTGAGAACTACAGAATTCAAATATGGGGCTGCTTTAGACCTCAATCTCTTTAGAGTGAGTGAGGCAGCAGGGCTCTATTCTCATTTATTTTTATTTTGTAGGGAGTACTTTAATATAAAGGATATATAAAATTCAATATAAAGAATGGGTAGTTTTCAGCAGGAATGAGTGATCTTAAGAGCCTCTTTCTTAGCATCTGGTGTATTCTAAGCAAATCTTTCTTGAAGGTTTGCTTTCTCCTGAACTCAAGGGCACTGGCTTCAATTGGTACTGAAGGAGAAAAAATTGGAGTGGGGGAGAAGTTTGATTTCTAGCTTGAATTAATTATTATTTACCTTTCAGTTCCTGATAACTGATGGAAAGCAAATGCAGGCAATGAATTACTGATTTCAAGTCAGGCTGCCTTTCTGCCTGTAATTAATGTAGCACAGACCCAGGCTGTTGATGCTCTCCAGAAGTGAACAAACTGAGCACAGAACTGTGTTTAGATTTAAGCCCTCTCTGAAGGTTTGCATTTCCTGGAGCAGCTTTGCCCACAGCTGCCCATCAGCAGGAACTTCCCTTCAGCCCCGTTTGCTCAGCCCTGCCCTGCACCAAAGGTGCAGAGGGTGAAGAAGGAAGGTAAAGGTAAATTACAGCCTGGAAATACAGTGCCAAATCTCACTGATCCCTGTGCTTTGGCATTACTGCAGTGCTGCCCAGTGTCACAAATAAAGGCATTTTGGGAGGATTTGTGTTAAAGGGCTGCCAGTTTGTGCAGCCTCATCCTTGGGTTGCTCACATCCATTGTCCATGCTGTGCTCAGGGGATGTTCAGCTTTACCCTCCCACAGCTCTGACTGTTGGAACATTGGGAATTTTGGCAGCTCAGCCCCTGCAGACACTTTTCCTCCATGGACATGCAGTGCCCAGGACAGGGATAGGCACTGGCTTTTCCACAAATACATCCTTGCCTTGTCAGCCCTCTGGATTTCCAGACGAAGCTTTTGCATTGTTGCTGTGGGACTTTGGAAAAGCCCACAGGTAAAAAATGGTCACTCCTTGACTTAAAACCATTTCATGAGGAACATTAGCATTAAATCATGTTAATTAACATTAATATGACTTACATGGCTTAAGACCTATCTTTGGGTTTAGCAGCGCTCTAGGAATCATTTAAAAGATGAGCTATTGCTCCCATTGGGATTTTGACTTGAATCCACTGAAGGCAATGGGTGTCCTTGAACTGCCTAAGAAGGCTCTGGGTCAGGAGGCAATTTCTGAGCAGTTTCCTGGCTCTTCATTCTGCTCTGTGATGGCTTCTTTATGCTGGGCTGTATATCAGGGCCCTGCAGAGCAAACCTCTTAACATCCCTTTGCTGTTCTGGACCCTGAGGCAATGAGCCATGTGTTTTTTTGATGATCATATGAAGATTCAATCTATTTTTAGGGCAATCTTGTTGCCAGGAATAATTTCTAGGACTTCTGATTTGAATGGTGAATTATGTGTCCGTGTAAATGCCTGAAATGGATATTTAAAAATATTTTTCCCTGACTTAATGTTTTACAGATTAACACCTCTAATGCTGTTACAAAAAAAGCAACTTTATTTTCTATCTATTTTGAATTTTTGATTGGTGTCATTGGAGACTTCTAGGCCAACACCACAACTTCGGTTTCAAAGCTCCAAGCAGCTGTAACAGGAAGGTGATGAAGAAACCACACCCTGTGAATTTTGTACAACCTCTTTCCAGCTTCAATGCAAATATTTTTATTTCATGTTCAGTATTCTGTGTAATGTGCCCCAATGCACTGACCTCTGTAATTCTCAGTGGTTCCCCATCCAGGGCTTGAGGAGTGCATTGATTTTCCTTCCATCATGCAATAAGCACAAGTCTCACATCCAGACCATATTGACACCTGTAAACCCCATTTAAATAAATCAAAGGGGGCATTTGGGTATTCTCCCACTTGCCTGTAGGTTGATGGAAGAATAGATTGCTTTAATACCTCGGTGATTTATTTGTCAGTACAGACAGCCTGTCATAAAAATAATCAGTATCAGAAATGTTCTTTGGAGGAATCATTTGGGCTATCAATATCTTGGGTGGCTTAATCATCAAATTCATTGCTTTTATTAGGTTTAAATGTATAAATTCCTTTTAGAATGGATTTGAACTTTTAAAGCATTTTACTGTTTAGTTGATTGCTTTTTCAAGTATTTCAGTTTCTGAATAGCTCCACAGTATTTGGATTTGCACAGAAGTAGGGGGGAAAAGGCCTAGAAGGATATTTTCTTCAAAATTGTCTCTAATGGCTCTACTTTCTTCTCTTTCTCCAGGTACAACAATGGTGGCACCTGTGCTGTTCCAGTGGATTCTGAGAGGGCTTGTTCTCACTTTCCTGCTCAAAGCTACTCTGTCCCTAAATCCAGATGATCCAAATGTTTGTAGTCACTGGGAAAGGTAATGTGTAACCTGCCAACTTTTATTTTTTTAATCATCCATTTCATATTTTTACATTTAGAAGGCAAGCTGAGAGCCATAATTTGGTAAATAGCACCACATCTCAGCAAAGAGATTTGCTTTAGAGCAATAGTGCTTTGGAGTGCCTTGGAGGGTTTGGATCATCCCAAGGAATTGGTTCTAAGGCTGCAGCTCTTGACCACAGCCCCCTGTGCCCTTTGGGAAGCTCCTCCAGAGTCTGAGCTACAGGAGTGCACTGAAGTGTTTGCATCCATCATGGAGAGAGCCACAGAAATGCTGGCCTTGTTCTGGCCTGCTTTTTTCTGCTTGTTGTCCAGCAAGAAAGTTTGAAGCTCTTCCTGCTGCAACATCCTGGCTGTTTTTGTCTGCCCTGAACTTCAGGGCTCTTCCTGCCAAATTCGTGTCGGCATCAAAGAGCGAACGAAAGCACTGAACATGAAAGGCCCTGGAATTTCTTGTTCTCTCTCTTGTTCCAGTGTCCTGGTCCTAAAAGTGGATCTGAGCAGGCCAGTTCCTGTGAGCACAGAGAAACCCACAGCCTTTGATGGGGTTCACGCTCACCAGGGGCTGTTTGCAGAGGCTAAAGGTCCTGTAGTTCTCAGTTTAACTTGTACATTTCCAGTCCTGCTCTCTGGTTCAATTCCACACAAATCTGAATTGCTGTACACTTCAGCAAAATACACCCCTTAACAAAGGTAAAAATAGAGTTGTCTTTAATGACTATGTTTTGAGGCCTTAATTAGAGAATTAACTCATTGTAGATAATGCAACTGCAAAGCAAAAACTGTGCAGGAGAAGGATTTTGCAGTCTGCGTGCTGGAAGTGCATTCAGAGCACAGGAATAAAATATTGATTTTGTCTGAAGAAAGTCAGCAACCTAGAGACCCAATCAAGGAGAAACAAAAATTAAATACCAAAATTGATTGGTTGTACTGACCAAGATGACTTTGTTAGTTAGATGTTAATAAATCAAAGGGAAAAGATTGTTAGGGCTATTGCTGGATAATAAACGGGATCGTAAAATAATAATTGAGATTTGCAAGTGTTACTGTCTTACATTAATAATGAGCAATGTAAATATTTTATATTTTGGCATTAGCAGAAGTAAAAACATTATTGTCAAAGCCAGCAAAGAGGGCAAAGCAGCATCCAGGGGAGCCTTGGCTTGTCAGAGGGGACACAAGCAGCAGGGCAGGAACAGCCCAATCTTCGATTTCAAGCCACTCAGCCCCTCCAAGCAAATATCTTGGTATTGCCTTGTGGGTGCAATCTCCCAGGGCTTAATCACATCTGCAGTCCTGCTGATGAGAGGGAAACCAGCTGCAGAATTAAGACAATCCATATAATGAGTGACCTAGAGGATCTAATTCCTGGGTCCTGGCCTGCCCAGGGTGATTTGTGCATTGCTCTCCAAAGATGCTGTAGGTCTGATAAAGTGTGGCCTGTCCTTGAGCAGTGCACACGCCTGCTGTGGGGCACTGCTCTGCCACCACTGACCCCAGGATGAGATTTGGGTTCTTGGATCATGCGAGAGGCCCAAACAATAATGAACATAGAACCTGTTGCATGGCTAACTGGTGTTTTGGGAGGATTGCTCAGTTCTTGCTACTGATGGAGCTCTGTGATTTCTTACCAAATTGCCCAGGTTTTGACCAAATCCATTCACTTTTCACCTTCTAAATTTCCACGGATTTTAGTAATACTTTTTTCCTAAAAGAGAATGGTTTATTGCTCACATATATCTATGCCTATATCATGAAGCCAAACATTGCCAAACTTCAGGAAGAGGTCTAGCAGAAGGAAGCCCTTTTCTGCTCTTTGCTGATACCCAAATTTCTATGATTCTTGATGTAAACATGTTTCACACTGGAGTTC
This sequence comes from Zonotrichia albicollis, assembly GCF_047830755.1. NCBI lineage: Eukaryota > Metazoa > Chordata > Aves > Passeriformes > Passerellidae > Zonotrichia > Zonotrichia albicollis. The sequence continues at coordinate 2,018,316 of NC_133829.1, forward strand.
CATGGGCAGCAGCTCCAGGGAACTGCAGCTTTTCCCAGCCTCTCACCTCCTTCCTTGTCCACCCTCAGCTACGCCGTGACCGTGCAGGAATCCTACGCTCACCCCTTTGACCAGATCTACTACACACGATGCACAGACATCCTCAACTGGTTCAAGTGCACCAGGCACAGGTAAGAGCTCATCCTCAGAAACCTGAGCTTCCTGCTGCCTTCTCATCTCCTCACACACCTCTTGTTTACCCAAAGTGTTTGTGGTGCTCCAATACAGATGTGTACACAGAGGTGTGTGTTTGGAATTCCAGGGCATTGAGTAGAAATACAGAGATTTTTGCCCGAAGTTTGAATGAGATAAGTGATAGTCAGTCCCCCATGGGGCCATCCAGGAGAATGTATCATTCCACTGGCCCTGCCATGGGATTGGAAGTGTCTGTTCCCTGACCAGATGTGACCAACTCTCTGCTCCAAGTGACTGGTGCATGTCCAGGTTTGTAAAGGGAAGTCCATGCACCTCCTAAATTGTAAATAATGAGGCATTTAAGTGATAATTAGAAATGGATCTGTGTTAGAATTAGTGCACCCAATTCTGCACTGAAAATCAGGTAAAATGAAGATGAGTCTGTTTCTAGGACTGAATGAAAACTTGTACCAAAGAGTTAATTTTTCCCAGGCTGCAGGATATTTCTGTTCTATTCATTCTGCTTCCAAAGTATCCTAATAAATATCCACTAATATTCACAATCTTTCAAGTTGGGTTTAGAGGCCTTTTTTTATCTCAAGTCTCATGAATTCAGTTGCAAGTTGGCTGTTCAGCACCATCCCAGTGGGACTGTGGCACTTGGCTTTTTGGCTGCTGTGTTCCAGTGTTTGGAAGTGAGCAGAGCTGCAGAGCTTTCTGGAATATTGTATGGATTGGAATGCAGCAGAGTAAATTCGATCAGTTTATCCAACATGAGGGACAATAGATTCTGTTCAATTGAGGTAATTTCCATAAACTAGCAAAGCTGTTTTGAAGTGTTTGCTGTTAAATATGCAGTTAAATATTACCTTTCTATGGTGGTATCCTTGCTAATGCTATGAATAAATATAGGAATGCTTCAGAATGCTAAACACTTTTTAATTTCTGTGGACTACAGTATTGTGGTGGGGAAAACAGGCTTTAAATACTGAACTGGGACTATAATGACACTTTGCAAGGTAGGGGTGCCTTGGGAGGGTTAGAAAGCAGGAACAATTCACCTGGGGTTAACTTCTCAAGCTGTGTATTGAGAGCACTTGCCGCTGTGGTAAGGTTTTGTGTAGCAGCTGACACAGTGGTCTCTGCAGAAGACTCTGTTCCTTCCACTGATGAGATCTGACCTTGCTGATGTGCAAAAATAAATCATTTATTCTTGAAGAAACTCCTTGCCCTTGCAGCAGGACTGGGAAAATGTTTTAAGACAGCAGCTGCCCCAGGAAGAGCTCCAGTGGCTGTCACAAGCACGGAGCTCATAACACGAGTCATATTTCAAGCTTCAGAACAAGTATCGATCCCTCCCTTATTGTGGCGTTTATTATCAAAAAGCTTTCATGCATTTAAAAATAATTATCGAATGCTAGCCTTACTATAATTCCACACAAATATCATTGCAGCAGGAGGCATTGATTTTCAATAGTGTCCCGTGGTTTGTGTCTCGTGCTGCAGGATCAGCTACAAGACCGCGTACCGCAGGGGGCTGCGCACCATGTACCGCCGGCGCTCGCAGTGCTGCCCCGGCTACTACGAGAGCGGGGACTACTGCATCCGTACGTACCTGTCCGGTTTTCGGCTGTTTGAAGGGCCTGGAAAGGCCCGGGGTGGCCTTGGGGCAGCCCGCGTTTCACAGGACGAGAAGAGGCTTCAGTTCTTCTTTCAGTCTTTATGTTTATTAATTGTTTATCTAAAAGATTTTCTCTCGGCCCAACAGAGCTCTGCTCAGCAGCCAGCCATGAGCACACTGTCTGCCCTCCGGGCGGTCACCTATCTTTATACCCATGGTTACGTGTACAATATTTATCATTTTTCCCCAATCCTTTTTATTTTTATTGTCCGGTGCACTTTTAGTAATGACCAATCCCAAAGTGCCACCATGACCACAGAAGATGGAGGAGAAGAAGAAGAAGAAGAAGGACAGGACACGCCCCAATTCCTCCATCTTACTTCTCTAAACCCCCCTGTACAGAAATCCTAAACCCTGTGTTTCACCCTCTAATTAACTGATCCCTTCACCATTCACCCCGGTGAAACCCTCCTGTCCTCATACAGGTGTCGTCTCCTGTGTGGGATCAAAGTCCAGCCACCAGACACTTCTGGAACATTCCAGGACTCCCGAGCCCCCCAAGGGTGCTCTCGGTGGCTCGGCACCTCAGTCCTGAGGGGCTGAGATCCCACACGTACCCAGGGCCCTGCACCTTCTCTGGGGCTCTGCAGCAGCTGGGGACAAATTCAGCATTTCTTGCATTAGGGTTGATTTTCAGGGCTTTCAGCTGGCGCTGGTCGCAGGCAGAATTGCGGGGATGGAATATTTCGGGGTGGTTTGGATATGTGCATCTCAAGTACAGAGGGAAAATTTGGCTGAAGTCATTGGGGAGGGAGTTAATGGAGTCCCTTAGTGCCTTCTTGAATCACAGCTTACTTTGGGGAGTAATTAATGCAAGTATTCACCAATGTTGAGGAATTAGGGGAACTGAGAGCACTCAGGAATAAACGACCACATAATTTAAGCAGCAGTGTAAAGGTTTGCCTCTTACCTTTGAAAGCTCTTACTTCAAGAGTTAAATGAGTTAAAATCTCATTTTTTTCACAATGGTTCCCCTCAACAATTTAACTTTTTCAAGCTACTCAAATGTCAGAAGAACTTTCTCCCAACTCTACTATATAAATAAATACAGAGCTCTGGAGTGTTTTAGGTCAATATGAGGAGGGACAAAAATCAAAATGGATCTTTCAGCTTGCCTAAGAGCTTTGTTAATTAAAAATACCCTGTACATTAGTGTCACATGTTTTCAGTATTGCAGCTTTCTGAGTGTTCTGAATGTGCTCAGAGGGAGAGTGGAGATGGGACCTCTTGTCCAAGTCTTCTGTTGTGAGATTATGACACCAGAAAAACACAAAGAGATTCTGATCAGCATCAGAATCCAAATTTTATTAACAGGCTTATAGTGCCATGGAAAAAAAGTGAAAATGATACAATTGTCTCGCTAGTTTCAAATATTTTGGCACTGTGCTTTATAGCTATTTCTTTTTAGCTCTGTTGATGTTTTTATCTGAGTTCCTGTAACTCATATTGTAATGCATGAGCAGCTGAAAACCATGAATGGACCCTGATCTCATTTTCGGTGACCTTTATTCCAAATAGTTACATTCAAGGGGTTTGGGCTGTGAAAAATCACCAGCCCTTTGAGATAAGGCATTAGAATTATTTTACAGAAAGTGTAATAAGTTGATCTTTTGAAGTGCAAAATGCTGTTAGTCAAGTCCTGAAAAACATTTATTGCAACCTATTGTCTTTGCTGGAATCCTTCCTGTGGTAAGTGTGCACCTACCTATTGACATCCCGGGTGTCAATAGCATGTCAGCAGTTGTTCCACAGACTTTTATTACACTCTTGAATTTCATGACTCAGAATCCTGTCTGTCACAGAGCATATTTATTATCACTTTTCTCCCTGCAATCTATTGATTTTTTATTTTTAATTTTTTTTTAATTGCCATGCTGTCGCAACAGTAAATCTCTGCAGACTTTCTGATTCTTTGAGGATATTAACATTTATTTTGAGGTGGTTTTTTTGTTAGTGTTAATACTTAGTGTTTTGCTGCTGCCAGGCAAATTTTATCTTTCTGTGGTGGAGAAAGAACAGCATCCACTGAAATGTTGCTAATGCAGAGCAGGCAGCAGGTATCTGGTCAGAGCAAGAGCCCCGTGTTTGACACAGAGCAGATAATAGTTACACTCTCCCTGCTGTTTACATGTGCAGGAGTCAGGCTCTTGTGTTTCATTATCAGCCTGGTGTGTGCTCAGGGACATCTGCTCTCTGTCCTTCCCGGAGATCACAGCAGCACAGCAGCCAAGGGGGAAATGATGTCAGGGAAGAACTTCTCCATCATGATGGATTCCAGATGCTTGGACTCGTTATTTTGCTACTACAAGTAACCACACAGCAAAAAACACCCAAAACCAAACAGAAAACCTCCTTGAAATTCTCTGAGCCCTCAAGCAACAGTTTGGAGGCCCAATATTTTGTTAATGGGATCCTTTACGTGTCACCCCTTTGGTTTGTAGCACATCAAGCCCCGATCCCATTTCTTTTGTTTTGTTTTTCCACAATATGTTCCTGTGCCAACAAGCAAATTCTCTCATTCATCATCCTTTGCAGTCAGCGGTAAATTCCATTTTCATTCCTGGAGGCATTCTCTGCTTTTGCCTTTTTCCATCCCATTTCTTACTTCTCTTTACACTGGTATTTTTTTGCCGTTTCCTAACGAGGTTGTCCAGTGCTCCTGTCCCACGTTCCTCCAGACACATTCAGTGCTGCTCCTCTAAAGGCAGCTGCTCCAGGAGTGGTGAGGACACCAAATTCTGAGCTGTTCCTGAGCTGTCCCTGCAGAGAGGGCTCCCCCTGCTCAGCCAGCCCTTTAAAATCCATTCCATTAGCAATCATGGAAGCCACTACAACATGGGGAGGAGGGATACATCCTGCAGTGAGTCTGATGATCAAAAGAAAGTTTGATTAAAAAACAGTGTGTAGATTAAAGGCTAATTGGTTCTTCTTTCATTAATAGCAGTCTTTATTTCTTGCAAAAGTTAAATGGCTTTGTAATTAACAGTGACATGTTTAGACTAGAGAGGGCTGAGTTTAAATCTCTATTAATGACTGTTTCTTGGATTTTAAAACAGAAGTGAAGGCTTTCAGCTACTGTTTTGATCTTCTCCCTTTTCATTTACTAACTTTCAAAAGGATGTCAGATATATGGCTTTATCTTTGTCCTCCTGTTGGGGCTTACTAAATAGATTAAGTCTAATAAAATCTACCCTCAGTTCTAAATAATCACGTTGATCCAGAGCTTCTTGCTCTGCCACTTCTCTGGTGTCTTCTTTGCCTTTTTGGCATCTGTATGTGCTGCTACCCAAATAAAATGTGGAATTCAGGCACAAGGTCCAATAATTTAACTGATTGCCTGGTAAATTATACAACTGGCCAGCCCATTAACACTTAGGCTAAACAGTTTTAGGGTATGAAATTATCTTTGTGCCTCCGAAGGGCCTGAAATATTTTGGGGTTGCATTGGTATTCAAAAAATCCCCCCTGAAAAATGCTGCAAATGCACATCTGCATTTTTTTCCCCTCCACCGATATCTTAGAAATGTTGTTACCATTGTGGGAGCTTTGCAAAACGATTCCCCTTCTCTGAATGTTCTTACACTTGACAGAGCTTTTCCCTGAGCTGTCCCTGAAAACAAACAGCACAGGCTGGGCAGTAAATCAGAGCAGCTATGATTTACTGTACTTTGTATGCTAAGGTAAGCTTTTGGCAGAGCAAATGCATAAACTGCAGAAAATCTTTTTTTAAACAACCACAGAGTTCAACTGCCCTTCAAGGTTTTTGTAAGGATGTTTTAAAATTATATTGCCTAGATTAGTATCTGTGGTAGATAAAGCAGCTCTGAATACTTTGCTGCTCAAAAAAAAAAAGAGAAAAAGAATATTACATGGCTCTTTTGTGCTCTTTAGCCTGTGAGGAGATGGTAATTGAATAGTTCCCTTTAAGAATATGTCAGGTGGAAAGATGCCCTGTGTGCTAAATGGATGCATTTTTGTCTGAGAGACCAATGCTTTGTTCAGTCTGTCCATTTTAATCTTATTCTTGCACAACAGATTTGTACAGAGGAGACACTTCTTGTGGGGAACAAAGGGTCAGAGACCTGACATCAGAGGGAAGGCAGATGGGACTCTGAGCAGCAGCTACTGCCAGCTGACTTTTGGGCAGAAAAGCACCAACCATGAAACAAAATTTGGGAATTCACCTTTTCTTCACAGATGGAGTTGGGCTTTTAAGTGTTTTCTTCACTCTCCTACCTTACACTCTTTTTCTAATGTCTAAATCTATGCAATGTGACAGGATGTAATAATGACAGGATTAGTGATTTAACAATCTGATTTGCTGCCATTTTTCTGTCTTTCAAACCTGCCAAAATTCAGTAGAGTTATAGATGGACCATTTCATGGTGCTTTCCTTTCTTGGCCAAGATATTATTGATCTCAGATTGTTTCTCAACGTTCAGCTTTCCACATTACAATTGTCACAAGCATCAGCAGGGCTCCCTGACTTTGACAAATCCTTTTCTAAAGAAACTGTTGGTCTCACTGGTTGAATCTCAGTTTTTACCCACAGTGGCATTTCCCTCAGGCCAGAGGCTGGGGACGTTGTTGTATTAACATGTATTTATTTACCCAGCTTTTCAACTCACCTTTGTTTGATGCCTTTAATGAATTTCAAAACCAAATGAGGAATGTTCTTTTAATAGCTGACTTGGGGAAATTATGCAAATACGAGGCCTGATTGTTTTCAGGAGTTTAAATAATGTTTCATAAATTCTGTAATTGCAATAGCCATGCCAGCTTCCTAGTGGGATGTGTGCATTTATAGTGCAGCCACAGGAACATTCCCACCTCAGGACTGCATTCCCATTTACAGGGCTCAGTGTCTGGTGCAGTTTTTGTACTCTTTGACAAGGCTGCCTTATTGGAGCCATATGGTTGGATTGTTAAACATCTGTAGCATAGGAGTAACAATTCCAGAGCTTCCTGCCATCTGGATGAATTACAATCCCTGCAATTCCACACATATGTTCCAGCAGCACACCGACACCACAGTGCAGTGTGCTCATGATGAGAAGAAAAAGAATGGCTTGTGTGATCAGTGCAAAAGTTGTCCACTGCTAGAAAACGTTGAATCAGTGATTTAACCTTCCTGAATATTCATAATGTTTGTTCATATGTCAGATTTGTAGATTTTTTCATTTTATAAGGCAGTAGCTCATTAGCATTTTAGAAGAAATTATGCCCCCCCTTCTCACCTCAATTTTAAATTCCTTGTGGTGAGTATTCCTGTAAGTTGAAAATATATTGTTTGAAAGCTGCTGGACTTTTAAAATACATTTTTCTTATCTTTATAGACACACATTAAAGCCAGTGCTGGTGCTTTCTGTGAGAGCCTTACTGTTACATTATTCAAGTACAGAGTCCTGTACATCAATAATGCAATCTAAATTAGGGGAAATGCTATAGCAGGACATAGATACTCCCTATCAGGAGACATTCTTTTTCTCTGTCTGATTTGGGATGTGTGATAGCGAGAAAATGGTGTGGAAGGCCTTTCTGCATATAGTTATTAATTATAGAATTGAAATGACAGTGGGAGACACTTTGAAATTTTTCCTTTTACATGCATTGGAGATGACTGCATATATCTTCTGCCAGTGAAGAACATAGGGGAAATTATTTGAATCCTTTGTTCCCATCTAAAGGGGACATCTGAGACGAAACGTGCCTTTGCTTGTTCATTGAGAACCTCTTGGGACACAGGAGTGGGAGGGCAGAGGGACAGCAGCCCTAGAAGCAGGCCAGTTCAGCTGGGGACACAGATGAGGCCAGTGGGCGGCTGTTGAGCCTGAAGACACTGGAGAGACACCCTGGGGGGGAAGGTGCAAAGGTCAGTTCTCATCTCCCATCCATCATTTTGTGTTTGCTCCCAGCCTCTGGTGCTGAAGGATTTGCAAAGATGCTGGTGGGGAGCAGTAGTGAAATAAGGGAAGGACTTCTGGAAGCAGTGCAGGAGAAGGAGGAGAAACAAAATGCTCATATAAAGGAATGAAAATAGCATAAAGTTAAAAAGGGGGGAATGCTGTAGCTGTATAATGTCTCAAGGGGCTTAATAAATATCAGAGAAAAAATTATGCAGGCATTATGGTTGGAAAAAGATTTAGACTGTTGCTAGTGTAGCAGAAAAAGCTTTTCTGGCTGCTTTAGGCAGTCTCTGCTGGATCAGTATAAAAGCACACTGGGACTGCAGACACAGAGGGAAGCACTGGATGCAGAGCTCCTCATGGTGCTCATGCTAATGGCCTGGATGGCTGGGAGCTTCAGCAGGATCAGAAAAAAGCACAAAAACCATAGGTGTGATTCATTGTTGAGTTCAAAGAAAGAGCCACGCAAAGTTTAGTCCATTAATTTGCCCTCTTTTAGCAAAGTCAGGCTGGTCCCCAGCTGCTCTAAATCAGCACAATTCCTCCAGGATGTGTCTGGATGCCCTTTCAAATCCTGCTCCTGCTGGGATGCACCTCACAGTGGGTGATGGCAGTCTGCACTGATCCTGCATGGCCTCTGTGGCCCAACCCTCCCGTGCAGCCGGGGATGCTTGCACTGAACACAAACAGGGTCCTGTGCATCCCTAGGGTGAATGAGGGTGTGGGCACACAGAGCATTTGCTGTTTATGGAATTAGGAAGACACAGAATTCTGGAAGATTTTCCCCTCCAAAGCACTTTGCAGTTCATGAGTAGTCCAGGCATGTGCTGAGCCAGGTTAACTCATGGAAATCAATAGGGTCAGAAAGAAGACAAATGTGTGAAATGGAACAGGTTTAAAATTGAAATTGGAATCATAGAATGGTTTGGAAAGGACCTTGAAGGTCAACTAGATCCAGCCCACAAGTTGTTTTCTTGATCACTCCTTCACATCCTTCTCCCATAAACAGATTTCTCTTGTACTCTGGAGAAGAGAAAGCCCAGGAGAAAAGGAAGGGTAGGGAGAGGAAAAGAAGTTACCTAAATCGAGATGGCCTTTAGTAAGAGCTCCTGATGTACATATAAAATCTGAGATAGCATCTCTTTCTGCTTCCTTTCTGTATTCCTCTGGCTGTGACCTTCCCTGAGCAGTTCCCACACAAGCTCTGGATGTCTGGGAAGCCAGCAGCCACATGTGGGGCATTACCAGGCAGATTCCTTCTTGCCTTGAAAAGGAGCAACTGCAACCTCCTGCCAGCTGTCAGTGCCAGTGGCCCTTTTCTCCTTTCTAGGCATCTTATAGGCTGAAAATAGAAATAAAACTGATCCCTGGCACTGCAAGGATGGCTGAAGTGCTACAATAGAATGATAAGGCATGGTAGCATATGAGAACATGTGAATAACATATGATAGCACACAGTAACATGTGATAACATAGGATGACACATGACAACACAGCAGGGGTGTGGGTTAACCCAGTGCCTCCCCCCTCACTGATCCCTGCAGCCACTCCCATTCCCTTTGTCGGATGGGATGGGAGAAGAAGAAAGAAGAACCAAAGAAAGAAAACTTGTGGATTGAGATAAAACAAATGTGAGTGACCCTGAGGGGCAGAGAAGCCTTGGTGCTGTGCCAGCACAGTTCAGCAGTTGCTGAAATGTCAGCATGGTCAGCATTGGCTTGGTCACTAACCTAAACCACAGCATGATCCAAGCTGAGAGGAGTTAACCCCATCCCAGCCAGCCGTGCTGCAGGTAATAAAACACTCATCAATAAGATCCTCAGGAAATCTCCTTATGGTTTTTCTTTGTCTTTCCACCTCTTGGTTTCAGTAGTGGCAGGGGAGCACTTTGGAAGCTGGAGTGAGGCACTCTTTTCAAGTGGATTTGTCTCTGTTCAGAGATTGGGAAGGACGAGCTGGTGCTGGCAGTGGCTGGGCTGGCTGAGGCGTTGTGGGCCCTGCTCCTGCCTCCCTCTGCTCCCACAGCCTTTTATAGCAGCAGCCATGGATGCCATAAATACAGCAGCCTGGCCAAGCAGGAGGAGGCATTTGGCTACCTGGGTGCACTTACTTACAGCTCACTACTCCCCATCTCCTGCAGCACAGGAATGAGTGGTGGAAGCATTTGGCAGATGGAATTTGGCCCAGAGTATACAGTGCTTTCAGCATCTTCCTGTGCTTAATGTGCATTTCTTTTATGAGAACTTTTGGAATGCCTGTCTGTAATTATTCCATCCTTTTAGCAGTGCCTCTGAACAATACCAATGGCATTCACACAGGGATTACCACATGAGCCTGACATGAGAAATACCATTCCAGGCACATGGTGTGATCCTGTGCAGGGCCAGGAGCTGGAATTCAATGATCTTTGTGGTCCTTTCCAGCTCTGAGCTTCTATGATTCTATTAGTCTACTTGTGATCATTGATGTTGGTTTCTCAAATGCCAGGGAATTCCTGGGAATGGTTTTGCTGGATGGGAATTTAAGGAAGTTGTCATTCCCTTTGTTCCAAATTAACTCTGGGTTTTGTGGCACATATTCCACCTTTCATAGTAGGATAAAGATATATTATCCCATGGATTTTCTGCAACTACATCCATTTCTGATGGAGACTATAAAAAAAGTCAGTTACCCTGGAGCCTAATGCAAACTGACAGTGCTCTGTTATAGAAGAGCTCTCAAAATTTTGTAGAAAGCAATCATTTATGTTAAAATATAAAATACCTACAACTCTGAAGCATAAATCATTTACACCAAAATGTAAAAATATTAAGATGCCAAATTGTGCAAAAAATCACTCTGAGACTTTGGAAAAGAAGTAATTTCTTCCTATTGAACCTACAACTTTGCAGCAGGAGCCTGGATATCAAACAGGTTGAGTGTTCCAATTTCCATCACCTCGGGTGAGAATTGTGGCTGTGCACCATTTCTGAGTGGAGTTAACATGCCACAGCAATACATGATCTGCAGAGTGAGTTCATGGAATCCTGGAATGCTTTGGGTTGGAAGGGACCTTCAATTCCATCCCATCCCACCCTGCCATGGCAGGGACACCTCCCACTGTGCCAGGGGGCTCCAGCCCTGCCAGCCTGGCCTTGGGCACTGCCAGGGATCCAGGGCACCACAGCTGCTCTGGGCACCTGTGCCAGGGCCTTACACCCTCCCAGGGAACAATTCCTTCCCAATATCCCATCCAGCCCTGCCCTCTGGCAGTTGGAGTTGCTGACAGCGAAGGGAAATTCTTCATGGGACAAGGAAACAAAAGAGTGTGGGAGGGCACAATGGGTAATAGGAGTGAACTAAAGGTGCCCAGAGGGCACACTATGGAAATTTTATGTTGGCAATAGAGTCAGTTGGCAAATCAGCTTTCATTTCTGGTTCCCCAGTTGGTCTATGGAAAAGAAGATGTTGGTTGCAAAAGCATCTGTTAACACTCTTAGTGCAGGGGAGGGGATTAGTCAGATGTCACCAAGCTAATCAGGGACAGAGCTCTTCTCAGCAGCCATGGAGCCATCCCTGAGAACCTGATGTGCTTGGAACTGAGTCTACAGACGTTCCCTTTTCCTCTCTGTGTCAGCATTACAGCATTCCCCTCCACATTGTGTGGTGCTGAACTTACTTTCCATTTTCATAGAGGAGTTTTAAAGCTCCCAGGGGAGACTTTTTCATGCAACTTCAGTCCATTGCAGATTTGATCAAAAATGTTTTTGAATAGTTTATCTTAAGCTCAGTATTTCTAACATAGGTATTCACTTTTGGAAGCCTCACTTTCTCTGATGCTGTAAGTCAAGAGGAACTATTTAATCAATCTATCTAACCTCAAACATTTCTTTCTTTTTATCAAGATTTTTCCTTTCTGAATGCTATGATTTACTTTTATTACTGTGATGTCCAGAAATCCATGTGCAAAACTAGAAGATAACCTTGCTTATGATGCAAAGATGTAAATTGAGTCGAGTAAAGAAATCTTTTTTCTGATTAAAAATAAAATAATGTGTATGAAACACACTATAAGGAGACTGGTGAAGAAATGAAACCTTTTCAGGCACAGCAGTGCAGTGCACAGGAGCTCTGCTGAAGCAGCTCTGGTGCAGCTCTTGGATCTGATGTCACCACACCTGCACTCACAGGTGTCATGTTCTGACAAATGTCCAGCTTAAATAGAATTCCTTTTAAAAGCACTACTAAAAGCATCTCAAATTATCTTTTCATCAAATGCTGCTAATGCTGTGCCATATCTACCTTAATATAAACAGTAGCCCTCTTCAATAGTTTCTGATAATGTAGGGAAAAGCTTTTGTTTCCAGCTCCCATCTTCTATCTCCAGGCCACAGTGTGAATCCCAGGAACTGGAAAGTGCATTTTACTGTGTGTCATTAATAAAAAGTTTCTCAGGACATTCAACATCCAGAAATTGGGCTTGATCCCGAACTTCTGCAATCTGGAGTAGGTGACAGGAAGTTTAAACGAGTGGCTTGAGGTGAGGATCAGCCCCCATCATTACAAAAAAAGTTTCCTGTGTTGTCTTTTTTGCAGTTCTTTTCAGAAAGCTGCTGTGAAACACACTACTGTGATTGCTTTTGAAATGTGAGAAAAGTGAAAGGATTCTGCATTTAAATATTCCATCCCCAGGAACATTAGTGTAGCTTATACATGATCTTCAAACAGAGCACAGTCTGTCCTTGATTTCAGCAGGGTCACCTTCACTTGCATTTGGGCCTTGGTTTGAAATGAAATCTGAAATGTGTTGGCCCTCTGGGGCCCGTGCCTGGCCTCAAGGACAGGTTTGCCTTTAGAAATTTGTCCATATTCATCCTGTTTTGGTGAGAAACAAAGAAAGGATTGTTGTTGGCTTCACTTGAAAAATTTTGGAATAAGAATGAAGAAAGATTTTGTTTGAAACATCGATAGTTTATTCAATTTGCTGCAGGACTGAAAGTTTTCTAGGAACATCTGTGTAATTTGGTTTTATTAAGTCTTGCATTGCCTCGCAAAGACAGCCAGAAGTGCCATGCAGTCCAGATGTCTTCATCGATCTACTTTTGATCTTTTAGGAACAACATTTTTGATGCCTCAATCCTCACTCTCACACACACAGCACACACTCTGTACCTATGGAAATCAATCAGCAGTGGAGCTGTGTCATTTGCTGTCAGAAAATAGAATTTTCTTGGCATGAGACCCACAATTCAGGGCAAGTCAGCAATCAGAGAACTACGGACATGTAGCAAGGCTACCAGATTTAAAAATAAATATATCACAGGCTGATGGAATTTGTACACAAAGAAATTCACTCAATGCCCTGAGTGGGTAACCTATAGCAAAATATGCAAGTGCTGTGATTTTGAGGTGATTTCCAGATATACATGTTTCCAATTATAAACGTGTGAGGGCTTTTCTGATAATGGCTCATTTTCTTTGACATTTTCCCATGTGTTTCCTGTCTCACTGTTTAAATCAAGCAGCTCCTCAGCCAGTGCTGGAACCTGTAAATTCCTGCTCTCTTGGATTGCTGCAGTCACGGGAGGAAGGCAGGGGTGGCTGTGGCATGCAGCAAAGCAGTGGTGCTGCACTGGTGGGGTTTCCACGTGAGGATGGAAATATCCCCCAGCAGCTGTTCCACCCAGTCCTGCCTCACCTCTCACCTGTCCATCTGTCATTTGCTTCTCACCTTCCTCACCTGCAGGGCACTGCAACTTCCCCCAGTGTTTCAGTGATGGAAATGTTTGTGATTTACCACTTTTAGTGAATTTGCAGCTCTGTGCTTCACACCTGGCAGCTATTTTCCATTCCAGCACAACTCCCAGGAGAGCTCAGACTGCAGGCAAAGTTACCCAGGAGTGGAGAATGGGCATTCCTGCCTCTGTGCTGGGTCTGGTTTGGTGCCACCTGCCCTCACAGGTGGTTCCATGGGCCAGGTTTTGCTTTCTCTTCTTCTGGGTGGTTTGGCTGCTGCTCCAGAGGTTGGCAGGAAAGCTGCCAGAAGGACCAGGGATCTTATGTACAAGCTTCTCCTCTATTCCCAACCTGTCAAGAATTTCATTTCCTCAGGCAACAACAAAGAAATCCCCTGAAGTTAAGAATGGAATTATTGGGGAAAGCTTTTACTGGCTTTGGCACTTCTGTCCTCAAAAAACCTGGAGCTTTTACAGGCAAAGCCTCTTTGGACTGCATTTGGTTTTGCTGGACCAAGGTCTCCTAGGCTGTGTACAGAGAGAATGAAGGACCATGCCAAGAGTAAATGTTAATATGTCTGCATTGCTTAGAAAAAGATAGTGCTGCTCTTTCTGAAGGTGCCACACAGAGCACAATTTGCAGACAAATTAAGTTTGTGGGTTGGATGAATCAAGTTCCAGTGGAAAATTAACAAGTGAAAATGTATTTCCTACAAATTGCTGGGAAGAGTTGGTCAATTTACCAAAATGGAAGGAGCAGACAAAGGGCACAGGAGGGGAAAAGCTTTCCAGGGTCACAGATTCTGCTCTGCTGATTCAGGATCTCCCTTAACCTCATTAACAGTTTGAACTAGTGCTAATGATTGTTTTGAACCCTGTGTGAGGCAATGGGAAATCATTTACCAGAAAATGTTAAATGTTGAAATTGTCCCACAGAATAATATTGTATTAGAACATTGATCAGCAGAATTGATCTCAGTGTAACTCCTTCCTCTCAACATGGCAGAATACAATGATTATTTCTACTTGAAGCAATGACAGAAAATGCATAAAATTGGTTGCAGGCCTCAAAGGATCAACAATCATCAATATTTAGCTGCTCCCTGATGAGCTCTCTCTGGACTCCAATTCACTTTCTGTGAAGGCAATGAGAAAGACTGAGCCTTAAAACTGTCTTGGTTTGAAAGACCAGTGTCTGCCAAGCAAGGCAGGAACCTCCCTTGGAACAGAGAACATGACCCTTTCCCTTCAAATCATTATAACTTTGAAATTATGGGGTTTTCAGGCAAAGAGAGGGGCAGAGGAGTGAGTTTTTTATTAGTGTGTGTGCCAAGGCAAACAAACAACAGCGAGAGAGCCCAAACCCAGCCCAGCCGCTCCCAGCTGCTTCCCCATGGGTGCAGTTCCGGGCACAGCCACAGGCGGCGCTGCGGGCTCCCGGCCGGGCAGGGCAGTTCTGCGGGGCCAGCAGGGGGCGCTGTGGCGGTCCCGCCCAGCCAGCAGGGGGCGCTGTGGCTGTCCCGCCCAGCCAGCAGGGAGCGCTGTGGCGGTCCCGCCCAGCCAGCAGGGAGCGCTGTGGCGGTCCCGCCCGGCCAGCAGGGAGCGCTGTGGCGGTCCCGCCCGGCCAGCAGGGGGCGCTGTGGCGGTCCCGCCCGGCCAGCAGGGGGCGCTGTGGCGGTTCCGCCAGGCCAGCAGGGGGCGCTGTGGCGGTTCCGCCCAGCCAGCAGGGGGCGCTGTGGCGCGGGCTCGGCCGCGTTTCTCCCTCATGAGGCGACGGCGGGCGAGGTGCACGGTGAAATGGGCCGCAGCAGCAAAGCGCTGGGAGGGTAGGGGTGAGCAGACCCAGAGTAGCAAAATAAATGTATCAGAAACTCTGCAGCTGTAGCAGGAACTGCAGGGTGTCCGGCAGGGAGTGTAAAACCCAGAAAACCCGGAGCAGTGGAAGAGAAATGGCGGGGCTGGGCCGTAGCAGCCGAGCCGCTGAACACGGCCTGGAGAGGCTCCTCTGGAGGCAGAAAGGAGTTTCCCCTGAGGGACCCGAGATGGTGAGGGTCCTTTTTTTAGTGAGATAGGGTGTTAATAAGGTTCCAGTGCAACAGCTGCTCCCACAAGCAGAGCTTCGCTTGCTGTAGGAGCAGACAGCAGGAGACGGAGCCTCCCCCCTCACCGTGGTGGTGAATTCTGAATTCCCCCCACAATGGCCGCCGCCTGTCTCCCCACCGATCTGACAGAAGAGAAAACCCCACAGGTAAGACAACAGCAGCTGCACCCTTCCCCTACTTTGGCCATTTCTTTAATCTGTCTTAAATACTGGTCGTTATTGTCTCTTAGCAACAGATGGGACAAAATTCCATGAAAGAAAGGAACAAAAGGAAAAATCTTAACCCCCAACAAAGTGGTAAGGGATTTGGGAGTGCAACTCACGTTAGAGGGTCAGGATTTCACCAGAAGGAGGAATTTCTCTCTTTGCCCCAAGGTCAAGCCCAGGCTCTGGTGTGTCCTGATTCCCCTGGAGCCCTTGGGCTGAGCAGGAGTCCCTGTGTGGATGTGTCTGACCTTGGTCTGAGGTGTGAGTTAGTCAGGAGCTGTTTGCATCAGGCACTGTCTTTCTTGCAGGATTTGCCTCCTTCATACACTGGACCCCCTCCTGCCTTTGCTGCTCTTACCCAGCCCTGTAACCTGTCCACTTTGCAGGGCAGATGTTGAGTGCTCAGAGTCTCTTAGTGCCTTTCCACCATCCCTTTTTGTGCCTTCAGCTCCTGCACATTTTTATTAACACAGCCAAAGGTACAACAGAGTTCAGCTTCCTGACCCCAGTCGTGCTCTCTGACATTTGCTGCTAGGAGGAGGCTGCTCTGCAGCTCTCACTCAGCACTAAATGGTGAGTGCTATCTCCCATTCCCTCTCTCCACCAGAGCAGATGAAACCAATGGGGCATCAAAATGCCACAAAGACTCTGTTAAATGTGTGATTCCCCCGACCTCTCCTTTTGCGGGCTCTAAACTTCTCTGTCACTGTCACTGTTTTATGGTCAGTGATGCGATGCCATTCCTGTCTCAGGGATGTGCTGCTCCAGCTCAGCTGTTCCTCAGAACCAGCCAGGCTGCGATTCCAAACTGTGCCCACCAGTCTCAGGGCACACAGAACAAGTGGCAGTCCCTTCCCCACCCTGCCCTTCCCCTGGCACAGTTTACTTCCCTTTCACTCCCTAGATAAGGCCTAAAGCAACAGATTGCAGCATGGACTGAAGGAGGTTCTCATCAGTGCCAGCTCCTCCAGTGACAGTGAACTGTGAGCATTCCTACTGAAGGGCCCTTGGAGTCTGAAACATTGAAATCTGGATGGAATTATTCCAGGACCCCTAAACTAGTCCATGTCACAAGCCTGGGACACTCAGAAATGTGGAAGGCTCTGTGTTCACCTTGATAGTGACCAGAACCCCAGGCTGTTCTTTACCTGCTGATAGAAAGGGTAAAAAACTGCCACGGAGTTTATGCTTATTAACACATCTTCATGTCCCAGCAAATGGATACAGGGATTTACTGATCTGTTGTCAGCGATGACATTGACACATGTCAAATTCTGCTCTTGGGAAAAGACAAAATCCTCCAAATGGATCTCCACAGTTCTTTTACTTCACCACCCACAAGTCATGTCTGGCCTAATCCCTGAGCTTTGGCCGGGTGTCAGGACTGAGGATAACACAACCTGGAACAGATCAATACCTCACTGAGGCAATGGCCAGAGATCCCCATGGCCCTGACAACAAAAAGAGCATTGATTCTCTTCTGATTGCATTGATGCAGAGTGTCTCATTCCACACCTGCAAAAGAAGTGCTGGAATTGCACCTACAGGAAAAGGAGCTGATCTTGTGACCCGCTGATGTTATCTGCTCTGCATCAGTCTCATCTTTCCTTTGCTCACATTGATCTCTTTGGGTTTGTGTTTTTAGCTGGTACTTTCATGGGAAGATGAAAAAGAAGGGTTGCTATGCACTGAAACAATAAATTCCTCAAAGCCTGAGCAGGCTTTGAGATCTCTTCATCTTTGGAAGTTGTTAAACCTTGCATGAAAGTGCTTTCCAAGGTGATAAATTAATGGATGTATCCTAAGTGATGACCACAGAAATAGACATTAAGCAATGCAAAGAGCTATTATCCCACTTCATTGAAGCAATTATCCAGGAAACCATCAAATCAGCCTGATTCCTGATGGAAAGTCAGTGATTTAGGGAGGAAATCATCCATTCCACAAATAAGCAATAATCTAAGAATGAGGAAAACCTACCTGGATGCATTAGCTGTAGTCATCTTTCTTGTGCTATGCAAGCTCCCTTTCCTGAGCACAGCCAAAAGCTGACTGCAGGCTTATCTAATGAAGCTGATACTGTGGACTCAGCACAGGCTGGAGCCAGGCCAGTACATTAGGATGGAAGCACCAGAGAGGCCCTGAGTGAACAGATTCCTAATGGATAAGGAGCAAGAATCTTTTTCATCTTTTTTCATCTACTTTGACCTCTCTGCATTATCTGAAACCACTGGACATGGGATAACAGCTATTTCACCTAACAAAACCACTTTTTTCCCTAAAAGTGGCACAAGGGAATGGAGGAATGGGCTAAAATGGCCCAAATTATTTTAGGGACATGTATTAAATATTTAAGGAAAACATCACTTTTTCCATTAAATTTCTGCTTTGTTTAGTCTAACAACTATCAAGCATAGGGCAAATAATCTGAAGGTAAAATACCAGCAACTTAAAGAAATAAAAACAGGTTTACCCTTGGTTAACAGAAAATAAATGAAATTGGTCAGAGTTTAGGCAAGATCAGTGTATAGTGAAGAAAACCTGGCAGAGGTAAGACAGAGAAAAGAAGATATTTTGAGGCAGTGACCTTGTGCCATGTGTGCAGTCCAAATAAACCAGTTCATTCTGTACAGTTCCAGGCGAGTGCCTGAATATCTCATTGTGTCTCACAGCAGCATCCATATCTCCATTTAGCAATGTTTTCCATTATCATAATGTATCTCCAGTTATTTATGCTTTCTGTCACCTCCTGGCTGCTCTGTGGTCCTGGGCAGGAGTCCCACAGAGCCCAGGAACCTCCGGCGTGTACGGAATGCTCCGGCACGCGCTGCCGTGAGCCAGCACAGCCCAAGGAGTGATTCCTCATTTCTGATTTCTGCTCTGCTCTGGGCCCTTCACACTTTGTAATTACCCTGCTCTTTGTTTTGGAGGGATTCTGTTTGTCTGGCATGGCAAAGTGGGACAGTGGCAGATGGAAGTTGCTGGGTCGGTAGCTGTGAACTCCCACAGGTTCTAAGGACCACCACAAATGTTACCACACTCCAGTGCAAGCACAAATTAGGTTGTTTGTGACTCTGTCTTTTGTGAAATAAATGTACAAGTTATATTTTTGGACAAGGAAAATTTTTCCTTGTTAATCACTCCATACTTTTCCCTGGGATGAAACTCTTCCCTAAATGCACCTCAACCTCTGTGGAGCTGGGTGGGTGCCAGCAGTCAGGGGGTGGATGATGTGATGAGCAGGGTGTCACAGAGGGTGTAACAACAAAGTTAAACCCCACAACATCATGATTTGGGTCCATACAGAGGAATGCAGCATCAAGGAAGAGAGAGCAATTCTCCATCCCTGCTTTTGTCTGGGATGAACTCCCTGTGGTGCCCCTTAGGTGAAGGAACTCTGCAGTGGAAATATTCTGCAGTCTGCTCCTCTGAGCCCTTCTCCTCATTGCAATATTCTGGGCACTTCACACCTTTGTGGAGAGGAGACACAGACAAACCATTTATCATATCTGAATTCAAATTCTGGGCAACGATTAAAGAATAAGCACTAGTAGAATCCATTTCTCTAACATCCATTCCTCAGTGCAGCCATTTCAGGTGTGAAAAGAGTTTAATCTTTAGGTCTGTTTCCCTGAGGATTGACCTTATATGTTAAAAAAAGCCCAGTCTGTAATTATAAAGTAAGTGATAAGCATCAAATGGATTGTTACAGAACCCTTTTGTTGCCTTTATTGCATGATAAGGAGCAGTTGCTGTGTAACCTTGAATGTGGGCAAATAACTCATGCTAAACACATTGCGACAAAGATGGCATTTTGGCAGGGCTTTGATGTAGGTCATTTTATTACCAGGCTGAATCAAACTACAAACTGATGTCAAACTCATGCCAAGAATGCTAATAACACACTGATCAATGAGGTGCTGGATTGCTCAAGTGAAGTGGTCGAGGGAAAATGCAGACATAAAAAGTCTGGAATTCCAAAGGTTGAAGTGCTTGGGCTATTATACTGGGAGGAATTATATTCCTTGCATTAGGACAAGTTTTCTTTACTCCAGGGGCCTTTAGCTGAGTGTTGAACAGGACAGTGTCAGAAAGTATGTACTTATCTTTATTTTTCTTGACCTTTATGTGCAAGTAATTTTTATAGTTCCATTAACTAGTAGGATCATTTGCAAACCACTGTACAAAGTGTATTATGAAGAATGCCTTGGGGACCATTGTATCCTATTATGTTGAATGTTAATAGAATGAAAAATTAATTTAAACTCTAAAGGCTTGAGCAAGGCAAGACTTCCCTTTTATAGGAGAAATTCCAAATTTTATTTGCTATGGTAAAACTTTAGAGCTGTACCCTAATATGACCTTTATAAGCCTGATTTGAATCAGTCAGAGCAGGAGTCTGATTGTTTGCCAGTTTAAATAAAATTTTTTCTGTCAAAGCTTCTCTGTTTAAAAAAGGGGGTTTTCTGTGACCCCCACACTTGGAATTAGTCACTAGTGAGCTCTGAGCTCACAGTGCTTGTTTAGCAATTAATCAACCAGAGATGAGACAGCCCACGGTTCCAAGAAGCATCTTCACCTTACTTGAATCTTTAATTGCTCATTAAACATCGTCATCTTCGGCGATGTGGGACTTCAGAACACCTGAAAACAAGGATACAGTTCTTTATAATATATTTTTTATTATTTTTCATGTATCTGAGTGCTTTAGAATGAGTTCTCTCTTGAGTCTTGCTGCTAAGTCTCACGTTGCAGTCTTCCCATAGGACTGCAGCTAGATAAGTGATCAAGGAAACTTCATTGCTTAATTAGTTACTATTATTTCATATTTATGTTAACATAATTGAGGTGTGATAAATTTGTGTGGAAATCAGCTCAAATTTAAAGCAGTAATGTGGAGGAGTTCTGTTATTTGGAAGAGTAAAGAACCAGTCTCCCATGAACCTTCTCACTCACAGTATTTGCCTTGAGGTGAGAACATGGCCGAGTTAAAAGGGTGAAAAATGCTGCACCTTTTACATGTTAGAGTGATTTATTATTGCAAATGTCCATACAGGCAACAGCAAAATCTCAGTTTTGACTTCCACATCTCTTATGCAACTAGGATGTCACATCAATGAGAAATCAAAGCTGTGCAGGACACAATTCCCAAGGTATCCCTATCCCAGCATATCCTGTATCTTTTAGCTCACAGTAGTTTGAATAAAAACCTATAAATTTGTGACTGTTCTATGTGTGAACTTCTCCTTGTTCTGGATAACCAGCCATTTTCAAATGATTCTAGGAAGGTGTGTATATTTTTATTGAAATATCCTGTTTATCTAATATCCTGTCCTGAATTTCATCCCACAGCTGTAGAGCAGGATGCTTCACTGTCTCCAGAAGGCCTAACTCGAGTAAAATAAATGCACAAAAGATTAGGACAATTAGTGACTAGAGATTAGCTATGAATATTTCATGCCCACTGCAATACTGTCTAAACACAAGATATGGAATAAGAATAAATTGCATTTTTGACATGCAGCAAACGTAGAAAGGAAATTATTAATTTAGAAAGATCTTGCAGTCGTTTTAACGAGGCAGCCTTCTAATCACTGGTCACGTGGGATCTGCTGGATAAAGAGCAGGAAAGTTTGTCCCACAGGATTATTCTAAGTTCACCTGCTTTTTGATGTTGGATTTAAATATTTTGTGAACAGCTCAGTGGGTTTGGTCTGCAATGATCCCACCAGAGATGTTTCCATGAGCTTTGTTGGCAGCTGGGTGTGGGTCCAAGGTGTGACCCAGTCTGAGTCCAAGCAGTGCCAGGTGTAGCAGGAGACAAGGCAGAGGTGGAGAACTTTTGGTGCAGGAGGGATCTGGGAACTGAAAGGGTTCCAGCTTTCATTCCACCTGCAGATCAGGGAAACTTCCAGAAGCTTTGCTGGCTGATTTCAAAGGAATTGGGTGGTTCAGCTCCATTTTCACTACAGCACCCCAAAGCTACTTCCCAAATCAGCTTTGCTAGCCTTGGTGTGAACAGGAAGGAATTATCTTTGTCTTGGGATAAGTCTTTTGTAGTCCAGCTTCAGGCAGTTCTTGGTTGAATAAACTCAATACCCGTGTTTCCCACCTGATATAAAAACACAGGATATATGACCATTGATTATATATGAACTAAATAATGTTTTTTATATATATGTACATACAATTTAATACAGTGACCTCATTGCCACTGCTTCATGTTTTCAATAACCCATACATGTTGGTCTAGGTGGAAATGAAGTGTTCCATCTTAACTGTCCAGTTTGAGTCTCTGGCACAAGGAGTTTCTGGCAGTGTCCTCAGTGATAAAATGGAAACAAGGTAGAAAGCAACAAAGTTCAGTCTTTAAAGCAGTTATTCAGTGCTCTGCAGGCTATTTAGTATGTGATGGGCACACACTGGAAGCTGTCAGACACTGAAACAGCGCAGGAAAAGAGAATCCTAAAACCTGTGAGCTGTTCCTCAGCCAACCTGTTTGTCTTGGTTTGAACTTGAGGATATCGAACTTCCAATATTAAACCAGTGACACAGAGAACTGCAGTTATGGAACACTGGCTGACCTTGAAAAGACAAAAATGCACTTACAGCCACTGCATCATGGAGTCAAATTATTTATTTTCCTGGAGCTGTTTTTTAAATGAAATCTATTTTGGATCTTAATATACTTTCAAGACTGAGCTCCATTTTGTCTTATGAGCAGTTGCAATTTGAGTGCGATATAAGAAGCTGCTGTTCTGTAATATAATAATAATAAATGTCAGTTCGGTAAAAACTTTATTATGAAGCAAAACTGCTAACCAAAGGAATTTCTGGTGTGTGAGTTTTTCATTGCAGAGCTGAAGTGACAAATGAATTTATTGCTGTCAAGAGACCTATATTTTATTTTGGTCACTTAGCAATAATTAAATCTTGTGAGTAATTTTTTGTGTGTGTGTTTGCTCTGTTTAATATTTTTAAATAAAATATTGCTCTCTAAGGCATTGTTGAGGGTATGTTTAGCAACCAGTTAATATGTTTACAATGCTGTGTGTTGTTTCCTCTCAACAGCACTGTGCACAGAGGAGTGTGTGCATGGAAGATGTGTCTCTCCTGACACGTGTCACTGTGAACCAGGCTGGGGAGGGACTGATTGCTCAAGTGGTGAGTAAAGATACCAAAATATGATAAAAATATGTGTTGCTATTAAAAACCAGGTATTATAAAGCAGTGGCCTTAGAACTTGGATTATTTGAATGGAAAAATGAGTGTTGTCTGCTGGTTATTTTGTAAAAGTTCATAGTGGGCTGGAACAAAATGACCTTTAAGGTCCCTTCAACCCCAGTCATTCTGTGGTTCTATGAATATGTGAAAATACCCTTTCCCAGGATAATGACATTGGACTTTTTTAGTTGTGTTTTGCAAAGAAATGTGAAATGCAGTGGAGGATGCTGTTAATGCTTTTGGTCCTGTTATTAGGACACCAGTACGGATAATAGAGCTCTATAAAGAATTTTTTCTCTCTCACATCTTTAATAGAGCACATTCTTCATGAAATACTCTGTGGAGTGTTGGAGCTGCTTGGAAAGCACTCTCTCCAGATAGAATTCTTGTCCTGTTCAAGCCAGGGGGAGTTTTGCCATTGACTTTTCAGGCAGCCCAAATTCTCTCCTCTGACTTAGAATCCATTCCTTAAATCCATACTTCCAAAGTCAGGGAAATGGGAGTTGGGAGTTCTGCACCTTTGGATAGGAAATTAATCCACACTTGAGGCTTTCAATTCTTTCAGCTGGCAAGGCTGTGTTTGTTAAACTCTCTTAATTGGGCACGGTGAGTTGAAGTGGTTGGTTCATGCTGGAATGGAACAGGCACAAACATCTGAGTGTGACGTAACACAGGCCTGAGACATTATTGACAAAACAGGAATAAGCTTGATAAATGGAGTCAATTTGTGCATCAGGCGAGTAAATAAAGCTGCATGGGTAGAGATGCTGTGAAATGAAACTGAATGGGTGTTTTGTTTTGTGTTGGCTTCCTCCCTCTCTCCCAAATTGATTGGGATCTTAAGAAAAAGAAGGGAACAGAGGAGGGATCTATAGAGGGAGGAGTTAGAAGGGAATGGGAGGTAAATGTGCCTGAGGGTGAACACAACCAGAGGCTGAAGGCAGCAGATTCCTGGATGGGTTCCTGGGGTTTTGTCTGCAGCTCTGCTGAATATTCCAGCAGGAGAGGAGCAGGGAGGAAGGGCTTTAGTCCAGAGGGGATGTGGATGCTCCAGCCCTGGGAGGGTTCCAGGGCAGGTTGGACAGAGCCCTGAGTAACCATGGCAGGGGTTGGGATGAGGTGATCAGTGAGGTCCCTCCAACCCAAACCATTCTGGGGTTATATGATTCCAAGGATGGAAACAAAGCCTTGCTATGGGGTTTGAAGCAACATTACCTGGAATGCAGACAAGGGGAAAAGTGGACATCATGATATATTGAATATCTATCTTTAAAAATATTTAAAAAAACCCACAACATTAATTGTGAGATATTGTATGGATTCTCAGGAACTCATGTAATGTTATGTACCATTATGTAATAGTACTCATGTACTATTATTTATAGTACTAGACTTAGTTTATCCTACTACTGAGTATTTGTACAGTACATGAGCACTAACAGAAGTTAATAATAATAATAATAATAAAAAGACTATGACAGTAAGGGCATACAGATACAGATAACATGTATACACATGTGCACTCACAAAGTAAAAAGCACTTCATTCTGTGTAAAAATGGCCAGGAAAGGATAAGATGTCAAAGTACAGAATGGTCTTGTGGACTAAAACTACCCAGTGACTCTTATTAAATTGCTCTAATCTTGCAAGTGGAGATAAAAGAAAAAGAAGGTTTTTCCTATATTGAATATTTAGCTTTTTAAAGTAATTAGGAATATTAAAGCACTGACAATGATTGAGATAGAAACATTATTCATAACTTTTATTTCCGCACTGGGCAGGGATCCAGTATATTTCATTTATGAGGTTTCAGTGGTGGAAAGAGAAGTGTTAGCCAATTCCTAAATTAAATATGCCCTGTTAACTTTTATAAATGATAGCCCAGGATTAGCTTCAAAATTTAAGCTTTCATTTTATTAATATAATTAGTGTGTTTGCTGGCCTATAGTGCCCATTGTCTTTCATTCCCCTTGTTACATGCTGGGGAACACGTGTTCCTGTCCCAGGGTCTGATCCCACAGGCTCTGCCCAGTGAAATGCTCCTAGGAGGGAAAGTCAGATTTACTGCACCTGAGAGCTGCTCACCTTTGTGCTAGAAGTTTGGCTGACTGGATTATTCATTCTTAGGAGACTTTGTTTAAATTCAAAGGTTTAAAGGAACAGATTTCAGCTGAATACAGCACATTGTTACTCCCAGTATTTCCAAGAAAGGGGGAATCTGGAAGCTTTGCCTATCTGAGCTTAGCCACGTTTTTCTGATACTTGATCCATGTGTTAAATCATATTTTACTGTTATCCAGTTATAATGTGGAAAACAGTTTTCACTTCTACTGGAATAATGTGTCACCTGTAGCTATTTCTGCTCCTTCATGACTGTTGGTACCCAGTGAAGGGCACACAGAGCCAAAGGCTCTTGGGCACGTTCCTGCAGGGCGTGCTCAGGACAAAGCAAGGCTGGTGGTCAATGGTGCCACCCCAAACCCGTGGGGCTGGAGAACTTCCCAAGGCATCCCTCAGGATCAGGGATTTGATGCAGTCACTGGCATATTGCTTTTCATGTTGGCTGTTTGAAGTGCTTTCACTGGGAGAGCGATTGCCAGCCAAAACACTCCCTTTAAATTTAGCAAAGCTCCCGGGAGCTGGAATGGTTTCCTGAGTGATCTCTCCTGCAAGCACTGCTGAGAAGGGGAGCTCCCTGACACTGGGGGTCGTGTGTTGTCATTTACTCAGGGAAGATCTAAGGGTGCTCACTCTTCCTGAGATACAATTTCAACACCCTGCAGACACAGCCATTATAACTTTCTAAAAGTTATTTCTAACTTTCACTTGATTTGATGGGTGAAATTCAACCATTAGCAAAGCTCCAGCACAAGGTCCAGGTTCACTTCAGAACCAGGGAAGATCTGAATATTCCTCTTTCTTGGAGAGGGTCTGAATGCTGACACTGAGCCCCAGTTTCCCACAGAGAGGCAAAGTCCTGGTGTGAAATGCAGTTCCCCAGCGTTACCATTCTCCCTTGGCTAAAATATTCTCAATGAAATGTTTTGAATTGTTACAGCTACAGCCTGTAGTCATGCAAACAATTTAATCATCTTGCTCAGACTTGGTTTCATGCTTTCCTAGAACCCAGCCTGTAAGACAACAGTTACAAAACTTGCTTTTCAGTGACTGATCATGGTACATGTTAGAGTTCATCTGTTGTCAAGGTTAAAATAACTTCAGATGAATTGCTAAACAATTATAAAAAACCCCAGTGCCATATTCAGCTCTGCATGTCTCTGTACCTGTGTTTTACTGCATGCTGGTGTACATCTGTCCATGCCCACAGGCCTAGCCTTGATTTCATGCTATAAAGCTGCAATATATTAAGGCTTGATTACCATAACAATAAAAAGAGAAGTAATGAGGTATTAACTAAAGAAGCTCTTGAACAAAATGTTTTCAGCATTTTAATGATGCTAAAAATTAAAAGGAAAATCCTTTTTAAAGACCACTGCATACCTTTCCCTTCCCTTTTAACTTATTTTATTGAATCATGCCCGTTTTGTCCATGCAATCTGGACTGTTGGTTTTTTAAATACAAAGCAAGATTGCAAATGCTCTGTGTGAACTTACCTGCTCACCTTTCCAATTATTTCAAAGCAATTAGCTTCAAACAGTATGATATACTGGCTTGAAGTTCTGGGGGGATATAATTGCCTGTTGGTGGTTACCTGGCCTCTTCTGGGTCTTGCTCACAGCCATCTGTATTTACAGGCCTTTAGGCCACCATCCAGCAAAGAATTTAAGCTTATCCTTACACAAATAGGATACGTTTTTCATCTGCTTTAAGTATTTAGGTGGTTGTTCAATTAGTTTTGAAGGAACAGCTAAAAAACTTCAGTGAAATTAATACAAATCTTTAATTGAAATCATCAGGCCTGTGAGGAATAAGGTGATCTTTCTTTCAAGATGTTAATCAGGTAATTTTATTGAAGACCAATTTGACTCTCATGAGCATTATTTATTGTGAGGAAGGGCACAGAAATCTTTCTGGTTAAGAGGGCATTCTTGAAAATGGGGTAACAGGCAGGAAAAAAGAAAGTTCCAGGCAAGAATCCCAAATTAAAAGCAAAAATCTTCCAAAACTGTGTGTGCCAGTTTGAGAAATTTCCAAGCAAACAAACACAGAGGTTGTAGTGAAAAAATAAAGCGGTTTTCAAAGTGTTTGATTTGTTATTAGTTTTGAGAGAAAACACAGTACTTTCCCAAAGTGCAATTAAAGAGATGTTGGCATAATAAAGCCAAACCATTTTTCTTGCTGTGTCACCTGGGGCAGAGAGATTATAGTGCTGCTGTCTGGCATTGGCTGATCCATAAGGTATACATATGGATAACATAGTTTTCCTTGGAAAGGATGTTTTGAACAAGCTGTCATTAGGAACAAGAACCTATTTCATCTTTATCTCTTTGTCAAAAATAGCCAAGGTCATAACAACAGGCTGTTGTAACATCACAGCAAGATCACTTTTAAGGGTATAGCCCTGGAGCAGCTGGAGTGCCTCAGTCCTGAGGCTCGTGATGAATGGGAACAGCAGATTCTGTGCTAAATCTGAACGGGGTTGTTTGACAAGCCATGGAAAGCAACAGCAGAACTCTCAGGAGAAAAATGAAGTGTTTTAAAGTGAGGCTGTGGTGGTTTTCAGGCTTGATTTTGGCATTCATGCTCTCCAACTGCTTTAAACTATTTCTGGAGAGGAAATGAAGTTCAAAGGAAAGATCCCTGGTTCATGAATTCAGACTCAAACAAAATTCATGTGGGAGGCTGTTCTGCCAGAATCATTAGCTGATTTTTCATCCTCAGATTTTTTGGAAGGGACTGACCAGGAAACCACCAGAGTCCACCCAAGAGTTGTGAAGGTGCAAGACCACAGCTCTCGAAGCTGTTAGTGGGCTTCTGCTTAGATCCAGGCCTGTGCCCATGGCTCATCTGGGATCTGTCACTGTGGGTTTGTACCTCAGTGACTGCTGTATGCAAGATGAGGTCACAGAACCAGGTACAACGTCCCTGTTTCCACCACAGCCCAAGTGTTTCATTTGCCATTGCAGCTGCTGGGTTTAGAGGCAGTTTCTAAAGATCTGTTTGAAGTTGTTAAACTGCAATTGCGATCCAGTCTTAATTATTGCTTTAGCTGAAACAGGATTTCATACCCATAGCATGTGGACTTCAAAGTTTTAACACACTTTTCATTTAAGCCAAGCTCAAATTACAGCTTAATTTTGATGTGATTTGCAGATTCAGTGACAACTGCATCATGCAAAGAGATGCAAATGTACAAAATCAAACTCCAGTGAGGCTCATAGAAGGATCTTTCCATAGCAATTACAGAGTGGAATTGATTTCTGTCTCTCAGTTCTAACAATTTGCTCTTCCTTAAACTTAAAAAACACCTATCTCCCTTCAATCACTGCTGAACTGGTGTAATCAGGTAAACAGCTTGTGTTTAATTTTTGCCTCTGCTGGATGTTGGGCCCACGCACCAGGGCTCAGGCCCTGGGTTTCATGTGTTCCCAGGCTCTGTGGCAGCAGCTCTTCCTGGGCCCAGCCCACGCAGGACAGCCTGTGACAGGGAATGAGATGTAAACACAAGCTGCTGTGCAGTGCCGTTGGTGGCACAGCAGCATGTCCTGCATGTATTTTTACACAGATAATTTGGCTGCATTAAACCAGGATGATCCATCACTTTTCATTCGGTGGGAATATTTTGTCTCTTGCTGAAGCTGTTGATATCTGCCCAGTCATTTGTGGCAGTTTCTCCTCACTTTGTGAGGGATGTGTGTCCTGTATCCTCTCAGCTTCCATGAATTAACCACTTGGGAGGTGCTGCAAGCTTATGGAAAGGTACTGGAGGGATAAGAGCCTGGGCTTCTCCCACAGTAACAGGGCTGGGCAAAGGGCAAGGGTTCATCCTGAAAAAGGAAAAGTAGATCCAAGATTTACTCTGGGAAGGAACTGCTTTCTGTACTTCTGTGTGATTCATTGGTGATGAATAGATCAGCTGCCAGTTGTTCTAAGTCTTGTACTAAAGTGAGTGAAAAATAGAAATTCAGCACCCTGTGTCCTTCTACTTTTCACCTTCATCTTCCCTGTCAGAGTCTGGGAGAGTTCTTCCTTCTCTAAATCAGCTGGTTGTGTCTAAAGCCAAGGTAGTGACAGATCATTTCCCCAGCACTCCCAGCTCTCCTCTGAGACTCCCTCTTTTGGATGATTTGAAGAGTCAATTGAGCTGACCTGACTCTGTCTGTTCCAGTCCCTGGAGTTCTGTCTTCCAGCTCGTGCCTTGCTCTCAAGGCTTGATCCAGCCTTGTACTTCATACATATGAATAGTCCTTTTAAAGTCAATAAGGAACAATCTTAACTTCTTTAAGTTAGATAAATGCTTAAGTCATTACCTGAGTGGGAGCTCATGAGATGAGGTGGAAACCAGGTTGGTGAGGATCTCTTTTATAGGGGCCAGTAGTTACTGAGTGTCATCCAGGATGAGCAGGGGCGTGAGCATTGCTTGGGTCTCACAGCTGACAAAGGGGAGGTGAGAGGACAGGTAAGACCCAGTGACCTGGGCACAGCCCCTGCTGAGCTATCCTTGAGCAGGATGGAAATTCTGTGTTCCATGGAACTGAACTGCAATTCTTTATGCTGGATATCTCTGCAAAATCAGTTTGAATCCAACACCGAATTCCCGCTGAAAACTGAAAAGGGAAGCTGTGAGCAAACCTTGTCTAAAGCCTTACTGATTGCTGTCAGTAGGGCAGTATGTCAGGGGACAAAAGGGAGCGAGAAAAGGCATTTAGGTTTTGGAGCAGGGAGCTGGGTGTGAGGCTTTGGGAGCAGGCAGAGCTGTCCGGGGCAGTTGTGTCCCAGAGCAGCTCAGTGTTGCTGAGGTGTTTGTAACAGAGCAACAGTGAAGCCCTCCCGAAGCACAGCCCCTCTGAGCCTGCAGCACCACTGAGCTGGCTGGCTGCTCTCTCATCTGGGGAATGGCTCGATGGCTGACTAAAACTTTGGATTTTCAGGGTAACTTTCAGTAAATGAAACCATGGTTACAAGCACTGAACGGGCTAAACGCATTCCCGTGCAGGTTTGTGTGGTTATGCAAGAGGGAATTTGGCTCCCATACATCTTCCCTTGGCTGCCAAACTGGTGAGAGCAGAGCAGACTTCACAGAGAGGCAGCGTATGTGTGACGAGTTGTTAGTTTTATTAATTTGACTGAGGTTTTTCTCACTTTAGACAGAGTAATAGCTATAAAAGAAAGAACCTACTAAAATATCCTCTTTAATGAACTGAATTGCTAATGCTGAATTTCATTACTGGAGCATCTTACAATAATGTGGCTTTAAATGTGCACTACACAAATGAACAGACTTTAGATCAATTTAAAAGTACCATTGGTATAATTTTATGGCCTGGTCACTAAGAGCTGTCACTTGGAAAAAAGAGCAAAATTTCCTTTTGCAAAGCATTGGCAAAAATCTCAGCTGCGGACACCCACTCAAAAGTATTTCTGGGGTTTTTGCGTGCTAAAATATACACACAAAATAATTAGTGGTCCTTGGGAAAGCTTCTAAAGCACTTTTCCCTGTGTTAGACATGGTGAGGGATTCCAAGGCATGCTTGGAGAGGGCAGAGCTCTGCTCACTGTCCAACACTGAGCTATCAGGAAATCCCTCAGGAGCTATTTCAGGCACCTGACGCTTGAGAGGCCTGAGGCCTGTTCTGACTTTTGCTGGGTTATGAATTCCTGTCCCCAAAGACAAGTGCTATAACTGGGAAAGGGCCTACTGCTCCATCCCATGCTCTTAGGATTTTTTAAAAGCTGCTGTTCTTCTTAGATAAAATACTATTTCCTGGGCCATGTTTAAGGATTGAAATCAAAAAGGGAAACCAAATGTTTCATTCAAAAGTTAGACTTGAAATTTATCTTGGGCCTCCAGCAGCTAAAATTTGTTAGAAAATGGCAGATATTCATCACACAGTGTTAGACAGCAGCCTGGCTGTGTGTGGATACCCGAGAGCTGAGGCACAGCCAGGAAATCATTGCAAGAGCAGCAGGGAGTGTGCCCAGGCATGGGAGGCAGGCACATGAACACACAGCTTTCCCTGCTACTGAGGGTTCCTTTGTTTAGGCTTGAATTTCAGAGTCTACATACCAAGATCCTGAAATACTTTATTTCAGGAAACAGCAGCTGGGTGTATTTCAGCTGCTCTTTGGCTGCACTGAGCAGTCCCCATGGTCCTGTCCCCTCCCACTAACCTGGTGTTCAACGTGGGCAGTGTCTGCTCCAAGGGAAAGTGTTACATGCTGAGATTTGTCCTCAGGCTTCACCCTAATTTTGTGTGAACTTAGCTCAGCCTCCATAGGGCGGGAAGTCCTCATTTATCCTTGATTTCAGTGGGAGTTGAGTAAATTTGTCGTCTGGATTGACTGGGCCCGTATTGGAGCTGAGAAGGGGTGGCACTGGTGGGCTGGGAAGAGCTCAGCCACAGTTAATATCTGTGCTAGGGAGAGGGAGGCTCTAATGTACAGCTGCCCTTGGTGTCTTGGGTGGGCTGCATTTAAAATACAGCCTGGAGGCAGCTTTGCTAACTTTAGAGATGTGTGATGGCTGCATCTGCAGGAGGCTGCGCAGAATGATGAAACCCGGCAGTTTGAAGTGACAGTGGTGGCACCGAGCTCCTCCACGCCTAATGGTGTTGCCCGAACGATAAAGGACACAAAACTCGGATAAGTTTTGTGCGGCGCTTTATTGAAGGGCCCGGGGGCCTGCGGACTAGCGTCCCCAAAAACAGAACCCCAAAATTCACACATGGGTGTTTTCCTTTTATACACAAGCAATTCATAACAAAGTCTCCAAGAAACAGTGGCCCTTCGCCAAACTACGGACCCTTGTAATACATTCCCTAGTTCACGAGCAAAATCATAAATCTTCTACCTGTCCTATTGTATGCTATCTCTAAACCGGTTAGTCTTCTTACTCTCCTACCCTGGCTTAATGTTTATTAGGTTTCTAAAGCTACTTGCCAGGGTTACACAAAACTCAATCACATAATATCAACGGCTACAAAATTATTTTTACAAACCAATTCACACAAAACTCATAACTAAACTATAATAAAACATTTTGCTAAATTTCATTTCTTTTCCAACAATGGGGACGTGGCAGCTCGGTGGAGGGTTCTGTACTTACTGGTTTTGAAGTTCTTTCCATGTCAATAAAATATCTGTGTAGGAATAAGAGACCTCTCTAGAGATGTGTCTGCCATTGCACAGGTGACACTCTGGAGTTTCTCTTCAGCCTTAAAATCACTTGCATTTCTGGTAGCTTCTCCATGCAGGAGGAGGTCGTGGTGATCTTCAATCACTCGGCATAAAATAAGAAAGTTTCAGGGAGTTTTCTTTGTTTTACCCAGTGTTTGTGCTATTGTGAGTTTGATAGCAAGGTTCTGAAGTATTTTCAGAAGTTTCTCCGAGAAATCCTGTTCTTCTAAATTACACTCACAAGAATCCCTCTTAAGCCCCTCAAATAATACTCTGATACTTATTTGTAGTCCTTAAAAAACCCAGAAAAAGCGTTTACCATAGGAGCAGATACCTTGTGTCCCCAGTGAAATGAGTGTTTGTTGACAGCTTGTCTGCCTTGTTGTTGGGAAGAGAAATAATGAGACAGCAGAGGACTTTAACAAGTGCAGATGTGGCTGTAAATGCAGGGCTGGGGATCAGAGCCCTCGCGCGCTGCTCGCAGGTGAGCGTTTTGTTCTCCCGCCAATGGAGCCGGGCAGGGAGAGGAGCAGGCCCGCAGCTCTCCAGAAGGAACAGCATGGAAATGAGGGAATGTGTCGTGACCTGAGGAAATAATTGAGCAGATGGTGTGCCAGCATCATACCTGACACTCCAGAGGAGGTGGTTGTAACATAACCACGGACTGCAAACAGAGTTGTGAACAGAGACCAAAGCCAAGAAAAGCAGGGGAAGGTGATATGCATGGAGACATGGAATAAAAAAACAGGGCAAAATCAAGATTGAGATATGACAGAGAAGGAATTCAAGGGAAATTCTGGGAAAATAATCAATGTGAGACAGCAGGCAGAAGCAGGTGGGGATAGGAAAGGAGGTCAGTGTGCAGGTAACGGCCTTGAGACAATCCATAGCTGAATTTGGATGTTTCACAAATGAACACTGTGATGCATGTGAGCTACCTACAATTTCAGCCTTGTGAGCAGACAGTTACTGGCTCTTTCTACCAAGGAGAAATTACAGATTTTTTTTTTTTAAATAAGAAAGTGAAGTGGAAGGACTGAGGATAGAATGGTGATGGGAGATGCCACAGGCAGGTTAATAAGGGCGAAGATTTTTCTGGTTCCAGCTGGAATAGAGTTATTTTTCTTCCTAGCTGCTCATCCAGTTCTGTGGTTTGGATTTAGGATGAGAATAATATTGATCACACACTGATGTTTAGCTGTTGCTCAGTGGTGCTCACCTTAAGTCAAGGACTTTCCATTTTCTCCTGCTTTGCCAGGGAAGAGCCCATAAGAAATCAGGAGGGCCCATGGCCAGGACAGCTGTCCAGAACTGGGCAAAGGGATATTCCATACCAGGGAATGTTGTGCTCAGTGAATAAACTGGGAGGCACCAATTCCTGTCCTGGGATGGGCTGAGCATCCAAGAGTGGGTGATGAGCAATTGTGTTGTGCAGCAATTTTCTTTCCTTGGTTTTATTCCTCTCTTTCTTCTTCTTCCTCTTCCTTTTCTTCTTTTTATATTATTATTCTTATTCCTGTTCTTATCTCAACCAGTGGGTTTGACCCTTTTCCAGTTCTCCTCCCCTTCCCACTGGTGAGCAGAGGCTCTGTGGGAATTCATTGCCATCTGAACTTAAATCAGGACAAGAATCTGAACCAGGTGATACCCAGACAGAAGGATTTAGAGATGAAGTGCTCAGGTTCAAGTGGCATTTGTCTTTTTTTGGTGCTGGCAAGGAAACCTGTTGAAGTGTTTATGAAGGGATGTAAATGTCTTTTACAGCACTATGGCTTCAATAAACACTATGTAATGTTTAAACACAACGTATTCAAGTGGGATGCTGGAAGTTACAGTGCATTCAACTGCCAAAAATGCCTTTTCTTGGCCTGGAAGGATCATGCAAGCAAAGAAAGTGCAGTTTTCAATAGACTGGGTTTATTTTGTTACTGAAAAAACAGAGGTGAAACACCAGGAATTTTGCACATTAGGGAAAATTTACACAGTCAAAAGTTCACTTGTATTTCTGTACTCATGAAAATACTTTACACCTTTTGTCTTGACCTTTCCTTACACATTTGATTGCCTTCACTGTGTGCTATATAGCAAGCACATCTTCCAGTCATTTCCTTACACAGGTCCAAAAGACCTGATTCAGTGCAGAGAAACAGCAAGATTTTATTTATTAAACATGCCTGTGTTAGCCCAGCAGAATATCTGGATGTTTGGGAGTGAAAATGAGAGTTCTAAAGACTTCAGTCTTGTCCAGAAAAGCCCAGTGAAGGCCATTTGTCAGGGGAGCTGGGAAGAGCCCCAAGTGTCACAGATATGGGTGTCTGTCTTTGTAATGGCAAGAACTCCTGAAATATGATCAGTGACCTAAAAGATGAGTAAAGTCAGAGAATAACAATGCACAATAAGTTTCTGGGTTGTGCAGGGAAATCAGAAGGAGCCTACTGGTACACAGAGTCTTCTGCTTGAAGAACTGTAGGGGAGAAAGGTGGAAAAGGGAAGGAGAGTGTGTGAGAAAGGTTCCCATCCACAACTACTTTGTAGCAGTAGGTTTTATCCACTTTCATGGCTCTGGGGTGTGCTGTGCAAGAAGGATTTAGGCTCCATTAGGAATAACAGTAAATGCCAGATGGAAATTATGTGTGTATTGTTACTGAGATTATTTTATATCAGGAAGAGTTTATGGGCATCAACCAGAAAAAAGAGAGATAAAACACTTATTCTCTGATCATGGAGGGTGGTCATTCAACATGGAAAGTCTCCACTGTTCATCATTTTCATTTGCAGTAGCTTCTCTGCCTATCACACAGTGCCTGCTTATGTGAAAGCCAGAGGCTGACAGGTTTTAAAATCCTGACCAGGATGCTTAAAAATATGTGCATCAAATTCAGGGTAGAGGGTGAAATTAGCCAGCAAAATTCAAATTTTAACAGAAGCAGCTGAAACATGAAACAGCGGACACTTGGGGTGATTTAGAGGTAAGAGTTTCTCAACTTTGCTACTGTCTGCTTAAATCTCACCTTTCTGAACCCCATGTACAGAGCTGCAGTGTTCCAATTATGCAGCTTTGTGAGTAAACCATAAAAATTGATTACAGGAGAGTTTTTAGCCAAGGCTCAAAATCTGATGTCCTCTCTGACTTATCTACATTGCAGTGATAATTTCCTAAATAAAGATCAAATCCTGGAACAAACTGCAGAAGGAGGCAGGTTTGCAGAAAGATATGAGGATTCATATGGAAGATCAATTTTTCCATAGAGATTGCACATTTACTGCTAGGGTGGGAGATAGGGAGACAGAAGTGGAAGTTTGAGGAATTCTTGGGAATCCAGAATAACCTTTGCTTCATCTTCTACTTTAGCCTATTAGTGCTTCCCAATTACATGGCACCCACTTCAGTTGGGATAGCAATAATACATTCATCTCTGTAAATATTATCTCCTTCTTCTAGGACAAATTCCAGCCACTGGAATTCCCCAGATTCCAGTTTAGGAATGCCAATAGAAAGTGGTGCCTTTCCCTTGCAGACCTGGTGGGGCTATGGGCCATAGGAGCTGCAGGACAAAGCTCAGTGAGTTTGTTTTCAGCATCAGGTGAAGGATTCTTTTTGTCAGAGCTTATTCAGAAATCCTTTGGGAAGAGGGCGCTGTTGTTTAGCCATGGAATCTGATGGTGGCAGCCCCGGTCTGGGTTTCTTGGGAAGCCCCCATCCATGACACTGGTGAGAGTCTCACCACCCTTCACCCTCAGCTTCTGCCTCCAGGGCTCTTCAGAGTGCTCACGTTCACAGCTTAGAGCTCAATCAAATACAAGAGTGCCATTTAGCCATTAAAAACCCCTCTGCTGTAAGGGTGATTAAAGGCTGGAATAGGCTGCTGAAAGACATTATGGAGCCTGTCCTTGGAGAATCTCAAAATTCAGCTTGATACAGTCCTTGATAACTTGGACTAGATGATCTCCAGGGGTCCTTTCTACCTCAGCTGTTCTACAATTCTATGATTCTATGAATTATTTTATTTCTGTAACTTGAATGATCTCTGAATCAGAGCAGGAGGTTTAGTGGATTGCTGGCTATGGTGGAAAACATAGAATATCTAAGCAGCAGGTCAGAGCATTCTGAAAGCCCCTGGGAATCTCGTGTGTCTGAGAGCAGAACTCTGTTATGGTGAGCCTGTCCAAAGAATTATGTGGTAATTCTCACTCCAAAATCCTGAAATGCCATGGAAATTCTTGTGACAGGATGTATTTTCATCAGTAAATTCAACAGTACTGGAATTCCTTGCTCATATTCAGGAATTCAGGCTGTGTTCCCAACTCTGTTTCTCAACTGCTGCATCATTCTGGACACGTCCTTTCCCTCTGTATTTCATTTTCTGGTTTATGGAATGGTGAGCCTGACCACATTTGGGTGAACACTGGAGTTTCTGCATGAAAACTGCTACAGAGGGAATCGATGTTTCTCCTCAGATGAGTGAGATCCTTTGCTGTGTTGTGTGGTGGATGCATGTGCTCCATCTGACAGCAGGACATGACATTAATTAATTACCCTGACGTGCAGTCATGATGCTGCAGTCAGTACTGGAGATGTCCAGATGTTGGGCTGTTCTTCCAGGATGCCACATGTTGGAATGCATTAGGAGGTGCATTTTTGCTCTGTGGATGACTATGACAAATTGAGGCACAGCCAAGGCGTTAAGTTGCTCCCAGGCATCTTTCATGCTTCATCCCTTCCCTGAGTGATAGATGGTATTAAACCTCTCCCTTTTTGCTTTCTTTGGGTTTTTTTCTGGGAAAAAAAACACATTGTGGATAATGGAATGGAAATCATCAATGCTAATATTTATCCCAACTTTGTTTTGTATCTGCAAGATCAATGTATTTTTAATTCACTTTTCATTCTCTTTTGCTTCATTTGCTTTGTTGTTGTAAAGGATGTGGTGCATCTCAGAATCACATTTGGAGCGCAGCTTTATTAATACAGAGCTACACAAGTGAAATTGTTCTGGCTTCATAGAAATGATAACAGAAACTCAGCCATTGTCAGGTGTTTAAACTCAATATTTAACATTTCTGAGTATATAGCAGGTACAGCTCCTCTCACCTGAAATTCCTTAGAGAATTTCCTAGAGAAGGGGACTTAGGTAAACTCCATGTGCGAGCTTTGGGGGTTGGATATCCCAGGAGGGATCTGTTAATCCTGAGCAGGTGTGAAAGGGAGAACATGAACAGGAGGAACATCAGATACTGAGGAACGGAATTGCAGGGAATTCTCTGGGTTGGGCTGCTATTGCCATAGCAGGAGAGCAGGGAAACACAACCCAGACCTCTCTGTAGGGAAGCATTATGCTCCATTAAGTAAAATAAAATGTACATCTCAATTCTGATTCTCAGGATCTTTGCAAATGCCATTTCGTCTGCATTTTGGAAATCCCAGTGATGGGACTGTGGCCAGTGTGCTGCCAAATGAGGAGGCTGCTTCCCCTCCAAGTTACATGGTTCTGCTAATATTTTGCTTTCTAATGCAGATCAAAATCCAAATCCTCCTTTTTCTGTAAGTCTTTCACACATTAAACCCCAGCAATAACAGCAGAGCATGTAAAACAGAAATGATGGAGCAGGGATCCAGTCCTGATCAGTTCTGACTCTGTCAGTAACAGTTTCCATAATGTCTCCTATGCTTCTTGCACAACACAGACTTTCCTCATTTCTTTACTGAAATTGAATAGTTTCTTTAATAAAATAAGCAATGATCAAGACAGGTACATGGGTCATGCAACTTGTACAGGAAATGAGGCTTTCATAACATCCAAGAAAGGCAAGTTAAAATTCTGGTAAATTACATTTAAAATCCTCTTTTGCTTTTTAATTGAGAATTTCTTCTTATACTTCCACTACAGTGGGATTCAGAAGAGAACACAGTTCTGAAGTTTTCTGTTTGGGATAAATCACATTTGTGACAAAATTCCTTTGTCAGTGGAAGTCTGCCCAGTGAGCAGTTGCAGTGCTGCTCAGCCCTCTGGGGGAGGAATGACGAGGTTACTCTGCCACTCACATTTCAGTGGAGATCTCAGATCCAGCTCCTTCCCCTCCTAAAGGGGATTTCAGGAGTCAATTGATCTGGTGTGAGCTCTCTGAACAGAAACTGAGCTTCTCTTTCCCTGGACACCACACACCAGCTGTGTTCATCGCCACCCCCAGCTCCATGACGGATTCGCTTCTATTTGCTTCTCCCGGTGTCTTCCTCTGGAGCCACACATTTTCCTGCTTTCAATACAGAAATGGAAATGAAATGTCAAACTAGGCTCTGATATTTCAAAAGAGACAGACTTGAAAAACAGAAACATGACCAGAAGAAATATTTAAAATTTTATCATGGCCCAGTCCTCAGATATCCAGCAGCGGATCC
Source organism: Zonotrichia albicollis (assembly GCF_047830755.1). Lineage (NCBI taxonomy): Eukaryota > Metazoa > Chordata > Aves > Passeriformes > Passerellidae > Zonotrichia > Zonotrichia albicollis. Next base: position 2,057,018 of record NC_133829.1, read on the forward strand.
GATCTGAGCAGAGGCTGTGGGTAATTGCATTTTAAGGAAGTCAACAGAACAGCCTCAGTTGCAGGATTGTTTGGTTTACTGTAATTAGATAAATTAATCAGTACATTAACTTCTAATGCTGAGCACAATTCTGAAATGAGTTGCAGATATTTGTTATTTTGTTAGGATTTAAAGAACAAACTCTTCCATGAGAGGTCAGTGCTACAAAGCTACCAGAGCTCTGTGAGTGTGTAAGAGGTTTTAAACTCCATAAAAATAAAGTCTAGCACAGAGAAAGTTACAATTGGGTTACCTTTTATTTTTAAGAGAAAGAAAAAGGTTTGTGTGAGTTAGTTATTGCACTTCCATCTAGGGTTGCAAGAATCAATGCATGACTGGCTTGGCCTGACCTGCAGATAGTGAAACAATATTTCAAAGCCAGGAAACAAAGATCTTCCTCCCTGTCCTTTGCTTGTAGTGCTCCCACTGACACCACCTGTGTGATCCCTGAAATTGTTTTTCCAGGTAGCTGGGGTGGTTACATGTTCTGCATAAAACACAACTGGTGAAACACCTGGGTGATGGTGCTGCCAGGCTTTTCAAGGTGCAACATCTCCCTGACCAGAACGCTTTATACACAGCCCCCCATTAACAAAGGGACATCTGACAGGTTATGGTAAATATAAACCAGCACATTAAATGAGGCTTTCTGCTGTCTCCTCACTCATCCACCCTTTTATGTCAGGCTTTCAATACAGGGATTCTCTGGACACATTAAACATGAATTTGGTTGAGTAGTTGAGTGCAGTCCTGTATCTTATTGAAAAGCTCACTCACAGTGAACAATGTCACATTACTAAAACATTTTTGTCTCTCAGATACAGGCCAGAAAGCAGGTACAGGTTTTTCCTCATTGGAGAGGGAGCTGGGATTCATATTGAGGCATGGCTGCAGTCACCAGCCTAGAGCAGGCTGGTCTTGAGATGCTCCTGCCACAGCAGCCTGAAGTGAAGGGATGGTCCTTTGTGCTGGACCCAGACCTGAGGCTCTTTGCCCCCATGTCCCCCCTTCTGTCGCTCACCATCTCCCTCCTGTGTCGTTTTGCTCTTGCTTTCTGCTTTTTTCCATTCTTTTCCTGTGCTCCCCTCCCTTGTTGCCCTTCATTCTCCTCATGCCTGGCTGGGAAGGGCTCAGATCCCCCTCTCCCCCCAGCACTCAGAGCCCACAGCTGGGCAGCTCTGCTCGGTGCCTCCTGATTGCCTTCTCCAGCAGGCAGGGAGTAGAGTGGGATTCAAGGAGCTGCCCATGGCTTCACCACAGTCAGATGCTGGAGTAGAGCAGGGAAATGGCTCTCAAGCAGAGCAGTGGCAGGATTTTAGTGCCTTGAGTTCCCTGTTGTTCCTTGGCTTCCCTAGGTTGCCCTGATGCTGCTTGGGTAGCCAGAGTCTACAACACCATTTTGTATCACAGAAAGATTCCTTTAATGTGCCTCAAAATGCCAGCCTGCCTTCCAGCTAAATACCAGTTATTTTGTGGGGTTACTGTCTTAGCAGTCATTCATTTCAGTGGAAACTGCCAAGTGTGCCACTGGTATCACATTGGGGTGTCCCTCTCACAAACAGAGATAGGCAATCAGAAACACTTATTTAATGCCATTTAATTCTGTGAATTCAACGTTTGCAGTAGCTGCCAGGCTGCCACCCCAGGGGACTTCAGCAATGTAGTTCTATATTTGAACTTTAGATGGGGGGAGGAGAAGAGAGGAATAAAAGCAGACATACATAAAGGCTTATGAGACATTTTCTAAAATTTCAGAAATAAGAGTCTGTAAAACACCCTTTTAGTCCTAGTAATGGGAATAGAATTGTTTCTGCAAAATCAGTGATTGCTGCTGAAAAACATCAGAGTTACCATCTGAGCCTGCTCTCAGATGGCTTTTCAGTTCAGGTGTCCCTGCTCCAAAAGTCTAATTAGAATGAACAGAGTCTCCATTTCTTCAGAAATTGAACCCAAACCAATCTCTGATGCTGGCAGGTTTGGAGAGCAGGTGGGCATGATTAGATTTCTGACTCTGACCAGACCCTGCACTGAGTCTCCTGGCACATGGCACCTACCTCTTGTCTTTTGTTTGCTTATGGTCATTAAAAAGTAATTAGTGAAATTAAGGAGTTCTGACTGTAATACACTGTCTGTTTGAGAACAAGATGGATTTTGGTGAAGGATCTCAATTTAATTCCTGGCACGACAGTTTGTGTTCCACGCCAGGGATCAGAGCCCCGGCCAGGTCCCTGTGTTTGTCTCTGGGTTTGTGCCTTGGGGAAGGAAGGGCCTGTGGCTCCTCAGCCTGCCTTGTGTGGCAGTGCCAGGTGGGGGCTGCTCCCTCTGCCCTCTCAGGACACCATTCCATAAATCACAGCCGCCCTGGGGCAGCTCTGACTGCTGTGCTCCTGAGGGGGGGCTGCAGCAGCCCAAGGCCTCCAGGGCGTTCTTTGTGTAGCTGAGAAGTCCCAGCGAGCCTGGATGGCTGCAGAGCATCTCTTGATAGAATTCCTTCCCTACCAGCCCAAAAATCCTAACCAGACACTGGGCTCAGGCTGAAACCTCTGCAGTTGTTGAGGGGCACTGCTTAAATTGCTGTTGCAAGGTGATGTGTGATGTTTTGGTTGTGCTCACCACCTTCACTTCAATCTGTGGGTCAAATGCTCATGCAGCTGTGCATCCACTCTGGTAGAAATTACCATCAACCCCCTCCAACCTACCCACAGTGAGATCCTTACCTGTGGCTTAAGAGAGGGTGAATATGCAAATATTCTTTCTAGTTGTAGGGAGGTGAATTATTTGTATTTCACATAATTTTTTAATGCACCCTTTTGTTCAGCAATTAATATTTAACAGTCTCAAATAAAACTGTCAAACAATATGGTTTTCACAATACAGTTTTAAAATATCTACCAATCCTTCATCCTCTATTATAATAAAAGACTGGAAGGGCTAATGTGAGTAGTGATTTAATTCGGTTATTGTTAGTACAAAGATGAGTTTTAATATTCCTTTTTATTTTATTCAGAAACATAAAATCATAATTTGGGTTGGAAAGGACCTTAAAGACCCTAAAGAGCCATCCAGTTCCAGCCCCTGCCGTGGGTCAGGATGCCATTCACTATCCCAGGCTGCTCCAAGCCCTGTCCAGCCTGGCCTTGAACACTTCCAGGGATGGGGCAGCCACAGCTTCTCTGGGTTCTTTATTTCCCACAGGACTTTTTGTTTGTGAGTGCAAAAGAAAAGCAAGAAAATGTGAGTGCACAGGACAGTGGTGATTGTCAGGTGTCCAGTCAGTGACTTTTCTCTTCCACCCCTTTCTACTCTGCCTGGAAATTTATCTCAATTTAATTCTCTGGTTATAAGCAATTTGCAACTTGAGCAATAATCCTCATAACCTTTGCTACAGTTGTGTCCTTGATGTAATAGGGAAGGTAACGCATTAGTAGGCACACGCTGAGCTCGGGCTGTACCTGAGATTTAATGATATTTAACTCTGGACCTAATTTCAGTTTACAAGCGATTACACGCTGTCCTCTGGGACATTGCTGCAAAGAATTTTCAAATAAGTTGCAAAATAGTGACGAATTAACTTGTAGTTGTGTCAAAATCAATTATCTTACATGACAGCTCAACTACACTTTTCTGTTTGCTGCACTGCAGCATGCTAAACATCAACCTAAGCATAAACATAAAGTCCTTGTATGTCAGACTCTGGAGCAGATTGATCCTGTAATTCACGGGCATGCAAATGTCCCAGAGGCTCTATGGCAATGTTTTGCTCGCATTCACAAAATCAGAATATTCCTTCCTGCCATGTTTATAAACTGTTGCACCCTGCAATCATATAAATTTGATATCATTTGATCAAAGTATTCTCCTGGATGTTACCCTGGGTTGATCAAAGTTAAAAAAAAAACCTCTTCTCAGATTGGTTCTGCCAAGGCAATGCCACCTGAAATCCCATCCAGGTGCTCTCTGCAAACCCTTGTGCAAGGGGTGGCCGTGCACCCTGAGGTGAGTGAGGGGATGCCCTGCTGTGGGGGGGCTGCCTCCACACGGGGATGGGATCGATGCCAGGCAGGGCAGGCACTGGGGAACGAGCACTGCATCCTTAGGAAAATATCACCTGAGACAGAGTAAAGATCCATCCTGAACTAGGTGAAGTGTCTGGGAGAGGTGAAGGGTCTGTGGAGCTAAAGCTGAAGGAGAGGCCGCGTTCCAGAGACAGCAAGGAGACAGTGAAAGAAAAACAGAAAAACCACGAGGTCAATCTGCCCCCGACCTAGGAATTCCTCCGATAAAGAAGAATTAGTGCTAAGTGTCATGCAAGATGAATATGTATGAACTTATTGTGAAACTGTATGCATATGCATTTGGAAGAGAGATAAAAAAAAGTCTGAAATCTTCAAGGGTACGCATGCCCTTTTAAAGAGTCTTGCGTCTGGCGCGCGTCGTAATAAAAGCATACCGGGCTTTACAACTTTTACAAGTTGTGAAGTTTCTTCTTTTCTCCGCAAAACACACCAACCAGTCAGATCCAGCCAGCACCCTCACCACACCTGCTGGAGTCTGGAGAGGAAATGGGAGCTGGAAGAATCCAGAGGCAAATCACTTTTCTGTATGAGGAATTGAGTTAAATTTTCCATCCTGGAGAACCTGGTGTAATTCAGGTGCACCCACAGATGTAATTGCTCCCTTCTGTTTCTGAGACACTCACTGTGCACAGAGCTGGCATTTCAAGTCCTAAACATTTAGGATGGCAAAACTTCTCCATTTGTAGCTGAAAAGGTTTCATCACATGCTGTGTGCAAAGAGATGTTATCTGTGAAAGCATAAACTCCTCTACAAAATCCTGTAATTATATGATTATAAAAATGCACAGAGCCACTTTATCTTGGTTTATGTACAAAAGACACTTAAGCTGACAGAGCAGCATTATTCAGTAGGGCTGTGATCAGCTTAAGAGAAATAAAAGATAGTAAAGATACGTCAACATCTGTTTAGGTCAGAATCACTGCAGGAGAGGCTGCTAGAAGTTTGGAGTGCTGTAGTGCTGGAAATCTGTTTTGCAGGTTTAGCACTTGAGCTGGCTCCGTGTTGAGGCCTGTCAAATGTTACTACAGAGAGAAATACGTCGAGGACTTGTATCGCTTCCAAGCTTTAATTCCTCTGATATATTTTGGAGAACAAGTGTTACTGAAATAGTAGATATTCCTGCCAACAGATTACTGAAGCAGGAAAATGCTATTTCAGATGTAGTATTGTAGGTAATGAAGATAGAATAGATGACCTGGCTGTAGAAAATACCATCAGTAATTTATGAATTGCACAGCTATAAAACAAACATTCAAAACTAAAGAAATCGATTTGGAATGTTTTTGGCTTGGAACACCCAAAAATTTTGTGTGATAAATACTCCAAAGTTCAGGTTCTTAGAAAACTGTCAAGAATCTGTAACTTAAATTTAAGAAGCAGAAACTTGTAGCTGGAGACATTAGAGCCAATTTCATATTAGCTATCAAAAGGGAAGATTGTTGAAATAAGAGAGTACAGATGAGTAGTAAGGAATAGAAAGCAGAACTGCAGACAAAACTATTTTGACTTAGAAGTCAAAATACATTAGGTATAAAGTAAGATTTGCCAAAAGTCAAACTATGCCTATTAACAAAAATAGCAGCTGTGTGAGTAAAAAGAGACAAGAAAAGCTGGGGGAGTCCTGCTTCAGGGGAAATAGAGCACGACAGTGGTGTCACCAAAACCAGACAGATGTTTCTGCAGATTCCTGCAAGTGGGGTCAGGAAGATGATGAGTGAAAGGGAAAGAAAGAGCCACAAGTGAGGCAGGAGCCCAGTGTGAAGGCATTGATGTGCTGCTGGAAGAGCAGGTGGGTCAGTGCCAGCCATGCTCCGAAACAGCAGCACAGGAAACGGGACCTGATAGCAGGGAGGGGCTGGTGAATCCTGCCAGGGTGAAAGGGGAATTGGCAGAGCCCAGAATGAGCTGGCCAGGTTCTTTCGGGTGTTGCATATGGAGGGGGTCAATGCTTCACGCAAAGTTTACTTATTTGAAGTTACTCAGGGTTGGGATTTAGCAGAGTGAGGCAGCAGTGCACATAAACTACACACAAATCACACTCAGCAGAGTGTAATCACAGTTACACCGCAGAATCAATCCAAACACACATCTCAGCCCTGCTCTCCATAAATGTCTTCCCCATCCTGACACTGTGTGCCAGGTGCTGGGAAGGACCTGGTGGGTTGAAACCCACTCAAGCCCACTGCTCCCTTCAAATTATCCTCATTATCTTTAACATGTTTTATGTTCCATGTGGGCTGAGCCAGGTGTACACTCCCCGTGCTGGTCTAGAGAACTCAGAAAGACACATGTTCATTCCTTGGTCACAGGATTGTGTAGCTGAAGAAAATAAAACATAGTTGCTCCATTTAACAGAGTGGGGAAATAACGTGCATAGCTAGAGGCCTGTTTTTCCAGTCCCAATAATATAAACATCATGGAATACATTTTGAAGGAACTGAGAGAATCAATTGCCTAGAAGTAAATGAAGAATGAATTTTCAAAGAACATATATTTATCTAAGGTAGATAGTACAAAAGGCAGCTAATAGTTTTCTTTGATAACATAACCAATTTTCCAGTCAAAGGAAACAGTGCAGAATTCTTTGTAAACATAAACAAGTGGAGGCAAATTGCTGGCTGATGGGTTCCCTGTAAGCATTGCCTTGCCAGGAATTCTGTAGCTTGTGGGAGGTCAGGAAAAATGCTGTATGAAAATACCAGCATGGAGCAGGTGACACTCCCTGGGAATCCACACAGCGCGAGTGCTGCATCAGAGCCGCCTCTCCTTGCCAAGTCTGGGCTCCACGGCCAGGGTGGGCTTTCCACCACTGCACCGTGCCAGGCTGAGGAACTGGCACTGGAACTGGCACTGGTCTGAGGAACTGGCACTGGAAGTGGCACCGGGCTGAGGAACTGGCACTGGAACTGGCACTGGGCTGTGGAACTGGCACTGGGACTGGCACCGGGCTGGGGAACTGGCACTGGAACTGGCACCGGGCTGAGGAACTGGCACTGGAGCTGGCACCGGGCTGTGGAACTGGCACTGGGACTGGCACCGGGCTGAGGAACTGGCACTGGAGCTGGCACCGGGCTGTGGAACTGGCACTGGGACTGGCACCAGGCTGAGGAACTGGCACTGGAACTGGCACCGGGCTGAGGAACTGGCACTGGAACTGGCACTGGGCTGTGGAACTGGCACTGGGACTGGCACCGGGCTGAGGAACTGGCACTGCAGGGAACCTCTCCCCTCCCTCCCATTGCCCAGCCTGCTCTGGAGTGAGTGAGCTGCAGTGAATTGTCTGCCTGGGAGCTCGGGGCAGGGCACAGGGGCTGCTGGGGGGATGTGTGTATTTAACTGCGGAGAGCACGACAGAGCCTTTTGTCTTCCTAGGAGGATGTTGCAGAAGTTTGAGATGTGCCATTGGCAGAGAATTTGTGAAAGAACATTTATTTCCCATGAAAGCCCCTGTTCAGGAGTTCTCAGTTACTTTTTAGCCATTAACTCAGGCGCAGAGTTGACCTCTGGGTGAGGTTTGAGAGCCTGCAGCTCACAGCCAGGAGAGCCCATTGTGAAACCTCTTCCCATGAATGTAAAGATTGTTTTCCTACTGGGTGGATCCAATTCCTCATCTTGTTGACAGTTCCCCAGTTGCCCTGATGGGCCTCCCTGTCAGACAACATTTCAGCTTAAAATCCTCTCCCCTTGGCCCCTGCATGTTGGATAAAGCAGTTTCCAGCTGGTGCAGATAGAGAACACTCTTTTATTAAAGCAGAAATGTAGCTTTTTTGTAAAAATGAAATTGGATTAGCCTTATAAAACATCTCATTATTATTTATAGCTGGTGGCAGTAGGAGGGCTGTCCCAGCAAGTTAAGAACTGACTTGTGACAACCATTTAGATATTTGGAGTGACCCCACAGAAGTGTCTGGCTGTTCTAATCCTGATGTAAATACCTGACCAGAAGAATAAATGACCATAAATTTGTAAGGATCCAGGGATCCTAAAATGTAGCATGATACACCTGTAGACACCAAATTGGAGCATGGAATGGAACCAATGAAACCTCTGCCATTGGAGTTCATGTTTGAATTCAACACTTCTCTGATTTCCAGACACTTTCCATCCTTCTCCTTTGGTATTTTTTTACCTTGGAAGGAGTCTGAGCATTTCTCCCATTGAACTCCCTTTGCTGACTCCGTTTTTCACTCTTATTTAATAAGCAGCAGGGAAGGGATTACTTAAGATACTGCATTAAAGAAAGGGTGACATTCTAGTCCTGGCAGGCAAAGGGAGTTTTGGAATTGACTTCAGTGGGGTTTGGATTTTATGCACAATATTAATTTCCTTTTTCAGGAATACTCACGTCTGCTCTAATGTAAATAAATATTACCATGGAAAGTTATCCAACTGCAATTACTTTTTGCATTACATCCTAAATATCTACTTGTACATGACATTTACTAAAGAAAAACACTTGCAAATTACATGTTTGATTAACATTACATCTTTCCCAGTTTAAAAAGGGTATGGTAATTGAAAGCTGCATTACTTAGAAACCATGAACTTTATTTGAGCTCTTCTCTATAACTGCAAATCTTCCTTTTTTTATTGAATATTTCACTGAACATTTATAATAGGTGGAAGGAAAGTCCTATTAAAGCAAACATCCCAGAACATGAAGGTAATGAACAGTTCCTGCTTTGTCACTGAGCAAACAAAGGTGCACACGAAAGGAGACTTGGGTACAAGGAGAGCTCAGGTTTTGCACGTTGGTCCCTTCCAGAGGCTCCCTTGGTCTCTGGGAGCCCCCCTGCCCCAGTGGGAGAGGTTCCAGCAGCTCCCAGCACCGTGAGAACAGACACTGCCTTTGAGAACAGGCACCCTTGAAAAGAGGTGATGATAAAATTCTCTGCTTGCAAGATTCTTCACAAGCAGAACAATGGCCTGTGGAGTTATTCTTGCAAAATGCCATTTGGAATGTTGTTTTTCCAGCCCTGGTGTCCAGATCCCACACCAAGGAGTCAGCAGTGCATTGCTGATCCCCTCCCAGAGTCAGGGCTGGTTTCTCTCGGTGCTGCTGGGTGAACTCCTCTGTGTGAAGCTGAAAGGAGATGTCACATGTGGTGTATTCTGCATTAGAAACAAGCTCCTCAGTTTGGGCAATGAATATTCTGGGACTGTAGCAGAGTTCCTGGGGGAATTTATTTGTGCTGTTTCCAACTTCTGTATCAGCTCTAAGCCCAAAGTTGGTCAGACAGTTCCAGTGCAGTTCCTGCTTGTCTTGCTGGGAATGTCAGGTCCTTGGGCTGTTAGAAAGTAGAGCTGATGACTCTTAGGGGAACAGGGTTAGTGGGAAAATGAATATGAAGAACACTGGCTCTAAACCTAAATAAATTTTACCTGTGTTCTTTTGTTGCCTTCTTATGATGCATGTATGATATAAATTCTCAAAATCTATTTTTATGCTATTGCCAGCAGCCTACAAGTTGAGTAAGTAAGAATTATGGCTGTCATAACAGCATCGCTTATGAGAAAATAAAGGAAAAGACAACCATGTCCATACAGTACTTATAAATCTATTATAAACTGTGGTCTGTGCTTTGCTACACTGTTAATTTAATCTCCATTGCAGTGTACAGTTGATACAGTAAAGAAAATTTACTGTGCATGGAACTTGAGACCCGATTAACTCGTCTAAATATCGGAATCAATTCGTGTGTGTGTGTGTGTGTACAAACCTCCAGGAGCTTTGGGCTGTGTGATGGTCTTGTAGGGATGAAATCAGTTGGCTGCTAATTTGGAAATGCTGTTAATCTCTAATTGCAGCTGGTGTTTAGAGATGCTCTTCCCCAGCAGGTGAGGCAAGGGCACTGCCACATGTCCCACCCTGGGACCGATGCTGGAGACGCAGTCCCTGCCCTGGCGTGCACCTCATGGCAGGAACAGTCACCTGTCCTGCCCAAGGCGTGGAGGGGTCCTGAAACCTGTCATGGGCAGCCACAGCCCAAGCTGTTTGCTTGGAGTTAAATGTCCTGTCCCAGGGTCATTTCACCACACAGGCCTGCCGAGTGCAGCCCCATGTGAGGGATTCATCCCATCTCATCCAGCTGGCTGCTCTGGGAATTGTAGCTCTTTGCCAGCTCTCTCAGAGACAGAAGTGGGCAGTGCTTTGATGACCCTGGAATTCACTTCTTGGCTGTGCCTCCTCTCTGCAGCTCATTTGGGACCCTCTGAGGTTTTGCTCCCACCCTTCCCTCTGGCGTGTGTCATGTCCTGGGATGCTGCTCTAGAAAAGATCTAAGAACTGAATGAAATGAAAACAGGAGTTTTGTGAGAACACCTTTAAAACATGAACACACAATGAAGTCCTGGGGAGGTTTCCGCTCTCAGCCAGGGGTTTATGTTTCTTTAACCCCTCAGGCCACCCAACCACGTTCATTTTACCTTCTCATCTCATTATTCAGAGGTTGGCCACACTGCTCCCAATGGCATTCCTAGAAATGTCATGACTTTTTTCCTTTCCTTGGAGCTTGGCCCTGTGCAGAATGCTCATTTTCGGTAAGCTCTGCTGATTAATAACAGTATTCCTCTCCATTTTATTTCTGAAATGCCCTTTGCACTCACCAGAGCAGCCAGGTCACCAAGCAGGAGAATGAAAACTGGAAGGAACCACAGTCTAAGCACTCAGTTGGCAAACAAATAAATAAATATCACACACCTTTTTTATGGAAAACATAAAATAAATGGAATGTGAGGAAGATACTGCACTTGCACTCCTCAGGCCTTTGAAGTACAGGTCTATAATGTATTATTTGTTGTGCATCTACCACTGCTGCAGTATCAGCTAATGGGGGAAAGTTCCTTTAGATGTCACTTTAGAGTAAAAGCACAAGACTTAGTGGGTTCTGGGCTGCAGGAGGGGCAGGTTTGCTGCTCCCTCTGTGGCTGCAGGTAGCAGAGCTCCCTGCTTTTCCTGACAAGTGGTGATGGAGTGCATCCTGCCCACGGAGGGAGGCCAGGACTGCAGCCAAGGGGATTTCTGTAGGTGAGGTAACAGCTGCAAGAAGGGGATCCAGGGGAGCACCCACCTCCCTCATCAGCCCAGGGAAAGGCCGGCTGGGTGCCCACTCACAGCTGCTCTGAGGGGCTGGACAGATGGGAAACTCTGGGGCCCTGATCCAAGAGTGTAAATCCCACTGAGATCCCTGGGAGGTGGAGTCTGGCTGCCATCCCATCCCATCCCATCCCATCCCATCCCATCCCATCCCATCCCATCCCATCCCATCCCATCCCATCCCATCCCATCCCATCCCACCCCATCCCATCCCATCCCATCCCATCCCATCCCATCCCATCCCACCCCATCCCATCCCATCCCATCCCATCCCCATCCCATCCCATCCCATCCCATCCCATCCCATCCCATCCCATCCCATCCCATCCCATCCCATCCTATCCCATCCTATCCCCATCCCATCCCATCCCCATCCCATCCCATCCCATCCCATCCCATCCCATCCCATCCCATCCCATCCCACCCCATCCCCATCCCACCCCATCCCATCCCATCCCATCCCATCCCATCCCATCCCATCCCATCCCATCCCACCCCATCCCATCCCACCCCATCCCCATCCCACCCCATCCCATCCCATCCCATCCCATCCCATCCCATCCCATCCCATCCCATCCCATCCCATCCCATCCCATCCCATCCCATCCCATCCCATCCCATCCCCATCCCCATCCCATCCCATCCCATCCCAATCCCATCCCATCCCATCCCATCCCATCCCATCCCATCCCATCCCATCCCATCCCATCCCATCCCATCATCCCCATCCCCATCCCATCCCATCCCATCCCATCCCATCCCATCCCATCCCATCCCATCCCATCCCATCCCATCCCATCCCATCCCATCCCATCCCATCCCATCCCTCTTCCCAGCCTGCCCCACAAATGCCCCTTTGCAGGGACAGAGGCACTGGCTGTACCACACTTGCATCTCCTGGTGGCTTCACCCTTGAGAAAGTATCTGGTAGGGATCTTCAAATAGTTTTTCATTCCCATTGCTCCTACAGAGCTATAATGGGGAGTAGGTCAAAGAGAAAACTCCACCTTTTAGCTCTGCCTCTAGTTCAGCATCCCAAGAGGGAAGCAGATGTGACTTTCCTGTGGTGATCCATGGTGAGATGTGAGCCCTGAGGAGCTTCCACACAGTGCCTCAGTTTGGGAGGGAATGTCTCTGGGAGTTGGAGCAAATGATTGACTCCCATGATTGGGAAGAACCTCCCTCCACTCCAGCAGCCCCTTCTGACCACGGACCATTAATACACTCCTCGCTCAAATGATGGGGACAAAAAAAGTCCAGGGAAGGTTTAACTCTAAAACCCCCCAGGTTTTCCCAAAAGGAAATCTGTGTCTGAGGGGAAAGAACCACTGTATTTCTCCAGCACAGGGCTCAGCTAAAACTGGTTTAAATGTCTGTAAAAAACATTTATTTAGAAGTTGCATAAGCTCCCACTTACTCCTGTTCATGAATTAGAGGATTCTGTTTTAGTGTTACTGTACTTCTCATACTTGCCACTGACAGCCTATCTACATCATATAAATAATATCTAGAGCACCTAATTTAGTACTATTACAGTCCAGATGAAATGTTTATGTAATTTCCCTTCTTTAGAGATAAACTTCAGATACAGAGAGAAAATTGACTGTAAAAATGACATTGTAGGACTCTATATTTATCTTCTCTCAGTGATTTCCATAGCAAATTTAGTCCATTTACCATTTGAAGGCTTTTTTTTCCTGTTGCCTTATTGTAAGCATGGCAAACTGAGCATGAAATTGTACCATCATGGTGTGTTTCTCCAAATCACACTTGTCACACTTGTAATCTCAGTAGAGGCAAAAGACAGATTTGGTGTCTGGGCTGCACTTGTAGCAGTGATCCCTCTGTAATTACAAAAAGACTGTTTTATTAAATACCACACCTCTGCTATTCCTAGGCTGGAGACAGGGAGGGACATGTTGGGATTAATATTTACAGAGGTGTTTTGCAGCCCCAGCCAGGAGCAGCACTTTGGTGTGATAGGCATTGTCAGGAGACAAAATCTAAAAGCCTTTGCCTCCAACTGATTAGTCCCATATGCATCCTTTGATGCTTAAAAAAAGGGTTCTTTTCCTCAGGGCAGTAGTAAAATCATCCTTTTCTGTCTCATTGTCTAACTGCAGCCAGAGAACTGCAGTATTTTTGGGTATTCACCAGTCTGCCAAAGGCTGCTGGTGGGTTAAAATGAGTTCCTAGTGAGGAGGGGGAGACAGGCAGAAACAGACACAGAGACAATATAAATCTTGTTTAAAGAAGGAAACAAAGGGGATCCTTTACACCAGATTTTTTTCTTTATTTTTTACTCTCTTGATCTTTTTACTTTTATGTCTTGCATTATTAGAGCCTTCAATCCAGTATCTTTTCAGCTCAGGTTCTTGTCTGAATGCCCGGGGTCTTTGGTAAAACAAGATAAATTGTGCTGGAATTGTAGAAGGTGAATCAAAGCTCTGATGTCCGTCAGAGTCAGGAAAACATCAGCAAATCCACTGAAACCAGAGAGCAAACTGTCATAACTCCCAACCCACAGGATCTGCTATTGGACAGCACCTAGGGAATGGCTGCAGAGAGATCACGGCCCAGGGTTCTGATGGATGTGGAGCTGTGTGGTGTAGATGCATTTAAATACCACATAGATTTCATGAGGTTCAGAGTATGTGCTCAGGATGAGATTAGGCAGCATATGGTCCTGGTATCTGTGACTGTCAACACATCCCTTCCCTTCAGCCATAGAAAACTGTCTTCAAGAGGTAACCTGCTGGTGGGAAAAATCACTTATTTATTGGCAGTCTACTCCAGAAGCCAAACTTAAAAAGCAAGAGTGGCATATTAGAAAATATTAAAGATCCAAGATTAATTTCAATAAATATCCTTGTGTACTGGAATAAGAATCCCAATATAACCAGTTAGATGGCGCCTGGGCCAGTCCTGACCCTCGCTGCTGGGCCAAAGGCAGCACTGTGGTGTTTTACCCCAGAGATACCTTGGCTGCTGGAGAGTGCAGCAGGGCACTGGTGCAAGTCCAGGCTTGTCAGGACTCCGTTTACCTCAGGAGAGAGGGCTTCTGGCGATGGTGAAGATAAGAAAGGGAGTGGATTCTGCCAGAGGGTTATATCCAGATGTTTATTCCATGGGTGCAGAGGTCTGCACTGGGACAATTCCTCCAACAGAATGCCGGCCACATGGTCTCATTAACATTTTAAGCTCGGGGAAGGGGAGGGGACAGGTGAGTCACCAACCAGGTGAAGGGGCAGGGTCTCAAGGGACTGGGGACACCTATACGGGCCAATGTCCCCCAGGCCTGAGGGACCAATCACACGGCGCCTTGCTGGTATGTTAGCCTGAGGGACCAATCACACGACGCCTTGCTGGTATGTTAGCCTGATTGACAGGGCACACTCAGCGAGGGGCGAGGGGGAAGGGAGAAGGTAAAACAGGACATTGCAACACACCACAACACTTGTGAAATGTTTTGATAGATGGCTATATTTAACTGGAGTGGCAGAGTCATTTTGGATAAAAAGCAGTGTCCTTTGGTGGTTCTGTTTTGTCCACAGAGGTGACATTCAGTGAGAAGCTAACTCCTACCCTTTGAAGGGCTCCATTCACTTCACGGTCTTGGTGCCCAGGGGTGTTCAGTGTTCAGCTTTCCCTGGCGCTGGATGGGGGAGGGAGTTTCTGACTAACATCCATTTTTGATGTGCAACAAAAATGCCATATGGAGTCAAATTGGTGATCGCGGCTGCTTCAAATAGAGTGTTATTTCTTATTTGTGACATCTTCACAAAAAAATCCCTTCAAGCTTGTCTTTTAGTGCTGAGCTCTCACATCTCATTGGCCAAGTCCTTGATGGAAACAGGGAACGATCTGGAGAAGTCAGTTTTACACAGGCATTTTTCTGTGTTTTATTTCAAAGGCTCCTATTATTAATAAATTGTAAAGAACATTCTTTTAATCTACTGCTGCACCTTCTCGTTGCCATGAATTCATTTCCTGTGATGATCATGGCAACACAAAGGGTGGCTCTGTAAATTCAGGGCTGTGCAGCCAGACCTGACAGAGCAGGGTCCCTGCAGCACAAGGCATGGAGTGTTCCCAGCTCCCACTTTTGGGTGGCAATTAGCTCCCTAATGCTCCCAACCTTCCCACCTCCCACCTCCTCTCACTGGGGATAATATTGACATTTAGAAGCTGCAGACAAATGCTGCAGTAAGGAAGGGAATGCTTTTTTAATGGAGGCTTCTGCCATAGCTGGGAGAGAGCAAATGTGTGTACACAATTTGCATGCATTTCAATGTGTATCTCCTGATGAGTTTCAGGGCACTGTTTGTTTCAGGGGGAAAAATAGCTGATGTAGTCACCATAATTGAATGAAGTCTATTTTAAATATTCTAATGCAGGAGAAAACCATTCTCTGCAGAAGGCCAAAGTGAACCTGTGCACCTATGAAATCACATTTCAGTCCTCAAAATAGTTCTGGAATAATAAATAGACCTTTTTTGGCTTCTGGCACAGATAAAGTCCCTCAAAAGGCTTGATGGCAGTGATGGATCCAGGACACTGCTAAGCCTGTCACTGACTGGGGCATCTCCTTGGTCCCTTTTGTCCTTTGGCTTTAGGAATTGTTGGTCCCTGCCTTAGCCCCAGCTCTGGCTGCCCTGCAGCCCGTGAGGGACAGCTGTGGACAAGCACCTCAACACTTCTCCCTGGGCCTGCAGGCTTTCAGCATCGACCCCACGAGCCCAGCCAGGACTCTGGCTAAATCCCAGGTGCTGCAGTGCTGGTGATGTTTAAATTCTGGGACCTGTCCAGACTGGGGCAGGTTTCCCCTCCAGCTCGGGGTCACCCCTCGGCTCCGTGGTCACCCCTGTATCTCTGTGGTGCCGTGACCAGCCCAGGGACAGGAGAACACGACCCATGATGAGGTGAAATTCCTCTGGAAAGCTGCTCCCCACCTGACCCTTTCCTTGATTAGTGACTTGGACTCAGCGTTTCACACTTTGGGCAAACTCTTGTCTACCCCAAGCCAAAGCCTTCAGGAATTGCTTCCTCCCATATTCTGCTACAAACCAACTTTAACTGCATCTTCGCCTTCAATAACTTATTTTTTAGAGTAAAGAATATAGAAGAGGTTTAGGAAATTGAACACAGTCTTGTTCCATCCTGTGAATGCAGCAGACACAGCTTCTTGTCCATACATGTGCTTAGTAACTCCTCATGATCTTGGGTTGAAGGCTTCCACAAAAACCATCCAGCATCTTCCAGATTTGACACTGGGGATGGTCCTGTGCAGGGTCAGGATTTGGACTCGATGGTTCTTGTGGGTCCCTTTCAAGTCTGCATATTTTGCGATTATATATACACATACCCATAATAAGTAATTTTATATATTCGTAAGATTTTAAAAAATTGGTTTTAAACTGTTTTTTAGGAGATATGAGCTGGGAGGTTTCTTATTTAGTGGAACTTGATTTTTAAAGAACTCAAGACACCCAGGAAAATGGCAGAAGTGGTGCAGGGTGGGGCAGAGGCAGGCAGGCAGCAGGAACAGTCCAGCAGATGTGGCACTGAGCTTCCCTCTGTCTGTACATGGCACTGGTGACTCTTTGAGGTGAATTAGGGAAGGATGGAAATAGGAGCCCACATAAACCATGCATTATTATCCATCCTGTATCCACAGCAAATTTTACAAAAGTGACAAATTCAATTTATTTTCATTAAATTTTCCAGTTGCCTGGAATATCAGGAAACAATGTGATCCACCTGGGTTTTCTGCCTTGTCTCAGACCTGAAAGAAATTCTCTAGTCCACAAATGATCAAGATTAGTATTTGCTTTGCTTTCATGAAAGGTTACCTGTAGAGTGCCTCACATTCATTGGGAAATTTATTTCCTGATGAATCCAATTTACATTAATGTGGGCTCATTAAAAGATAATTATTGTGCTGAGAAGAGGACCACAGCATCCATCAATAGAACATCTGTAATTGTTTTAGTCGTATGATAAAGAGATAATTCTGAGTTCAGCTTTTCATAATGCCACTCTTATAAATGTCAAAACTGGATCCTTATTGTAGCAGCTATGGCAAAACTTAATTACTCTGATAATTATTATCAAGAAGCAGATGTCTCGCACCAGCTCACCTTCTCTCCATTAGCACAGTATAGAAACCTTTAATGTTTTAACAATCAGGACTTTGAAAGAGACTACAAGGGTCATAAATGTTAAAATATCTGGAGCAGCCAAGCTTTGCTTGGAGGGAATTAGCACTTTTGAAGGCAGCATTTGGAAAGCTGTTATACAGTGGTCCAGCTGCAAAACTCTTCAGTTTCCCAGCATTGGAATAGATTTAGTGAAGGTACTAGAGAGCAAATTTGGTTTTATCTGATGAAGTTTGCTCCACACACTGAGTTCTGGTTGTGTTAGCAGGCTCACCCTGATTAATGCTACATAACAATAAATAACAGATCCTTGCAGTTGTAGACCTCTATACCTTCTTGTTCCAAGTGTTTCATTAAGTAACTAATTAAGCATCAGAGCACCTGAATAAACTGGGAAGATGCCCTATGCAATAGAGTTCATGGTTTTTAGCCTTGATAATTTCTTCTTGGTGTAGGCAAACACACACTTGGTAATAGGGACAAAAAAAATAAAGGAAATGAACAGTCAGGAGGAAGCAGAAGGGCAGATAAAGGATCCAGTCCAGAGCTGGAAATGAGTGGAAATGGTGTGTGAGGTGGTGGGGATGTCCGTGTGTGCTGCTGGCAGAACAGGTAAAGTCTCACCTGGCAGGAGGAGCGCAAGAGCCAGCAGAAAATTCCCTCCCAGGGATGCCCTGGGGCTGCAATTCCGTGCCTGGGAGTGGAACTAAAGGGACAAACAGAGCTCAAATTGTCCCTTCCACCCAAGGGCCATCCATCCTGCAATTCTGTGATGCCACACAGGCGCCTCCGTGGCAGCAGCAGCTCTGCCATTCCATGTGCATCTCTCTAGTGAGCACTGGGTAAATTCTCTGCCTCGCTGGGTAATTTATTCAGAAAAAAAATATTTACTGATGCCTCTGACAGTCAGAAAACCCAGACAGTCAAGAGTGAATTCATAAACAAACCGACTACAGAGGCTCTAAATGTCCAGCCAAAAAAAGGAGAGAAAAAACTCAGCACCATTTGATTCAAAGAATATGCATTAAATTCTCATTCCTAAGGTTTCCTTTCTAGTTTTCACTTGCAGAAGGCACAGGTAATTGTAAGGACATTTTTCAGCCTGAAACTTTGCTCATCTGTTTGAAGAACACTCTCACTAGGACCTGAGTCACGCGCCCAGGTTTGGAGTAGCAGCTGCAATCTAGCACTTTGATTAAGGTAGTCTAATTTAAAATTACAAATGTATTTTTCAAACCATTCTTTCAGCTCTGCAAATGCCGAGATTCTTTGTGAAGTGTAATACAGTTACTTTTATGTAGTAATACAGTTCTCAGTGTGTCTCAGATAACATCAGGCTCTTACATATTCTGACTAGGCAATGAATTTCAGTTAATAATGATGTTTGGGACATTAGCACCTTTCATCTGGAAATACTGAAGAAATACAAAAACAATACAGAAAGCTCAGAGCAGGATTTCTGATGGGCTGACCAAGGCACGAAATGTGGGCCGTGATTCATGTCTCACAGTGGGTCAGGCTCTTCTCTTTCCACCCCGGGCTCTCAGATCGTTCCCTGTACAATGGGCTCGGAGCCAGATCTAACATTGTATTTTTATGGCACTGCAAAGCACAAACCACCTCCTACTGCTTCTTACATTTCACAAAGGTGGGAATATGACTGCGATCCTGCTCGACTCAGGAGTTCATCCATATTTAGAAAGGCATTTAGCACGTCCCAGGCCAAGTTTACATATGAATATGCATGGCTTGAAGCAAAGCAAACGCTGTAAGACCAAGGCAGCTCGCATGAGGGAACATCCAGTGCTGTGACGGCTGCAAGGCTGAGCAGAGCCAGTCTGGCGCTTCTTGGGTTGGGCTGGACTGGATGATGCACAACCTGCTCAGGTGTTTCTGTGCTGTGAATTTCAGTTCAAAGGTGATGATGGGCAAATATAACCAGGGTGAGCCTGCATCTGTCAGGTCAATTAACAGCAAACCTCAGCTCCTTGCACTTGTGGGAGTCTGAAGAGAATTTCTGGCCTTTTTCTGTCCCATATTTAACCCTGGGCTTGCTTCTTACAGGCCTAGACAGACAAGGGCATAAAGTTGTCCCTCAGCCTTCTTTTCTTCAAGCTAGACAAACCTGAAGTCCACAGCTGCTCTTCATTCCAGCCCTTAAATGGCAAACACTCTAATTACAGCGCATTAAGCTGGATCTAGTTGTGAGAAAAAAAAAATAAATTGCAGACAGCATAATAAACTACAGCTTAGAAGACAAAGTGGAACCCAGGCCCCTGGCTGCCCCAGCTGAGCGCGTCCACACTTCCCTGCTGCTCTGCCCCACAGCTTCCTGGGCCCCATGCTCTGCAGAAAAAGTCTTTGCTGAAGATATCCAAAAGACACACAGCATCATTTTACTGGAATTACTGCAGAGACCAGAGTTGTCATGAATCCACCGGTGCTGATCACTGAGATAGCAATGCTGTTTCCACACAGGATTTTTTATCTTCAACCATCCCATGATTAGAAGAAAGTTCTGTATATCACAGTGAAAAGCAGGGATCCTTGAGTTCCCTCCAATATTTTTAAAGGCTATCACTATCACAGATAGGGCAGAGGAAATGTACCTGTCTGTGGAAAGTTAGATGGAAATAGATACAGACTGTAGCTGCAGCTGAAATAATGACTGAAGGAGCTGTCTTAGATGAAGAGCACACTTCAGAAATACCCTGTCGCAGAGCATTTTTTTCTGAAGTTAAGCCTAGACAGAATCTCTCCTAGGAATAGGGAAAATTGATTTGCTTACTGAATTGCTCACAGGAAAAGCTGATGTTGAAAGTTAAAGTAATTACAAAGAATGGAAAACAATTGGGTCCAAATCAGAAGGTTTTTTAAAATTGCTGCTCCTGCCTTTGACTTAGGCAGTAATGCAGGGGTCTGTTCCCTTCACAGCGAGGATTTGGAATGCATAAAGACCTGAGCACTCATTGAGCATACATGGTAATGTCTGAAAAACAGATCTATAATTTCTTTCTTCTCCCTCTTGCTTGGTTTACCAAGGTGTCCCTGGGGTGCTCATTGTTAAACATATTCATAGAAGTCCTCCAACTCTAAGAGAAGTGAAAGATACAGAGAAAAATCCCGCTTTTGGTTAAAGCTGAGCAGCACCAGCAGAATTTGCCAGTGGCTCAGCTCCTCCCTCGGTGTAAATTAGCACTTACAACTCCAAATGGAGTTTTGTAGTTTCCACCAGCTTGTTCTGCTTGCAGCATTACAAGTGACAGCTGAGTTTGGCTCGTCCTGCTAGAACAAATAGGAAAAGGAGAGAACAAAATATCTTTTGCCAGCACTTTCCAGATGATCTTTCTTTGTGATAGAAGTGTTTGTATTTTATTAAGTGCCTTTTTCACACAGTCCAGCTACTTTTTCTTGAGCCTACAGAGGGAAGACACAAGCAGATCCTCAATGGGGGCCAATTGATGGTGATTCAGCAGTGAAATGGACAAATTCTTACAGCACAAACCTGTAACTCCTCACCTGTAGCCATCAGCGTTGTCACTGTGAGGTGGGGCTGCTGGAGCAGCTGAGAATGCGCCTGAATTATGCAGTGACCTGACACAGACTGGAATTTCCCCACTGAGGAAGCCCCTGCTTGCTGTAGTGGTGATTATGCAACCCCAGCTCTGGTTTGTTGCTCTTTCCTTTCCTTGTGTTAGAAAACAGCAGGTGTACTCTGCAAATCTGCACTTTCCTTATGAGATCTCCATCTTGTCTTGCTTTAAAATCTATATTATGTGAAATGTCAACCTGTCCACTTTTGTCACTGTGGATACTATCAATATCAGGTTAATAACAATGACTCCATGGGAACTGGGGTGGGTTAGCTGAAAAACTCCGCTGATTGAAAAAGAGCTAAGAGCCATGCCATCCTGTCACCTTGCAGAGTGACAACGCTCCCTGCTCAGCCTTCACTTCTCTTCCATTTCATCTCCCACTGCTGCTCTGACAGCTCCCACAAGGACCCAAAGGCTGGAGAGGGCTTGGCCAGGCAGCTCATCCCCATTCCCTGAGCTGCAGCACATGGGGGATCATCACACTCCCACTTCTGCTGCTCTGGAACATTCTCCTTAGGAATCTCTGCCTGCAGGGACTCACCAGACCCCACGTAAGCAAGCAGAAACATCAATGCTATTTTTAAAATGGCTCTAACCTTCTGTTGTCCTCATCATTGATTGGTGATTGGAAAAAAAAGAGCAGAGTAGGATTTGATAGGTGACCTCTGACATGAAGGAATACAGCAGTGCACAGGCAGAAAGGGAAAGAAAGAGGGGGGAAAAGACAAAGGAGAAGGTTTTAGGCACCTATAGTGCATCACATGCACGTATATGACTGAGAAAGTACAAGAAACCATATGTTTCTTATTCCAATTGTCCTCTGCACCCTTCTCTCCGAAGAGGGGATAGTAATGAAGTTTTATTACACATAAAATTAGCTTCTCTAAGTGCTACCATTAACTAGATAATAAAAAGAGTTGCCTGAATCTTGCAAAAGAATTGTTTTTTAAAATGTCAGTTAATTGCTAAATGACTCCAGCTCCTTTCCAACTACTTTATCTTTGCAACAGTGAAGACTTCAGCAAGTGACTGAGAGGTTTTATGTCCCTCTTCTTCATTCCTTGCAAGGGAAGGCAAGAGACAGAGGCAGCCTCTTACACATTGCAGCAGCTTTTGGTGTTGGAGCATCCAGTCTGTTCCTGGCCCTAGGACAGACTGAGCCACCAAATAACAGCTCCTTGGGGTGTTCAGGGCTCTCCCAGGCTCTGGTCCCACCTGGATGTTCCAGCAGGAAGAGTTACCAAAAAAATTATCACAAATATGCTTTGAAATATAACTGTACATCAAAAGGAGGCTTCTTTGGGTTGCTGGGGATGGGTCTGTAAGCCCTGAGTTGGGGTTTAAACTGTTTCAGGTGAGGTGCTCTTCCCTGGAGCCAGGGATGGACCAGCAGTGAACAAAGGAAGTGGAATGAGGCAGAGATGGGGGAAGTTGCACACCAACAGCAGCAAAGCCCTGTTTGGATCCCCCTTCAGGCACGTTCATTACTTGTGGTTGGGGATATTGGTGTGAGGCTGGGATCCCATTCCTGCAGCCCCTGACTCTGCTTGGCTTTGCCCAGCTCCAGCTCTGTGAATCCCTTTACATACGCTCTCCTTGCTCTGTTAAACCCAGCTCAACAAAGCTTTCCAGAACAGGTTTAACATTAATCTCATACTTTGAAATAGTTTCAATTGAAGCCTATGGGTGTCTGGCTGGTGTAAGTGCTGCTGTTATGAGCAGCTTTGGAAAAGCCCAGCAGTTGTGTGCCTAATGCCTGAGCATCCCCATGCAGAGACCTCTGACTTGAGAGCAAAGGATCCCAGGACATTGGAGAAGCCTTTCTGGGAGCAAAGGATCCCAGGACATTGGAGAAGGCTTTCTGAGAGCAAAGGATCCCAGGACATTGGAGAAGCCTTTCTGAGAGCAAAGGATCCCAGGACATTGGAGAAGCCTTTCTGGGAATCCCAGGACATTGGAGAAGCCTTTCTGAGAGGAAAGGATCCCAGGACACTGGAGAAGGCTTTCTGGGAGGAAAGGATCCCAGGACACTGGAGAAGGCTTTCTGGGAGGAAAGGATCCCAGGACATTGGAGAAGCCTTTCTGGGAATCCCAGGACATTGGAGAAGCCTTTCTGGGAATCCCAGGACATTGGAGAAGCCTTTCTGAGAGGAAAGGATCCCAGGACACTGGAGAAGGCTTTCTGGGAGGAAAGGATCCCAGGACATTGGAGAAGCCTTTCTGGGAATCCCAGGACATTGGAGAAGCCTTTCTGGGCTTTCTGGCTTTATCAACAGCCCAAAGCACCATCAGTAATAGAGAACTGCATCCCTGTCTCTTCCACATCTCCTTATCTTTCAAGAGTTCTGTTTAGATTATGGTATAAATCAGTATGAGTCAAGTTTGACTTTGTTTTATCCAAGGATGATAAGCTCTTCTCATCCTATACAGGAAAAAACACTCTTTGCCATCAAATCCTGTCATCTTTATCCAGTTTTTCTTGGATGAAATGTCTGTGGGACTCAAATGTCAAGGTTAGTTCCAGTTTTCTTAAAATCTGACAGGATCTCATATCAAATGGGTGGAATTTTCTCCAGCAAAAAGGCCTCATCTAGGCTGTGGCCAAACTCTGCACTAAGTTTTAATAGGGAGCTCGGAGAATTAATTAGGTATGTAAAAATTGTTGGCAGTAATGAGAACTCATGTCCATCTCCAAAGCTGGAACCTGTGGTTGAAGAGAAGAATTGCTTGGGAAGACATCCAGCACTGGTTGTTTTATGTGAGATCCCAGTGACTTCCATGGGAATTCCTTTATGGAAAGTCAGTGGGATATGGCACCCTGGGCATTGCTCTTTAAGAGGCCTTAAGGACTTCAGTGATTGCTGTGACTTCAGCTGCCCCACAAGACAAGGGACATGGTCTGAGCCCCAGGATGTGGTTCTGGGCTGAATGTGTGGGAGGAAAGCCAGGTGAGAATTAAGTGGGTTAGGAAGTGCTTGTGAATAAACTCCTCACCCTACACTGTCAAATTGGCTCTTCCAGATAGATCCACAGAAAAAACCCATTTGACTCAAGTTTGCAGAGTTATACCATATTCCTGAGACAATTTTCCACGTCCTGGCACATGAAGATGTAAATTTTCTTTAGGTGTGCTGACGGTCCTTCTGAAGAGAGATCAGAAGAATCTTAAATGCCTTAAAGCAAATCAAGCTCTCCAGATATGGTTGTGCTTTTGAATATGCAAAATATCATGACTGGAAGGTCTTTTAGCCAGAAGTCTCTGAGCTGATGTTGTTCAGGCCGTTGACAATTCCATTTTCTCTTCCCACAGTGCAGATGTTCACAGTGCTGTAATGCTATTTATGGGTAAAGGAAGATGCTATTACAATACTCTGGTAATGAAGGGAGAGTTCTGTGGGTTCATTGCTTCTTTGTTAAATACAAAGCCCAATAAAGGGATTTGGAAGATGTCTGGGAGGGATAACTAACAGAGAGAGAAAAAATAGGGAAAAGGAGAGACTGATGGAATGGTATAGATCAGAACACACACAGGCAATTCCCTCTGGTTTATATTCTGATCACACAACAGTGTTACTCTGCAGTAACTCCTTGAAGCTAATAGTTTATAAAACAAAATTAGTCTGGAGAGAAAAGCAGGTATTACACAATTGTAAAAGGGGAAGAGGAATTTGACCTCATCGAGAGACATTAGTGAGGAATAACTGGAGGGAAACTCTCAAAAGTCTAACATTGCACTTTGAAAATGGATATAGGATCTGTGTAGCTGTGATGGCAGAACATGCCCAAGTACAAGGGGCTTTGTGCAGCTCCAGGGCCTGGGTTTGTTGATGCCCCACACGTGCTCCAGCAAAGCCACAACCACCTCAGACAGCACAGAGAAATCTGCTGCAGCATCAACAGTTTACACTCAAACCCAGTCACACATCAGCTTTTAAACTTTATATCACTTCTGAAAGTAAGATTTAGATTCCTGATATAAAGAACTTTAAAAAATGTTCTTCTGCAGAAAGATTCTTTCTGAAGATTCTTTCCTGGGTTATGTGGATGTTGCCTTTGGCTGCTGGGGCCAGTTAAAAGTGGCAGTCGCTGCACTGGGTTTGCAGGGCCAGGTTTGGTTGTGGGGGACCACAGGAGTGAGAAGGTTCTGTGAGAAGCTGCCAGAAGCTCCCCTGTGTCCCATGGAACCAACGCTGGCCAGATCCAAGTCAGACCCAGCACTGGGCAAGGCTGAGCCTCTCAGGGCTTTACTGGAATAACAGTTGGGATGGGGAAAACCCCAAACCTGTGCGGTTGCAGTTGGTGG